>NC_028454.1:34120844-34389054 GCF_000263155.2 Setaria italica | reverse complement strand
TATCTGAACAACGTGAATTGAACAATTTTTTTTGGTCAAATAGGTCTGATGAAATGGCTCTAACCCTAAAATAATTCCTGTACAGCCGAACATATTATTTGTGGGCTTGGAACGGTTCCTGAGCTTGGAATGGTTCTTGGCCGGGATTAAGTGAAGCACCTGGATCCATTCGATCCTGACCTGGAACGGTTCTGGACTGGATCCATTCCAAAAAGAAACGAACGAGGCTTTAGTCTGCTTTGCATTCGCCTCCCTTGCCCTCTTGTGTTTATTTTCCAGCTATTAGAGAAGAGTTGTTTAGGGTTGGGGTGAGGAATGACAGGTGGGTAGGGATACAAGCCACACTAGGCTTAAACGAAAAACTATTTCCCCATGGGTCGGGATCCTACTAAGCCGAGTGACCCACGTGAATTAGGCTGCAATCCCAATCGATCCTACCCAAAACGAACCAGGTCTAAAACGTCAATACATCATCATCTTGTTCCATGCCCATGTGCCCCATTCCACCTTATCAGCAACCACCACTCGTTGCTTTTGTTACTGCCTAAGTGATGACTGATAACAAGTGTTGAGACAATGCTAGATTAGCCAGCACAATTCTCAGTCTCCAATTACGATATTCCCCGATGGATTGCTTGTACTTTTCCATATCACTATGTTGTTAGCAACTCTGCTTACCATAAACTTGGTACTCCCTAGTACCTCATGCCTTCACTCCTTGATATCAGTTCCATTGCAGTCGGCATCCTTTGCTAAAGCAAATGTGTTACCTTGCCTATTCAGCTATTCTTCCTTTTTTCAAGATTTAATGGATCGTAATCATTAGCAAGACTGTGCATTCAGCCATTGTTTAAAATAATATTCATCTTTAACAAGATCTCGGTTTGGTCCTCCAGCGACAATTCTCAGCGATTGTCTTCACTATAATTTGAAGCCAAGGAGAGCTTCTCCTTGCACTGCTCTACTACTAGTGGATGCCTCAGGTTCATATCCCGACCATCCAACCCTCAAAATGGATGTGAAACACCATTTATCTCATCATTTTTCGCAGTTGTGACACTACATAGAAATCATATTCCTCCCAGTGAAGAGTGCCTGCATTATTATTATTTTTACCGAGCAAGTGTAGGAAAACAATCGTAGGATGGCTACCTTTATTGATATCTCGAATAACTAAGATTCTCTGTTTGTTTATTTATTCGAGTAATAACTAAGATTCTCTTAAATACGTGATGGATAAGGCTCCCTTTACATATTTCTAGTGGAGAGTTGTATTTGCAGTTGCTAAGAGTACCACGTTATCTAAAAAGAATTAAGTTGATGAATAAAACAAGATCTTCAATGGACAATTTCATTTCACGGTTTAAAAGGCTAGCTATAGCATTTAATTGTGAGGCACAGAATTGGACGTACTTGGATGAAATTAAACTATATAGCTCTCAACGCAAGTTTCAAAAAATTTCATAGTTTTGAAAATAGTATGGGCTGCGGGCCACCCAGCAACCTTTATCTTTTGCAAAATATATAAAAAAGCAGCACTTATTTGTGATGACTCGGAAAGGAGTATATCAAATCAACCGACGGCAAGTGTGGTTGCTTATTTTAACTTTGTCTAATTATGAGGTTAATCAAATTTTGTTCAAAAAATTGTTTCGGAAGTTTCGAACTAAGAATGGAGGGCATGGCAAGGGTTTTCGGTAACGTGAGCATTTGGATCCATGGCGCGAATTAGCAACGGTCCCCGACCCCTGAGGCTGCGGCGGCTGGCCAACAATAACCGTCAGAAAGCAATAGGCAGCAGGAGAAACGCCGGAAAAGTGCCGCAAAGGCACCACTAGAACCGGGGCCTACAAGCCCGTTACGCCTTCCACCGGCCGAGCCCTTCCACGAGTCGCACGCCGCCGATGTCCTAAATCCCTCCTCCGGGGGGCTCGCAGCTCGGCATCCGCAGGTGTTCCATGCGCCTCCAGGGTGGCCCGTATAAATAGACCACCCCCTACCTCGCTGGAAGGCAATCCTGAGCGGCGCCGAACGCTTAGATTTCACACGCCATTCGCATTTCCTCCCAGCTAGAAGCAAGCACAAACAGAAAGGGCATGGATCCCTCTGACGCGAAGCGCCTCAGGCGAGTCCGAACGCTGGGCCGGGGCGCGTCGGGCGCCGTCGTGTGGCTGGCCTCCGACGACGCCTCGGGGCAGCTCCTGGCGGTCAAGTCGGCGGCCGCCGCCGGCGGGGCGGCGCAGCTGCGGCGTGAGGAGCAGGTGCTGGAGGGGCTCTGCTCGCCCCATATCGTGCCCTGCCTCGGCTCCCACGCTGCGGCGGGCGGGGAGTACCACCTGTTCCTCGAGTTCGCGCCCGGCGGGTCTCTGGCCGACGAGGCCGCCAGGAGCGGGGGCCGCCTCGATGAGCCTGCCATCCGTGCGTACGCGCGAGACGTGGCGCGGGGGCTTGCCTACCTCCACGGGCGGTCGCTGGTGCACGGGGACGTCAAGCCCAGGAACGTGGTGATCGGCGGCGACGGCCGCGCAAGGCTCACGGACTTCGGCTGCGCGCGGCCCGTCCGGCCGTCGCCGTCGCAGCCGATCGGCGGGACCCCTGCGTTTATGGCGCCAGAGGTGGCGCGCGGCGACGAGCAGGGGCCAGCGGCCGACGTGTGGGCGCTCGCCTGCACCGTCATCGAGATGGCCACGGGGCGCGCGCCGTGGAGCGACGTGGACGACGTCTTCGCCGCCGTTCACAGGATCGGCTACACGGACGCCGTCCCGGAGCCGCCCGCGTGGCTGTCAGCGCAAGCCAAGGACTTCTTGCGCGTGTGCCTAGCGAGAAACCCCCGCAGCCGGCTCACAGCGGCGCAGCTGCTGGAGCACCCTTTCCTCGCCTCCGCCTGCTGCGACGCCGAGCCGGCCAAGCACGACTGGCCGTCCCCCAACAGCACACTCAATGCGGCATTATTCTGGGAGTCCGACGACGAGGAAGAGGAGGCCTCTGAGCGAGCGGTCCAAAAGATCAGCTCATTGGCGAGCTCCTCGTCGGGCTTGCCGGACTGGGATTCTGAGGAAGGCTGGATCGAAGTAACCAGCGAGTGCTCCCTGGTCTCGGAGGCACCGGCAGCCACGGTGACGAGCGGTGCAGGTTTTGCCCTTAGGACTGAAGCATTGGATGCTGCCGTGATTGATCTACATGTCGTCATCACAGAAGGCGCCATTGGATTTCCAACGTGCAGTGTAGGAGTTAGAGATGATTCCATCAAGTGCCAGAGACATTCGAGCGTCAGGGCAGGAGGCAATGTAGGAAATGTTGATGACTCTGTTAGGTGCCAGGAACATCCTAGGGTGAGCGTAGGAGGCAATGTAGGAATTGCTGGTGGCCTTGCTAAGTGTCAGAAACATCCTAGGGTGAGCGTAGGCAGCAATGTAGTAGTTGCTGATGATGTTGTTAAGTGCCAGGGACATTTTAGCGTTAGTGCAGGCAGCAATGTAGAGTATTTGCGCCCGATTTCCAGCAGCCACCGTGGCGAAACTGTGGAAGTCGATTGTCCTTGCAATCGAGAAGTGGACCATAAATTTAATTTCGTGCCAATTTGGCCGTTTTGTTGACATTTTGCGTGGATGGTGCTTCAATGTTCCAATCAAGTATACATGCAACATCCAAACGGCCATCAGATAATGGACCACCACGCCAAAGCCACGCTTTTATGGGAAGAATTCAGAGAAAGATTGGGCAAAAGCAATTTCACCCACATGTACTTCGATCTCAGCCATCTCTTAACACCCTTACAAGGATTGGATATCCTAGAAACCCCTTTTTCAAAGATAGAGATTGATCAAATCATCAAAGATCTGCCGGCTAATAAATCACCTGGTCCAGATGGATTTAATGGGGAATTTCTCAAAAAATGCTGGCATCTAGTTGCACAAGATTTCTATGATCTCTGTGACGCTTTCTTTGAAGGAAATATCTGCGTTTAGAGCATTAATGCCTCTTACATCCCTCTCATACCAAAGAAAGAATGCCCCCTCCAAGTGGGTGATTTCAGACCAATTTCGCTATTAAACTCAACCATTAAACTCATTACAAAAATTCTGGCTGATAGACTTCAGAAGGTGGTTTTGAGTTTGGTTCACAAAAATGAGTATGGCTTCATCAGATCTAGAACCATCCATGATTGCTTAGCATGGGCCTTTGAATTCCTGCACATATGCAAGGCCTCAAGGAAGGACCTTATAATCCTTAAATTGGATTTTGAAAAAGCGTTCGATAAGATAGAACATCAGGCAATACTGCAGATCTTAAGACATAAAGGGTTTGGAAACAGATGGGTCAAATGGATTGAAAGCATTCTGAGCTCGGGGACTTCTTCAATACTCCTTAATGGTGTACCTGGAAAAGTTATCCATTGTAGGAGGGGAGTTAGGCAAGGTGATCCACTCTCACCTCTCCTCTTTGTACTGGCAGCTGATCTCCTACAGACCATCCTCAATAATGCCAAAGATGAAGGCAGACTAAGGCTACCAATTCAAAATGGAGCAGGAACAGACTTTCCAATAATTCAGTATGCAGATGATACTTTACTAGTAATGGAAGCAGAAAGAGCTCAGGTGTTGCAACTCAAAACCATTCTCGACATGTTTGCTGATTCCACTGGACTCAAGGTGAATTTCTCTAAGTCTGTAATGGTGCCCATTAACACAAGTCAGGAAAAATTACAAGACCTTGCATCAGTAATCAACTGTCAAGCAGGTTCTTTGCCTTTCACATACCTTGGACTACCATTAGGTCTAACTAAGCCTAGGATTCAAGAGTTCCTACCTGTCATAAGAAAGGTAGAAAGAAGGTTAGGAGGCATTTCCAGCATGTTGTCACAAGGTGGAAAACTACAGCTAGTCAACTCGGTCTTAACTTCAACAGCAATGTTCCACATGACCACCCTAAAGCTCCCGAAGGGGGTCGTCGATTAGATTGACAAGTTCAGGAAACACTGTCTTTGGAGAGGTTCGGACTCCACCTCCAGGAAACCATCAAAAGCAGCTTGGCCTTTGGTATGTCTACCAAAGCAGCAAGGAGGACTAAGAGTCATTAATATTAATACGCAAAATCAGGCCCTATTACTCAAATTTCTTCATAAGTTCTTCTCTAAAGCAGACATCCCATGGGTTCAGCTTCTCTAGGAAAATTACTATAGTCAGGGCTCCCTGCCTGGAATACGCAGACATGGCTCCTTCTGGTGGCGAGATATAGTAAAGCTCCTAAATCTGTACAAGGGGATAGCGTCAGCCCAGGTTTCAGATGGAAGTACAATTTTATTCTGGAAAGATGCTTGGAATAATCATCTCATATCACTTGAATTTCCACAGCTCTCTTCTTTTGCAAAGAACGAGGTAATCACCTTCAAGGAAATTATGCAACAACCTCTGATAGATGCCTTCCACCTCCCATTGTCATTGTCAGTAGAGGCACATAACCAACTTAATCAATTACAAGGGATCTTGCAAGAGACACATAGCAACATACCACAAGATTTGTGGGTTTACATTTGGGGCAACCCGGCATTTTCAGTTTCAAAAACCTACAAGGCTTTGACTGGTGAAAGGCAAACACATCTCATTCATCGATGGTTGTGGAGATCCAAATGTCAAAAAAACACAAGATCTTCTTCTGGTTACTTATTAAAGACAGAGTCAATACCAAAGATGTTTTAAGTAGAAGAACCATGCCTCTACAATCCACGACCTGTGAAATGTGCATTCTTCAGAAAAGGGAAACAGCTGCACACCTGTTTCTACGGTGTAACTTTGCCAAAGCCTGCTGGGCATCAATTGGTATCACATACACACCTACCAGGCAGACCATGTCGATCTTAAATGCCATCAGAAGATGATTACAGTTACCGTTCTTCATGCAAATCATTGTCCTGATGGCATGGAGTATCTGGACAACCAGGAATGCATGGACCTTCAATAACGTCGCCCCAATAGTTCCAGAAGTCAAACGCAAATTTATCTCTGAGATTCGTTTAATAGCTTTTCATAGGGTCAACTGTCATGTTCAGTCTTCTTTGCTAGACTGGATAGACTCACTGTAATTTTTCTCCTCTAGTCCCTCTTCTGCTCTCCTTTAGTAGTTTTATTTGTTTTTTGTTTTTTCTTTTGGTCTCTCGGAACTTTTTTGATTTACTTCAATAAATTCAGTAGGGGACCCCCCTCCTGTTACTTAAAAAAAAAATCAAGTATACATAGAACAGAAACCACTGAAGAACGGAAAGGGTTCTGAACCACTACAATTTTCAGTTAACACAGGTACGGTATTTGATTAACAGGATGTAGGTCAACCCTAAACTTAGTTTACAAGGCTTCGAATATATATCGCTCTATTCGACATTTACTAGACCGTAGATGTTGTGAATGCTATTGTTCTGTGTTTCTAAACACCAAAAGGAGTGTCTAATTAATATTGAAGTTTCAACCAATTTTTTGAACCGTCAGTATCAAAATCCAACAAACCCATATAATATTGCAAAATTAAGCCATGAAGATACAGTTTTGAGCCTTTCTACGATGCATCAAGAGGTACCAATTATAACAAGGGATGGCAAGATTTTGGTACATGAGGTACTATTTCTTAGTACATGTACCGAAATCCAAGTTGTGATTTTGGTACATCATGGTATCTTTTGGTAGAACCTCAAAAGTTTTAGGTGATTGAAGATTAGCGTCACCGTGGAAATAAGGCTGGCTAAAGTGAACAACTACGCGTCTACGCTTAATATATATGCAGCGCACTCTCAGTGTTCAGAATCATTTTCTACCTCACAGTAATGTTTTGCCTGCTGCTCCGCGTCCACAGGCGCAACTGAACCGTGATGATCAGAATCTGCAGCATATATAGCAGTACAGAATATCTCATCTTTTTGCTCTACATTCCAATAATTCACCCCAGAAGACTGCAATAGCTTTGAGTGGCCGTCCTGGCATCCTTGAATGGAAGTTTTTGCATGTAAGTCAGGCAGATCTAGTCAAAGGCCGTTTAAATTTGGTTCGTACAAGGGCCTTTTTGGCTCTCAGAGGCAAAACTTTAGCCACTGTCCCATCAGATGTTAGGATACTAATTAGGAATATTAAATATAGACTAATTATCAAACTAATTATGTAAATGGAAGCTAATTCACAAGATGAATTTATTAAATCTAATTAGTTTATGATTTAAATGAAGCGAACTCGCAGGAGTACAACCGAGAGGCGTGGAAATAGAACTGTGGCCAGTAGTCTGGACCTCTGGGGAGGCCAAGTACGGTTTGTTGGAGGCAAAGAATGCTGAGTTGTTTGAGCTTTTCTTGTGGGTACAATGTACGGATTAAATCGATTTGGAATTTTTTACAACAGTGCGTGCATGGTTGGCAAGGTGCACTTGCGACGGTGTGTGTCATGGACCACCCCCACTTGCGAACAGTGAAGCATCACCGCCTGATCATACCAGCACCAAGATTTGCGTGTCCAAGTTGGGGGACTGAAGTCAACGAGCTACACTGAGTGGCTACCAGAACTGAATGAAGTTCCCGATTCAGAGACGAAACGGTGGCTCAAGTGCTTCTTTTTTTTCAATAATATAGACGCTCACGAACACGCACGCATACTCGCTCCTACGAACACGCGTACGTAACCCTATTCATATGAGCACCTTCGAAAGACTGAGCCGGCAAATTCTCGATATTGACAAAGTCACCATTGGCATCTCGCTGTCGACGGGCACGTCGCCTACCACGCGCCGATTAAATCTAGGAAAATGCGAGCACCAGTGGTGAGTCAGTGATTCGAACTCTGATGGGCATGTTCCACCACAAGGGACCTAATCAGCCGAGCTACGCTCAGTTCGCGTAGCTCAAGTGTTTGATCACCAACGCTGCTCAAGTGTTTCGATCACCAACGCTAAAACGTAAAAAGTGGCATGCATTTTAGTAAAGCATGTTTTTTAAAATTTTCTTTGAAGGATTCTTAATTAACCTTTTTTTATTTGTGGTTCTTGCTAGTGTTAATTTTAATTAGTGGATCCCTTTGTTTTTTTATTTCCTAAGGGTGTCTTTGGTTGAATTGCGACTTCTGAAAAAGCTATTGTAAGCTGTGGGTTGTAAAAAAGCTGCTGTGAGATGTGAGTTATGGAGAAGCTGAAAGCTGTTTGGTTGAAAAACTGTGACTTTTGAAGAAACTGTTGTTAGTGGGCCCCACGTACCATCCATGACCCACATGTCAATCTTCCGTACATCTTCCTATCATCTTCCTGCACACGTCATCATCTTCCTTAGGCCAACGGAGGAGAGCCGCGGGCGGCTGGCCGACCGCCGGTGGGCAAAGCTCGCGTGCGCTCGCGGTGGCAAAGCTCGCGCGCGCCCCGGCGAGGCCATGGCGGCGGAGCCCCCGAATCGCCACCACCTAGCGCACCAATGTCGTCGGCCTCCCCTCCCCTCACCCTCCCCCTCGCCCCCATCCTCCTGCTCGCCCTGCGCGCATCCGCAGGTGCCGCCGCGGGGGTCAGGGTGAGCGTGCGAGGGCCAGCTCGACGAGGATGGCGCGCTGCAGAGCACCATCGACTGGGCGTGCGGCCTTTGCATCGGGAGAGGAGGAGGGGCATGGAGAGGAGGGGTGCCGCCGTGGGTAGAGGAGGAGGGGCCCGGAGAGGGCGCCACCGCCGGGAGAGGTGGAGCAGCGCTGGGCAGGTGGAGCGCCGGCTGGAAGTGCCTGCTGGGCCGGGGAGGTGGAGCGTCGCCGGGCAGGGGAGCGCCGGCAGGTGTGAGGGAGACGGGGCAGTCGGAAGAGAAAAAAAAAAGCGAACTGGTACAACATAACCAGTAGTAGTAGGTAAATTTCACGAAAATTCCGATCCAGCCACTCTTTCCCTCCTATGAAAAATGACTACCCAAAAGCAGCTTTCTTGAAATCACTTGGGAGGAAGCTAATGTCTTTGGTTGGCGTTTAGTTTTTTTTTCCAAGCCACACCACTTTGAAAACTGAACCAAAGGACCTAATTCCTAATGACCGTATTTCCCTCAATGTTTTTTAAAAAAATTCTAGCTCTTGAACGGGGGATCTGAGCTGTAGGACACGTGACGGTGACAGCTGGTACGTACTTATGTTGACATGATGCCTTGCACGTGCTTACGGTGTGTAAAAGCGTTGCTCATCAGAAAACAAATCCATAACCATCATCTAGCCGAACCGCGCGCCGGAGCACATGGACGATGAAAGATCCGGCGAGCTTATCCTAAAAACGGCGGAATATTCTCGCCGGCCGGCCGGGGTCAGCGTAATTCGACACCTGCCATCCGCCGAACAAAAACGTGCTGTGCGGCTGTGCCTCGAAGGGCATCTGCACGACTGCACGGCGGGCTCCATCGCCTTGCCCCCACGGCAGCCCCTCTCCCGGAGCCCATCCACGTCGAGCGAGAGAGAACTATTGGCAGTTGAGATCGCGCCGTGACGCTACCCATGAAGCTACGGTAGCACAGGAGAAAAGAGAGAGCGTAACGCGACCGATCATCGGCTTCCCCTGTCCAGATCCGGTCCCAGGCCTTATCCGCTGGAGCAGGGATGGAGAGCCGGAGAGGCAGCGACTGCTGCTGCTCTCGGAGACACTTGCCGTCGGCGGCATCGTGTTACTGGGGGAACCATAAACTAGCCACCAGCACGTGGCTGCCAATCAGATCCGGCCGCCAACGCCAAGTGTTCGAGAGGATGCACCTGCCCGGCTGCGAGGCCCCGACCGGCGATCAGGACCCCGCCGTCGCGAGTAGTAAAAGGCAGCAGGAAAATCGCCGGAAACTGGACAAAAACCGCGACCAGTGCCTGCGCCTACAAGTTCGTTACACCTTCCTTCGCAGCCGGTCACGGGGTAGGCGTGCGACGAAGCTTGGCTTTCAGGCAGCAGCGCGTAGAAACAAACGCACGCGGCCAATACCCCTCGCTCCCCCTTCGCTCCGTTCCCGCACGTGTTCCACGACCCCGCGCGGCCCGTAGAAATAGACCTCCCGCCGGCTTCTCCTCCCATCTCCAGACGCATATATCCCACACGCGCCGCGGACACCGAACACCATCCCAATTCCCATCCACCTTTTCTTCCCTCAAGCGAATTCCTCAGAGACGCGAGCAGAGACCAGGGACGATTCCGATTCCAACCATGGTGATGATGAAGCAGCTCCGGCGGGTGCGCACGCTGGGGCGCGGCGCGTCGGGCGCCGTGGTGTGGCTGGCCTCCGACGAGGCCTCCGGCGAGCTGCTGGCGGTCAAGTCGGCGCGCGCCGCGGCCGCCGCGGCGCAGCTCCGGCGCGAGGGACGCGTCCTGGAGGGCCTCTCCTCGCCGCACATCGTGCCCTGCCTCGGCGCCCGCGCCGCGGCTGGCGGGGAGTACCAGCTCCTCCTCGAGTTCGCGCCCGGCGGCTCGCTCGCCGACGAGGCCGCCAGAAGCGCCGGGGGCCGCCTCGACGAACGCGACATCCGGGCCTACGCCGGGGACGTGGCGCGCGGGCTGGCGTACCTCCACGCGCGCGCGCTCGTGCACGGGGACGTCAAGGCCCGGAACGTGGTGATCGGAGCCGATGGCCGCGCCAGGCTCACCGACTTCGGCTGCGCCAGGCCCGTCGAGTCCGCGCGCCCGATCGGGGGCACCCCGGCGTTCATGGCACCCGAGGTGGCCCGCGGGGAGGAGCAGGGCCCGGCCGCCGACGTCTGGGCGCTCGGCTGCACGGTCGTCGAGATGGCCACGGGGCGCGCGCCGTGGAGCGACATGGACGACCTCCTCGCCGCGGTCCACCGGATCGGGTACACCGACGCCGTGCCGGAGGTGCCCGCGTGGCTGTCGGCGGAGGCCAAGGACTTCCTGGCCAGCTGCTTCAAGAGGCGCGCCAGCGCCCGGCCCACGGCCGCACAACTCCTGGCGCACCCGTTCCTCGCCTCCGCCGCGGCCGTCCGTGACCTGCCGGCGAAGCAGGAGTTCCCGTCCCCCAAGAGCACGCTGCACGACGCGTTCTGGGACTCGGACACCGAGGATGAGGCGGACGAGATGTCGACGGGCGCCGCAGAGAGGATCGGCGCATTGGCGTGCGCCGCGTCCGCCCTGCCCGACTGGGACTCCGACGAAGGCTGGATCGACCTGCAAGGCGACGACCGCTCGGAAACTGTCGATGACGCACCACCGGCGACGGCGGAGGCCAGCGCCGCCGCCGAGGACTACTTCGTCTGGGCGGAACCATCAGATGCAGCAGAGTTCGAGCAGTTCTTCGCCACCGCCGCCACAGATGTCAGCGACCTTCTCCATCTTCCGCGCATCGCAGGAGTAACTGTTTCCACCGCCGCCATTAGCCAGGCCAGTTACTTGCCAATGTATCTAGGCGTGCATGAAAATAAAATCCCACACCCGTTCGATGACGACGGGATCGAAACGGCGGAATCCCGCGGTGCTTGTAACAGGAACAGAGTAAAAATCAAACGAATTTCGCTCAAAATTCCCGTATTTGCCATCACCTGGTTGGCGAGCCCCGTACCCTTCATGTGCGTACGCCCCCACACCAATGACGCCGACCGCGATCGGACTCGTGCGCCAACAGCAAATCCGGCCGTACCATCGTTAGCAAGGTAGGCAGGTTCGTTCGCCGAGTGGCTCGACGTACGGCATGCTAGAAGAGGGCCAATCAGATGCTCGCACGATGCTGTGTCAGCATGACGTCACGTCCGCACATGCCTGCATTGCTCCGGTTGCATATCTGAGTGGACATCACTTGATCCAGGGGATGTCAACGCCCAAGAATCTTCTGGGGAGATCCGATGCGCTGCAATGTTCGCTTTCGGCGCACGCCCTTTCCGACGGCCCGGCCGGTGTGGAGCTATGGTCTGTGGACAGTGACCAGTGAGTGGACGGCCGGGGGCGGCTCGGCAGATTCATCATGGAGATGCCCTCTCCGCTCGATACTAGAGAACATAGGATGTGCTGACCACAAGATTCCCAGATGAACGGATCCCGTTCTTCGACTGGAACGGAGACTTTTAGATCGATTGCCAATTTATTCGAGGCATTAGGCGGAAAGGCCATCCACATCCAGTGCCAAAGTGTGATAAGCTACAGGGATGCATGGATCTCGCCGAACTATTCCCTGAGATCGAAACCTCGCCGGTCTAATGGTGCATCGTAGTGTGGGCACCAGTAGCACAACGCTCACCGGCGACAGAACGAAGGCCGTGACGCGAACACGGAAAGCAAACGTGGGACTAAGCCCCCGTCGATCTGGGGCGAACATGCGATCGCGCACCATGTGCGGATGTCACAGGCCCCCCGCGCGAAGCGAAGCGGCGTCGCACCACGCGTTCGCGCGCGCGTGCGCAGCTTCGCCACCGGTTCGGCGCCGGCGAGACCGACCGGCCATGCCGCTAGGTCTCGACATCCCCCTTCTCCCCCACAAGGCCCCACGCGGACACGTGGTAGGACGCGGCGCTAATGTAAAACTCAGCATTAGTTTTGAGGCTTAGTATCGGTTGGTTTTTAATCCTCAAGAGCCTCCCGCCTACCGGTTGCGGGCTCCAACCGCTACTAACTTCCCTCTAGCTTGGGCTTCATCCATTCATATTTCGTATTTTGTGGACTAATTTTTTGGATGCTATGTTTCGTATTAGTCAAAGAAATTGATATAAGATTATAGGAATAATTTCATAGTTTAGTCCTTTTATAAATATGAGCTAAATAAATTATGGAAAAAATAAAAGTTGTTGATATTTTAGTCATTTGCAAATATGAGCGAGATAAATTGTGGTTCATAGAGATAATAAGATAAAATAGAGGTATGTAATTAGTCATTTTTAAAATAACCTACAATGGAGAAATTTTTTATTTATATATTATGTTTGAGCTAAATAAACTGTGGGGAAAAATATAATTTGTTCCTAGTTTAGTCATTTGCAAATATGAGCTAAATAAATTGTTGTACCTAGAGATGGCTACTGCTGCTGAAGGTAGTGGCGATCGTGGTTCCTCTCGCGGCAAGGGGAAACCATAGTTAGTCATCATGATAACCCAAAGAAAATGAGCACGTGGGATAGAATTGTGCTTCGTTATTTAGAAATATGTCATGAAGATGCCTTTGCGGCGAGTCAGAAACTCCTTTTGGTGGTCGTTATCCTCCACCGCCAGTCCCGAAAATTTCAGGTCCACTTAGTACTACCGTTGCAGGAGGCACAAATAAACCACATGATGAGGATGGACCAGCGAAACCTTCGTCTTCGCCGTCCAAGGATGCTTAAAGTCCTCCTAGATAGTACTCAGTGAATGGTTTGTCATAGCATATCATATTGTTTGTATCTGAAATTTAAATTTATGTATTTCTATATAAACTTTTAGTAGCATTTGAGTTCGTCGTAGTGTATCATGTTGTTTGGGTCTAAAATTTAAATTTGTGTATTTCTATCTAAACTTTTTGTAACATTTGAGTTTAATGATATTTGTATCCTTTTTGTTATGTTTGATGTATAATTCTATGGATGATCAGAATATATTTGTTTTGGTAATACTTTGTAGATGGATCGGCAATGGATGTACAACGCGGACAAACGTTCTATGGAGTATATTAATGGTTTGCGTGGTTTCTCAATTTGGCAGATTTGTTATCCATGCCAAAGTTGGAAAAAATGAGAAGGATTACTCATCCAAAAAGACTATTCACGCCCACATATATGGTTCGGGATTCATGCCTAACTATGTCGTTTGGACCAAGCACGGGAAAGAGGAGTTATGATGGAAGATGATGGTGATGAAGAAGATGGTAAGTACATTCCTGACTAGACTCAAGGAGGTGCCTTTGCAGATGCTGCAATGGGCGAGGATGAAGAAGAGATGGTTGCAGAAGAAAGTCTTACCGATGATCTAGGTCAAGTATACCAAGGTACAAAGGAAGACTACAAGAATGTGAAGGAGTCAACAAAATTCGAGCGTATGTTACATGCTCCTAAGAAATTGTTGTACCGAAATTGTAAATAGGGATACAAAAAGTTAGGTACCGCACTGAACATGTTGCAATGGAAGATAAAAAATGGAGCTTCTGATAAGGGTTTTGATGTATTAATGAAAATTATAAAGAACATGCTTCCCGAGGGGAATGAATTGCCGTCCTCAATGTACAACGTTAAAAATGTTATTTGCCCTCTGGGTTTGGAGGTGCAAAAGATACATGCATGTCCTAATGATTGTATCCTCTATCGCGATGAGGAATACGAGAAATTGGAGACTTGTCCTATGTGTGAAGCGCTGCATTATAAGATCAGGCGAGATGACTTCGGTGAGGTTGAGGGGCAGGCCAGCAAGAAGAAAGTTCCTGCGAAGGTAATGTGACATTTCCCTGTAGTACCATGGTTGAACTTTTTGTTCAGAAACAAGGCACATGCAAAGTTGATGCGTTGGCATAAAGAAAAACGTAAGCAAGATGAAATGATCGGACACCTGCTGATGGGTCCCAGTGAAGAACAATTGATAGAGAGTTTCTCGAGTTTGAAAAAGATCCAAGGAACATGCGGTATGATTTAAGTACAGATGGATTCAATCCATTCGATGAGTTCAGTAGTGGTCATAGCACTTGGCCTGTAACCTTATATATGTTCAACCTCCCATCCTGGATGTGCATGAAGCAGAACTTCATTATGCTGCCGGTAATTATCCAAAGTTCAAAACAACCTGGCAAAGAAATTGATGTTTATCTAAAATCGTTGGTTGATAAACTTCTACTATTATGGAAGGAAAAAGGTATACGTGTGTGGGATGAAAACAAAATGAAGACTTTTAATCTACGAGCATGCAACCATCAATGATTGATCAACACTTGGTAATCTGTCCGGACAGTTAAACAAGGGATATCGAGTCTGCACGCACTGTTTAGATGATATTTGCGGCATGTATTTGAAACACTATAGGAAGGTCGTGTATACGGCCATCATCAATTTCTTCCTGCTAAGCACCTGTTAAGAAAGAAAGGGAAGCATTTTGAAAGGGAGAAGAAAAACGTACTAAACTTGTTTACTGTAATGGTAAACGTGTATTTTTTATGATAAAGGATGCAATGGTAGTCATTGGCAAGGGCTCTGTTAGCCAACCTGTTCCGAATGACGAGGACGGACATGCAACCATGTGGAAAAAGAAGTCTATATTTTGGGAGCTACCTTATTGGGAAGTCCTTTAGTTCCGTAATGCAATCGATGTGATGCACCTGACAAAAATATTTGCATGAACGTGTTTGGCTTCCTGGGTACATATGGAAAGACAAATGATACAATTGCAGCACATCGGGACTTGAAATGCATGAAACAGTGAGATAACCTACATCCGGAAAACAGAGATGATGGACATTACTTGCATTCTGTCAATTGATCTCTGAGCAAGGAATAAAAGAAAAGCATGTTTGAGTGCTTGAATAGTATGAAGGTCACATCGGACTACTCCTCGAATATACAGGGAGTAATAAATATTAAGGAGAAGAAATTCATAAATCTAAAGGTGCATGACTGTCACGTTTTGATGACACAATTGCTGCATGTTGCACTGAGGGGTATTCTACCAAAGCATGTGAGAATGGCAATCGTGAAGCTATGTGCATTCCTCAACATGAATTCTTAGAATCAATCCATCCAAACAATCTACTAAAGTTGCTGAATGACATGGTGTAATGCCTTGTCAGCTTTGAGATGGTCTTTCCATCTTCCTTCTTTAATATCATGACCCACCTTCTAATCCATTTTGTTGAAGCGATTTTTGTTCTCGGTTTTGTATTTTTATACAATATATTCCCTTTCGAGAGGTTTATGGCAGTTCTGAAGAAATATATTCATAATCGTACCCGTCCAGAAGGAACCATCGCAAAGGGATATGGAACAAAGCAGATCATTGAGTTTTGTGTTGACTTTATTGACGACCTGAGTTCGATTGGAGTCCCTTTATCATGCCATGAGGGGAGACTCAAGGGAAAAGGCACACCAGGGAGCAAAGCTCGGATCGACATCGATGTACATTTCGTAAAGCACACTTCACGATCCTATAAAAATCATCCCTGGTGGCTCCATACTTGGAGGAGCACAAGACCATTGTACGATCCTCCAACCAGGGGAAGATTGAGATCTGGATTACACGTCATCACATTAACACTTTCGCCTCTTTGTTGCGATGACGATTGATGGGTGAAGACACGATTGAGGAGCAACTAGCATGGTTGGCTAGGGATCCATCTATCTCAGTATCGACATTCAAAGGATACGAGATAAATGGGTACACATTTTACATGACAGCCCAAGACCAAAAAAGCACAAACCAAAATAGTGGTGTCCATAGAGATGCAATAGACAACAATGGAAAAAAGACAGATATTATGGTGTCATTGACGAGATTTGGGAACTCGACTATGGACCTTTAAAAATCCCTTTGTTTCGGTGTCAATGTGTGAAACTTACTAGAGGAGACGTAACGATAGACAACTATGGGATGATAATAGTGGATCTCAACAAGATTAGATACAAAGAGAACCATTCGTCCTAGCCAATGATATGACTCAAGTTTTCTATGTTTAGGACATGTCAAGCAAACCAAAATAGAAGGGTGCTAATAAGTCAGATAACTAGCCAAAGCACTACATAGTTCTTCTAGGGAAAAAAATCATTAAAGTTAAGGACAAAACTGACATTTCAGAAGATTATTATCAGTTCAATGATCTTCCTCCATTTTCAATCGAGGTTGACTCAAGCATCCTGTTAGCCAAAGAGGACGCTCCATACTTACACCGCGATCACAACCAAGGGATGTTCATCAAGAGCAAGGTTATTAACGTTATATTAGATGATGATGTGTAATGTACTAGAACCATTATGCTGTGTTTTGTGGTCAAGTGACAAATTAATGTAATAACACATTGTAATGATATGTAATGTGTATTAATTATTTTGTTTTTTAGCACCATTAAATATTAAATAATAAATTTAGATACAATTAAACAAGTACATGACTAAATTACACGCACTAGATTTTTGCATGGTCAAAAAATTTAATATTTCTAATTTTTAACATAAGTATTATGACAATTTATAACCTATTACTAACTTAATATTACTAATTTTACTATATTTCATATTTAACTGCATCTAATATTTTTATTATGTAGATCTAATCAACATCAAGATAACAAACTTCTTTTCGCAATTTTATAAACGTTATTTGATTTACTTACTACACAATAAATAAATATAATAGCAATTTTGAAAGAAAGGAAATAAAAGATTTGCACTGGCGGGAACTGAAATAGTGGCCTACAACACCTTCAAGTACCGGGTGGTAGCAACACCCGGTACTACAAGGGTGCATTTTCGTTTCGCGCGCGATGCACCCCTTTAGTACCGAGTGGAGTACCGGGTGGGGGTGAGGCACGATACTAAAGTGGGGGATAAAAATCCCATACCCTTCCTCCCCAACACTTAAAATCCCATACCCTTCCTCCCCAGCACTTAGCCGCGATCATCGTCCCCTTCCTCACTGGATCCTCCGCCGCCGCCCCTCCTCCATGCCGCGCGCCGCCATCGTGTCATGCCCCTAGCGCCTTCTCCAACGCCGCGCGCCCCCCGTCGCCCTCGTCGCCGCCATCGCCCCCGTCATGTGTGCACCTCTGTTGCCCGCCGACGCTGGTGCCCAACCTCCACGCCGGCACCACCCATCCTCTTTAAGCGCCCGCCCTCCTCCACCGCCGTCGCCCCGTCCTCCTCCACTGTACCGGCGTCGCCTTCACTCCGCCACCGCCGGACTCTCGCCCAGCATCGGCGTCACCCCCGACCCGGCCGCCGGCGCCTTCCCCACTCCGTCGTCCCTCCTCCACCGATGTCCCTCCTCCACCGCCGCCGCCCCTCCTCCACCGTACAAGCGCCGCCTCCTCCACTCCACGCCGGCCTCCTCCACTCCACCACCGCTATCTGACTATGACCGCACAATAACAAAGGTTTTTCAGAAGAAAAATAAAAGTGGGCCAAGTATTCCATAGCTTCAAACCCAATCCAACCAATCGATTGACCCGCTCCATGTGCTAGTTTGATAAGAACCTGCTTCTACTAGTCAGAGATACAAATCTCACCACAACTCAACTTCGAGGGGAGGATCACATCCCAAAGCACCCTGGGGCTGGTAAATGGAAATTTGAGTTAGGGAAAGAGCTTGTGTGGTCGTAGTTGGTGGACGTTCTTTCAACAAAGATGTACAAATTGCGCTAATGGTACATGGAGGCTTCAGCCACCGGTTTACTCATGCTAGAAGTTCGGATTGGAGATCAGAATTATTTCCATGGTGATGCCATTATAAATGTGCCGCTCGAGGAACTTTATTTTCTTTACAATCAAAACGCACTTGACAAATCACTCATCAGTTCCTAGGTTATGTAAGTATTTAATTTGCTCTAACTTCAAAATCCCCGCTCTAGTCATTATGCGATATTTTATCTCCTATTCTATTTTATATCATGCAGGATGGAGATTCAAGCTTACCAGAGAATAGGATTGTATGACGTCGGCTTCATGAACCCAGATGTTATAAACGAGGCAAATGTAAGAGATAAATAAAATCAGACCTCGAAGAATATATATAATTTCTTAGACAAGCAACATTACAAGAAGTACATACTTCTACCGTACAACTTCAAGTGAGCGTGTTTCCCATCTCTTTCATTTTTCAAACTAACAGTTAAAAATAAAACTAAATAGCATTTCACTATACATATATGTACAGCTTCCACTGGATACTCCTTGTTATTGTTGTTGATCGAAGCATGGTCTATATCCTGGACTCTCTTAGGAGATCAAGAAATCAATACACCGACCTCATAGACATGCTTAACAGAGCATGGGCTCGCTTCGGTCCACATCACTCAGGTGAATTCCAGAAGCAACTTCATATCCACTCTGAATTCCCGGTATGTATTGAATTTGCACATCTCGTGTCACTTCCTTGAACACAACAAATATTTCATAACTTCTTTTGCCACGTATATAGTGTTTGAGACAGAATCCGGGGAAAAATTTATACGGATACTACGTATCTGAGTTCATCCATGGCTTTGTATGTCCCAAGCGTATAACTGACCACAAATTCAAAGTACGTATACAAATTTCATAACAATAAATTAGTTCTAATTGTGCAGATCCATTGATTATATAATAACCTTTGCTAATGACATAGATTATGCACATGAAGGAAGAACTCCTTGAGACGGAAAAAATCAGGGCAACTCGGTGGATTTCTTCTGGACGAGGTAGTAAATCCAGCGAGAGAGTTCCATGATGATGGATCAAATCTGCATCACCGTCAAGACTCGGGTTCGGAATAGTTGATCCAAAATATTAAACTTGGAGAGTTGATGTAATGTAATATCATTTATATATGTGTATGCACAATATGTCTATGTATAATATTATCTCAAATGTAATATATAGATCAAATACAACTTTATATATATTGCGTATTAGAACTAGTATACGTAAAGAAAAAAATACAAAATACTAATATAGAATAAAGAAATAGAAAAGAAAATGAGAAAAAATAGAAAAGAAACCTAGTACTAAGGAACCAGAGGAAGATACTTTCCTCAGCATTGCCGACCTCGCACCGTAGCCTTCTGATTTGATGTTCCTCGGCCCAGACAACACCGAAGGCCAGTTGTCGACGTGACGAGATGCATTCATGCATCATCATCATCATCGGATGTCTGATCGGAGCTGACTGACCCGGGGATGTTAGGCTGCCACGATGAGCGTGTGTGTCCTTTCGCCTGGATGAGGATCTATCTTCTGCTCTAATCAATGCCACGTTTAGCTCTCCAATCAGTTGCGGCTCGATCTGTTCCAAAATTAACTTCTTAGTTTATGGTTCCAGTTAGGCTCAAACCGTTTCGAAAGTAGTTCGGCGTGATGGATCCGGCACATGTCTTGACTTGGCGAATTGGGCATGTGCGTTCACTTCGTTTATATGACTAGGTTCAGTAGAACACAACACGTTCTACCTGCAAAAGATAGCACTAAACTACTGGACGCGCACGGTTCCAGTGGCATTGATCGCTACTCGTCAACAGTTTTTTAAACGAAAACCTAGAAACGAGCATTTATGTTTCGATTAGAAAATCTCATAGATCTCAATTTTTCCAACCCGAACTAATTATTGCGCCTAAATGTCCCGACCTTTATTAGTCCCTGTTAGGTTTTGCGCAAAAAAATATTAGAAATTCCTGGAAGGCCCACCACACGCGCAAGTCACAAGTCACACGATTTTTCAAGCGAAATATGCGCGTACGCGGTCGGATTCGAATCCACAACCTCAAGCCTTACACGTAGCTTCCTTACCATCTCACATATACAACACATCTAATTGAGTAGGAGATGCAATCGTTTTATAGTAACTCGTGGGGACCCTTTAATCCCGGTTGGTAACCCTCGGAGGCTTTAGTTCGGGTTTGATAGTCGATCACCTTTAGTCCCGGATTAAAACAATCGAGATTTTTGTTGAGGAGGGAAAAAAACATCTCATCAGCACGTGTTGCTAGACTCCGCTCCAGGCCAGTGACATTTCTGCGTTACCAACTCCAAAGTCCAAGCGCGAGGTCGCCTCGCCCTCGCCTCTAGCTCGCCAAATTAACCCCGGTCCAGTCCGCCCCGCGATCCTGCTCCCGTCAACCGGCGCCTGCCTGCTTGCGTTTCGGAGTTGAATTGACCCTGAAGAACCAGCTCAGAAACGAACGGCCTGGTAAAAGACCAGCGCCGGTCCACGGTCTTGACGAGCGCCGCGCACGAGCCGAATTGCGATGCGATACAGCATATCTTTGCTCGGATACTAGTAGTAGCGCTAGTTGCGGAGGTTGGTGCAGCCCGCACTGGATGTATCTATACAAGTCCCTGTCAGGCAATCCATTCGCAAACTATCATCATCTGGTCAGAGAAACAGCACGGGTTTCTTCCCCGTTTCCCTCCCCTGTTTCTTCTTTTCTGTTCTTTTTTCCGCGTGACTTTTCAGAGAGGATCGAGGCGGCGTAGTAAGCCCGACCGCGAGCGCCGGTGCGCAAGGGTGGTGAGCGAAGCAGCAGTTTGGCACGCCAACCCGACCCCTGACAGCGCCCCCTCGGCGTCTCTTCTCTCGCCGAGATTTTTATTCACTCACTCTCCCAGTTGGTCAGTGCCAGTAGGCAACAGCCAACAAATTTATCCACGCTCGGACGCACATGCTGATATGCCTGCACCTCTAGTCCTGCACTGGCTACTGCAGATGTCACTACACTACACACAGGAGTAGGCCAAGCGATGTCACCTACCCACAGAGCGGCCAGGCTCTATCTGATCGGAGGAAGCCCGGACGAAAGAAAGACTACTATTTGCCTGGCGGCTGGCGCCGCCGCCGTGCTTGGTGCGCGTCAGCGCGGGCGTCACCGGCTTTTGCCGACGCCGGATCGCCTCGCGGAATCACGGATGCTCTCCTGTCCTGCAAAGCTCGTCTTCGCTGTTACTACCCGGCAGCGTCGTCCAAATGATTCAGCGTTTCCAGTCGCCCTCGTAGCTCCACGTCGCGCGAGCACTGTGCACGGAGCAGCGCGTCCGAGCTGCGTCGATCATCCGGGGGCCACGTTAGCCGACGAATCCAAATGATAAACTCCACTTTCGGTCGCAGAAAAAGAAAGAAAAGGCTAAATCGAAGTGAATTCGGGTAATCATCGAGCCGCAAATAAACCGGAGGGCAGTTTACAGCAGGATCCCATCCCCTCGTCAGGAGTTGATCATCTGGGCTGCCTGTCCCATCTGAAGTCTTAGCAGGAGTGACGCAATCAGTGAGACGAGGCGACGATCACACGGCTGACCTCTGCACGAGATCCTTGCTGCTCAACAACCGCCTCACTCCACGCGCAGGTCAAATCATCCCCGGCGCTACCACCTACACCGATCGGCGATCGAGCAGAAACACACACACACACACGGAATGTTGACCTGCACAGTTGGGCGTACACCACCTACCGAACGCACGCACGCAGTTGAGCGCCTTATTGCCCTCCTGAGCTTACACCGGTGTAGGGTTCTAGAGGAGGCGACTAAACTAGTGCGCCACGCATTCCCTCAAGCAAGATTCAAGAAAGGGAACCGGCGGCAAAGGCGAGTTGAGACGTGTAAGGTGCTCCGTTAGTTGGCGCACAGCAAGGTTGCTGACGATCCCTGAGGCCGACGTGTAGGCCACCAAATTCCCGTGCCGTGGATGCGGTGACCTCGGTGCCTGCTGACCCCAAAATGGAACGGTAGCGCACGGATACTCAGAATTTCAAGATGCAACATACGTATTCTTTGTTGAGATTTCTATCTCCTCGTGAAATTAAATAAGAGGGAGACGACATTCTTGTATGATCCACAAACACCGGCAAAGAATTACCGTATCGGAGAATAAATCAATTTAGTTGACATGAGAGCTGAGATGGGCTGGGGGAAAATATCTTTATGGACTATACTCTGCTAGTAGCCTAAGGAGCACTTCAGGTGCGTTTGGTAGAGCTCCCGTAGCTGATTCTCTGTTGATTCCAATAGGAGCTCTGCCAAACAGAGAGAAGTGATTCTATACTGATTTTGTGAAATGATTCTCTAAAATAAACTAAAAAGCTAAATGAATTAAGAGACTAGGAGCTGAAAAAAGTAGTAGATTATACTGATTGATTATGTGAAGTGATTCTCCATCCTAAATTTATCAACCACGATCGTTTCTTCGGGAGAGTATATCCATGGAGAATCAGGCTGCTGCGTGGAGAAACGAGCACAGAAGTTTCGAGGAAGAGCTTTCCCAGAAGCCGGGACGCGTGTCGCGGTGAGGAAACCTTGAGGATTTGCACAAGCTCAAGTGCCCAACAGACCTTCTCCCATATCTGCTTCCACGTGTGCCAAGCAGGCATCAAACGTGTACGCCAACTTCGTTGTTTATATTTGCCTGCGGGGCAAGCTCAGACACCACCGAAGTTGGAAGAGGCTGCCACTTGGCCGTCACTTGCGTATCAGGCCGCGTGCCAATATGTCCAGACTTATCCAGACAAAGTGGAGTAAATTTCCCCTAGCTAGCCACTGTCACGAGACCCCGGATCGATCCGGTCACTGGTAGTAGGAACGAAGGAGTACCCCGTTTCGCTAGCTCGGGCTCGGACGCCATTTCGACTGAGGTTCATCGTTATCAGCTCGGAATCAAGTGGCAAACGTGCGCAAATTTGTAAACAGGGATCGGCAGATATGTGCCATGTCAAGAATGGACGAGATACATTGGCCAGAAAGCCCCCAATTGCGATGCTTCCAAACAGCCTTTACTGGTATGATCTAGTCACTGCTTTTAGCATGGCCCCATCGGAGGGGACAGGAGAGGGGATAAACTCCCGGTCATCCCCAATCACAGGTCACTGCATCGGTCTGCTCTAGAAAAATGTTTCTGGAATTGCTCTAGAACAATGACTCTGGAATCGTCGCATCGCACTGGCAGCAGCTCGGCAGTAGGCCAGTGTGAATCGGATAATCATATAGCACAATGAATTGTACTGCTAGTAGAACAGAGGATAGAGTAAAGATGAGACAATTTGGCAGTAAAAATTGGTCTGACATTTCAATGCGACAGGTCGCAACAGCAATTACAGATGGATCACTCCAAGAACAGCTACAGCAATCTTCCTGCTGCTCAATTGACGGAGCAGTTAACCCTACAGCTGCAGAACACTCAGGATCATCGCTCTCTGCATCGGCGTCGATGAAATCAACCTTTGTTTCCAACGCTTCACTAAGCAGCAACAGGCGCTTGTCTTCGCCGGCCATCTCCCTGGCCGCCTCCTTCACTGGTACTAAATGGCAGGCTTTATCACATTGCTCGTTGAGCACTTGGATCCAATCGCCTTCGTCGGAATCCCAGTCCGGCAAGGCCGAGCAGGCGCCGGCCAATTCCTTGATTCTCTGGGTGGGGCTCTCTGACACGTCGCCCTCGTCATCGGAGTCATCTGAGTCGGACTCCCAGAGCGCGGCGTCCAGCGTGCTCTTGGGGGACACCCATCTCGCCGCGACCTCCTCTGTCTTCACGCCGCAGCCGGCTGACGCCAGGAACGGGTGCTCCAAGAGCTGCGCCGCCGTGCACCGATCCCGCGGGTTCCTCGCGAAGCACCGGGCCAGGAAGTCCTTTGCCTCGGCGGACATCCACGCGGGCACCTCCGGCACGGCGTCGGTGTACCCAATCCGGTGCACGGCCGCGAGGAGGTCCTCCATGTCGCTCCACGGCGCGCGCCCCGTGGCCATCTCGATGACCGTGCACCCGAGCGCCCAGACGTCGGCGGCCGGGCCCTGCTCATCCCCGCGCGCCACCTCAGGCGCCATGAACGCCGGCGTGCCGCCGAGGGGCCGCGCGGAGCCCGCCATCCTGGCGCAGCCGAAGTCCGCGAGCTTGGCGCGACCGTCGGCGCCGAGGACGACGTTGGCGGGCTTGACGTCCCCGTGCACGAGCGCGCGCTCGTGGAGGTACGCGAGGCCCCTCGCCACGTCCGCCGCGTACGCCCGGACGGCGCGCTCGCCCAGGCGCCCGCCGCCCCTCGCCACCGCGTCGGCGAGGGAGCCGCCCGGCGCGAACTCAAGGAAGAGCTGGCACTCCCCGGCGGCGGCGCGGAAGCCGAGGCAGGGGAGGACGTGCGGGGAGCGGAGCGCGGACAGGATGCTCCCCTCCCGCCGCAGCTGCTCCTCCGCGCTCGCCGGGGCGGACTTGACGGCGAAGAGCGCCCCCGAGGCCTCGTCGGCGGCGAGCGACACCACCGCGCCCGACGCGCCGCGGCCGAGCGTGCGGACGCGTGTCCACCGGCCGCTGACCGCTGTTGCCATGGCGCTCTGCTTCTGTCCCTTCTCTCTCTCTCTCTCTCTGTTTTCTCGGCGCTCGGTTTGTTCGAATCAGTTGGCTCGCAATTGTCCCCGATTTGGCTGTGCGATTTGGCGCTCGTTTGAAGTGGAGCGCGCGTATTTATAAGGCGTGGTGGCTCGCTCGGCTTCCATCCGTACACGATTCCGTAGTAGCCGCAGCAGTGATTCCCTTCCTCCGCGGCGTGGCGTGGAAAGCATGGGAGCGTGGTGACTGGCGTGTGGGCCTCACGCGCGAGCTGCGGCCAGCTTTCGCGGCTGGGAGGAGGCGCGCTAGGGGATCGGCAACGTGGCTGGTGGTGCGGAGCACGTGGGGAATTTCAGGTTCTGGGCGGGGGTGTTAACGAGTTGTAATACGCGTGTGTTAGAGCAACTCCAAGAGTATCCTAAAAAATTCTTCCCCAAAACTATGTATTGGGGATTCTCCTAAAAAAAATTTCCCCCAAAAACATATCAGTCCACAGCAGATCGCTAATAAATAGCCCCTAATATTTCAAACACAGGCCAAGTTATCATATTGGGCCCATCGGAAGGGACGCGCGGGCGTGCGGGAATCAGGATTGGGGGAGGAACGCCAACGCTAAAATATACACGGTGGCAGGCTGTTTTTTAGCGTCGCTAAAAAATTGGGGAAGGTTTAGGTGGATTGTTGGAGTTCATTTTTTCTCTCTTTTTTCCTAAAAAAAGTATTGGGGGTAAGATTAGCAGTCTCTTGGAGTTGCTCTTAGTTAGTGCAATGGTCATGGGCTCTATCTTTCAGCCCGCTTGACTAAGCCAGGAGGTTAGGCGCTCTGTTAGGCGTTCTGTTACAGCACGTTGGTGCTTTGTACATGCATATATACTCCATGAGTCAATACAAAGATAGTTGAGTTGGCTCACAATCACATCATCTCCCTCGTTCAGGGGGGACTGGAAAACGAGTGCCAATTCGGGCGTGAGAGCGGGAGCGCTCGTCTCCGCTTCACTCTCTTTGGGGGGAACGCTGGTATTGAGCCGCGTTCCTGAGATTCGCTCACGTTCCCCCAGTATATTCTCAGCTAGTGGTAGTGTTTTCGGCTTTCAATCCATCCAGGTGTAAATCTTGGATCGGCAAAGGTAAATTTAGGCTCACTTATTATTGCACGTTATTATTACCACCATCATCATTGAGGATGATGGTAATTATTTCAGCCCACGTTCGGTGCTCGCGCTAACAACAGTGAACAATCAGAGGTTTAACAGTCACCGCATGATGTGTGTCATCAAAACTCGAAAGGATGGACGCTGTCTCGTATCCTTCCACTCCCACCGGTCAGACGGGAGGGTTGATGATTTGCGACACCAACGTGCGGCTCCCAGTGGCGAACCCGTGATCCGCCACGTTGCACACCTGCGCTGTGCTATTCATTTGCGAGGTGTCTGATGCCTTCAGCTGGCATGGAGAATTGCCCGTTGCAGCTGGGACCCCGCGGACAAGTGTCAGGTGCTCGTGCTCCCTCTGCTCATCTTGTCTTTCTCCTTCTGGAAAGCATACTTTGGTGCTCGGAGCCGCGCTGCGGCGCTGGCGCTTTGCTCTTGGCGGTAAAGCCTGATGCAGAACGTCATCAGCAGTGGGCCGTGCCGAAGCGATGCCTCTGGGTGAAAACGGCACGAGTGATTGTTTAATAGCCGTAAACATTCTAGAAATAGTCGCACCTTTGAGACTGCATCTGATAAAAGGTGAAGACGAATCTATTAAGCCTAATTAAACCTAATTAATTCATCATTAGCAAATGTTTACTGTAGCAACACATTGTCAAATCATGGACTAATTAGTCTTAATAGATTCGTCTCGCCGTTTAGATTCGTCTTATGTAATGGGTTTTGTAAATAGTCTACGTTTAATACTCCTAATTAGTATTTAAACATTCGATGTGACGGGTGCTAAAAATAAGTCAGTGGAAAAAAGCGGGGCCGTACTGTACGAGTAGGAAGTTACCTGACTGTGACTGTACATTGGCAGCTCAGGTCAGGGAAAATACGAATACCTAACGACGGTTACCGTCGGCGCGTCCTTGACCCCCAAAAGAATGGGAGAGCGCGAGAGTGAGCACACGTGAAGGCACACGCAACGCGCACGGCGGCACGGATACGATTCAGAGAGTTTACTCGGGGCGTGCTACTCTGCCGCCCGCGAGCCGAACGCGCCGATGAGTTCCATGCAGCCACGCGCGTGGCGCGCGACAGCGGACGGAACGGTACACGTATCCGCCGCCCGGGCGGCCTCGAAGCGGAATTTATCGGGTAGGCAGCGGCAGCGGCACTCCGCCTGGCCTGTCTGACGGTGACACGGCGAGCGAGGACAGTTCTGTGCGCTGCACATGTCGTCTGGGCGTTCGGTCGTCGCGCGCCGGCTCTGCTCCCATTTCTTCGACGGCAAGCGGCAGGCGGCGCGGCGGCTTTTCGTTTGCAGACTCTCCCACCTGGTCACGCGCGATCACCTCTGGTCGTCGTCTCGTCGAGGGGGGAATTCAGGAAACGACACTTGTTTCAGGCGGTGCGGTGTTCAGAAAACAGCACCAGTAGCTTGTATTCGTGAAGTGGCACCGGTCCTCATTTCCCCTTGTTTTAGTTTTTTCCCCCACGATTTCATCCAATGCAAAAGGTAATTTCACTTCCTCCGAACGTCGGCTAAACCGTAAATGGCATGTTTGCAGGCAGCGGCGGCTAGGCACCGACTAGTTTATGGGCAACCACACACGGAGCTCACGATTATCGATCAGATGTGTTTTTCGTTTTTGGTGCGATAAATTCTAGCCGACACAGGTGTTGCCCGAGTCATTTATCTGAACAATTGTTAATTCACTCCGTCAACCACAAAACTGGCTAATTTGGAAAACAAGAGTTTGATAAGAAATCCAATTCCGCCATCGCTCGCTCGATCCCGTCCCAGTGTGCGATGCGTGATCGGTGTCCAGCTAGTTACTCCCTCCGTCCTTTTTTTCTTTTCTTTTTTCTTCCAATTATTTTTATACCACTTGTCTTCATTGTACTTATTAAAAATTGAGCTATTCCTATGGATTTCTAACAGCTTTGTCTTTCTTGTTTCTATTCTATAGGCTTTGGTTATATGTGTATAAGTATTTTTATAAAAAATTTTAAAATAGGAAGTTTTTCCTAGGAAGATTTCCTAACAAAATTATCGCGAAAGTTAATAGTTATGCTAAACAGATGTTAAACAATAAAAAGGTTGCACAAAGGAATTGACTACACAATTTATGCATAAAAATTGTGTGAAGAAACTCTATTGATAAGGTTTTTCATGCAAGCTATGCTAAAAAGTTATCATCAAAAAATAATGTAGAGAATATATGTGGAAAAGTTATACGCAAAAGGTTGTGTGCTCACAACGCAATTGTAAATTGTATTGAAAAGAATCCTATATGTTTGTTCGGAAAAGACATGCATATAACATATATCATAACTTTATGGATTTCCTAAAAAAGAGAATTGCACCCCAAAAAAAAGGGGGAGATGTCGCTCAGAAGCTCCCCAACGAGCGATTAGAAATTCACGAGTTTGACCCTAAGATCATGTAAGCACTTGTGTTTCTAACAGAAAATACTCCTTTCATTTTAAACTATAAGTTATTTTAACTTTATCCTAAGGGGGTGTTTGGGAGGGGGCTAAACTTTAGCCCCCCATTTTAGCCAGATTTTAGCCCTCTCCTCCCAAACACTAGGGCTAAAATGGAGGGGCTAAACTTAGCCCCTCATAATCCATTAGCCCCTCCAAAGGGTGCTAAAAGGAGCTAAAGGGAGCTAAAAGTGGTCCCCCCAGACCAATTTCCACCCACTGCCCCCCTCCCCTCTCTCTCCTCCGCGCACGCTCCGCCCGACCCGGCCCCGCTGCCGCCGCCGCCGCCTCCGCCTCGCCTCACCGGCCCCGCCCCCGCCGGCCTCCCCTCCGCCTCCGTCGGGCTCTCCTCCGCCAGCCTCCCCTCCACTGGGTCTCGCCGCCACTGCCGGGCTCCCCTCCGCCGGGCCCTGCCGCCTCCGTCGGGCTCCCCTCCGCCGGCCTCCTCTCCGTCGAGTCCCGCCGCCCTCCTCTCCGTCGGGTCCCGCCACCTCCGCCTCCGCTAGGCTCCCCTCCGCGCCGGCCGACCCCACGACGCACGGGCTGCCGATCGACCACGCTGCTGGTGGTGGGGCGGCGCGCCTGTCGGTGGTGGTCCTGGCGGAGGTGACCTGGCCGCAGCTGATGGCCTCACTGCCTGTCCCCCGCCTCGCCGTCACCGCCGTTGCCCTCCCTCCCCGTGGGCCTCTGGAGCTGGATGCGTCGCCCAAGGAGCCAGCCGCGGCGCCGTCGCGCAAGGATGGGCCGAGGGAGGAGGAGGGGCAAGAATGGCCGCGGCTGGAAGAGGAGTGGACAGCAAGTGGCGCTCGATTCCGGCGATGGTGGCGCTCGACGCTAGTTCTGCTCTGATTCCGTGCGAGTTGAGAAGTAAGAAGTAGAGGAAGGGTAAAGGAGAGAGGTAAACGAGGGGTAAAAGAGTCTTTTGGCGACCAAAGTGCTAAAGTTTAGCCCCTCACCCAAACACCCTTGGTGCTAAAATTTAGCCCCAATATTTAAGAGGGCTAAACTTTAGCCCCCCTCCCAAACAGGGCCTAAATCAAACTTCTCTAGTTTTGATCAAATTCATGAAAAAATGCACAAAACATCTACAAAATAAATTACTTTCATTATATACACAATGAAAAAATACATTGGTGGTGCATTTATTTGATACTATAGATGTTAATATATTTTCTACAAATTTGATTCAAGTTAAAAAGGTTTGACTTACGACAAAGATAAAAGAAATTATAATTTAGATTAGAGGGGGTATAATACGCGAGCAAGCTAAACGATACTTCATGTCTACCAAGCCAACAAAATGACAATTCCATCCTTTATCCTAATATTTACCACATTTGGAAATGATAAAAAGGTAACCCTCATGGTCATGCACTCACGCCAAAGTACTTGGTGTGACTCAAGAGGCCAGTCACACCGAGCTATCCGCACTAACCACTTTGGTGCGACTTGCCTCATGAAATAAGCCAAACACTAACTCGACCGAATTGAGGACTCACTATTTCTTACAAAATTAGTTTTGCATGTTGTATTATGAAAAATTTAGAAAAAAAAGGCTAAACAAAAAATGCACCCCCACCAAAAAGAACAAAAAACACGCCGAGGTGACTTCTCTTTTTTTGGTGTTTTTTCCAATAATAAAAGTGTGCAAATAATTTTAAGATAAATCATGATTTCGTTTGTGCTTCCTGCAAACCATTCGAAAAAATACCTACAAGTTTTGTGAATCACAATCGGAAGCTTTCTTTAAGCCTCCAAGTTAATTTACGTGATACTCTTATTTCAAGAGACGGATATTGTAAGGAAATATTACCAATATAGCAACATGAGTCACCTCTAAATCCAAAATCATTACGTGAATCTTTATACTTTTTTTAAAAAAAGGCCATGCGACCACCTGGGTTGACAAAATAGTTTAAAAAATAAAATATGTCAGGAGGTAATATCATACAACAAATTACATTCATTTTTATCTGTAAGTACATAGTTGGCAATCAACAAATGGAAATGCATGGCTAAAAATGCATAGCAATAAAACGGGGGGAAATTGTTGATGTTAAAAAATGACCCCATAAAGAGGGACATGATTAGTTGTTAAACAAAATGGCCACAGCTGCAAAATTTCCAGCTACGGTTCAATGCATCTGAAACTACTACAGTTAGGACCACCTCGCTGGAAGCCTGGAATCAAGCATGCATTGCGATTCACTTGTCCTGAAGAAGATGGTGGCATCAGACAGGGAGTCCAGACAACCTAATCCACAGAACTGCATAATCAAAGTAAACACCACTGCTCCAATCACGCCTTGATGATAAGCATCGCCCCTTTGCCAGCGAAATGACGATCCCCCTCGCATCGACAGAACCGTTCCCAGCTATGATAGATCCAAAACTCACGTACAACCACAAGCCTACTAACTAAACAAAACACCCGTGCTTCGCTAGTCGCCACCTGTGCCACTGTGCAGGTGTGTTCGCTGGCGATCGAGTTGGCAGCTGCCTTTTGATAGGCGCTCCACTACTCGCGGTACCTGTCGCAGTTGCGGCCTCGACCGGTGTCCGGATCACAGGCTTGCGTACCGCTTTTATTTTGCTATATCTTTGGCTTCCAGCTGAATCGGCGAGGCGGTGATGATGAGCCGGTGGTTTCGCTCTTGGCGGAAGAGCGCGACACGTTGCGCTGCCCTAGTGGACGCGAAGCTGGGGAGTATACTGGTCGTGTCTGGAGCTTTAGAATTTTGGCGGCCTTTTAAAAAAAAGGAGTGGACAGAGGGTTCCGGAGCATGAGCGCAACAAGAAGACAAAGTGCACGGTACGGCACCGTTGGAGGCACGCACAGCGGCAGTTGAATAAATAGGAATTTTCCCTCCGTTGCGACGTCGAGACATCTGCAATATCGAAAATCAATAGTTGCGATATTAAAAAATATGTGAAAAAATAACTACGATGTTTGATAACGGGATAGAAAATTCCCTCCGCAACATGAACATTATTTTTCATGCAACATTCACTGTGAAACATAAAAAATAATAATTTCAACATCAATATTTAACTATCGAAACATATGTCGAGCTATCCAGTTTTTTTCAAAACATTCCGTAGCATTACCGTTGAATAAAAACGTGAGGAGCGGCCGGAACTGTCGAGATTAAAGAACAACGGGGTTTTTTTTTTGAAAGATTTAAAGAACAACGGTTATCAGATGGTCGCTGTGGCATGGGCGGCGTTTACACTGTGCTCCCTACCACTAGTCCTGATGAGTTTATGGGCTTATGGCACTCCTCTTCGACGATTTTTGACTTCTGTATGGTTGGGAGCAACGCCAATAGCGACAGGAGTAAAGTCAACCTGCAGGGGCAACAGTGCTGCACTGCTGCTGGCACATTAATAGCGGACTGCCGGAGGATCATGCAAACTATAGTAGTCTAGGACACGGTACGCGTGAGCTGCTGGTACTGTACGTAGCGCGAGTTTGATCACCAAACTGTATACTAGCAGTTCAGCGGCCGGAGTGCGCAGATGTTTTGGAGATCGTTACCCTTGATCACCGGATGTTCCACCGGAATCTCAGTTTGGTGCCACCGAAGCGCCTGTCTGGACGCTGAGTTGGTTGGAACTCACCGAAGTGAACGAATTTGGAGTCCTCTCGCTTATCCGTTTGTGTTTGCATCCGGAGCTTTTGTGCTTCTAGACAGAACAAGGTCGCCATCATCATCCGTTGGCGCCCTGGAACATTCCAAGCCGTTGACTTCATCACTGAACCCGGCACGGCGGCACCTTCCAATCTCAACAAGACATCATCTGCGGAAGGAACAAATGTTCTGGACCTCTCTAGAACCCGGGACGCCGTACGTCGTCCACCAGGTAGATCAAAAACGTTCTAGCTAAAGTTGCCGTACGCGGAGGACCTCGAGGTCCGCAATGAGGGCCCCATCCCCGTCCAGCCCGGCGAGCGGCGGCCCAGGCGTTGCGTCCCCGACGGAGCGGCATCCCGGCGCAGTAGCGGCGTCCCCGGCGGCGCGGCCCCCGACGTGGTGTCGCCGGTGGCGCAGGAGCGGCGGGCACAGGCGCACAGCGGCAGCGCGCGGGGATCGGGGCGCTCGGGAGGGGAACGAGCGGGGATTTTCCAAGGAGGGGCATTTCGGTGTTTGTTGCTAAAGGATTCTAGCCATCTAAATTTTAGCTGGATTCTATTTGGATCTTCTAAATTTAAATGTAACTAGCTAACGTTTAACCGGTGGATCCCGAACCCGCGAACGATGACGAGAAAGCGGCAGAAAGGCACAAAGTGGCGAGGCGAGCGGACACCCGACCCGAGAGGGGGCGGCCAAAAGCTGTGGATTCTGCCGTGGCACGAGCTGGCGGCCAAGACCATCCAAATGCACTCTTCGTGGACTCCATCCAGGCTCTGGTGTCCTCCCCTTATCCCCTGTGGCCCTATCCGACGCCGCCCATTTGTACCACGCGCGCCCGGGAGCGGCACACGCCTGGACGTCAAAAACTTGGTGACCAAATAGTAGTATATCACGATGAGCCTCTGACCGCCACGCGACCCCACCAGCCACGCGACCGTTTTCAGGGATCGGGATGCGCCGGGCCGGCTTGAGCCTGCCTGTCTCCGTTGCCAACCTCGTGCCGCCATCGTCTCGACACGCGTCGCGGGCGACCGGTACGTGACGGCCGGACAACCGGCGAGGGGCGGCAGCTACGCTGACCGCCACGGTGCCTAATCATTTGTGTGCCGGACCGAGCTCTGACCGCGTACGGCGAGGCGCCCCCCGCCGCGCGTGGTGCGCCGTGACGGAGCCCGTGACGAGGTGGCCGCGTCAGCCGGCGGCCCCATCCGTGACCTCACGCGCGCACCGACGTACGCAGCCGCCACCACCACCCAGGGCCGCATCCGAATCCGCCCGGGGCGCCGTCCGGACGTAGCGAGGCCGCCGCGGGACGGCGTGGATGTCGCCCGGGGGTCGGTGCCCGGCCGCCCAGCCCAGGGGTCGGCTTCGGGCCCCGCGGCGTAGTATCCCCGTCTGTCCGTTCCCCGTCGAAAGGGGTGGATGCGGCCGGCCCTGGGCTACACTTGACGTACTACTACTACTACTCCAGCGGATGCAAGTGCTGTGTCTTTTTTCGTCTTCATTTTCACTCGCAGCCGAGCCGACGCCCCGCGCGCGCTGCGGCGCCGCTCGTGGTCGACGGTTTCCCGAGCACGGTGGTTTTCGGCCTCGCCGCGCCGCGACTAGTTTAGTGGAGGGGCGGGCGCGTACGTGTAGGCTGACGCCGTGTGTCGTGCCGATTCGGGGATCGGAGGCCACCGCCTGTTTCGCGGTCCAGAAGCCGTGGATTGGAATAGATGCACGCCCGATGGAATAAACCCTGGTTGTTCTCCAACGCTTAGCGCTCGATTGTGCCGTGGTGGTCTCGAATAAACCAGTTGAGCTATGCGCCTGTGCCTATGCCCCGACGGTTCCTTGCGGCGCTGTTACTGCAGGTTTTTAAAATTTTATTTTTGACTTCGCTCGATTGTTAAGTGTGGAACAAACGTGTTCTGTGTTGCAGACCCAAAATTAGCTGAAAACAGAGCGTGAAGTGAGAATACGAGGGAACCAAACAGATCAGCACGGTAAAAATTACGAGAAGCCGTAACTTTATGCCTTGGTATGACAGCCAAGTAATCTATTGAGGGTGGCAGACTGTTTCCACCATTGCACGCGCGAGTGTTGACTATTGAGTGAGTGTGGAACCGATCGTGGTCTGTCTCGTAGACAGATGAACAATTAGGCGTGAGCAGAGTATGAACGAGGAAAATTAAGCAGAGCAGCACAGCGAATTTTGTGGGAAGCCATAATTTTATTTCATCAATAATAACTCCGTTACAGCAAAGTACTAGCTGAAATGGCAGTACTCCTACATGGCAGTCTGAACTCGAACAGCGTTTGCTCTGACGCCCAACTGAAGCATCGGCTGCAGGAGCATCGCCAGCGAACGGCACGTCCTCTGTTTCCAGTTCATCATCACTGAGGACGCCGCCGCCGACAGCCAAGCCTCCAGCTGGCACGGCCGCGACGCCGGACACCTTGCTTGGCGCGCTGCTCGCCACCTGGACCTCGCTCTGCTGCTCGCCGAGCACATCGATCCAGCCTTCCTCGCAGTCCCAGTCGGGGAACGCCGAGGCGGAGCACGCCAGCGACTTGATCCTCTCCGCCGCGTCCTCCGGCATCTCGTCAGCCTCGTCGTCGGACTCCGACTCCCAAAATGCGGCGTCCAGCGTGCTCTTGGGGGACACCCACCGGGCCTTCTCGTCGGCGCCGGCGAATGCCACGAACGGATGCTCCAGGAGCTCCGCGGCGGTCCACCGGTCGGCGGCGTCTCTCGCGAAGCAGCAGGCAAGGAAGTCTTTGGCCTCCGCTGACAGCCAGGATGGCACCTCCGGCACGGCGTCCGTGTACCCGATCCGGTGGAGTGCCGCGAGGACGTCGTCCATGTCGCTCCACGGGGCGCGGCCGGTGGCCATCTCGATGACCGTGCACCCGAGCGCCCAGACGTCGGCGGCCGGGCCCTGCTCCTCCCCGCGGGCGACCTCGGGCGCCATGAACGCCGGCGTGCCCCCGATCGCGCGCGCGGAGCCGGGCGCCCTCGCGCTCCCGAAGTCCGCGAGCTTGGCGCGGCCGTCGGCGCCGATCACCACGTTCCGCGCCTTGACGTCCCCGTGCACGACGGAGCGGGCGTGGAGGTACGCCAGCCCGCGCGCCACGTCCGCCGCGTACGCCCGGACGGCGCGCTCCCCGAGGGATCCCCCATTCCGGGCCACCTCGTCGGCGAGCGACCCGCCGGGGGCGTACTCGAGGAAGAGCTGGTACGACCCGTCCGCGCCCTCGGCGCCGCCGACGCAGCGCACGACGTGGGGCGAGGACAGACCCGCCAGCACCCCGCGCTCCCGCCTCAGCGCCGCCGCCGCGTGGGCCGCGGCCGCCGACTTGACCGCGAACAGCTCCCCCGACGCGCCGTCCGCCGCGAGGGACACCACGGCGCCCGACGCGCCGCGGCCCAGCGTGTGGAGCCTCCTCCAGTTCCCGCTCACGGCACCCGCCGCCATGCCTTCTTCTTGGTTCTTGTTCTTCCTTTCCTCTGTGGTTGGTTGCTCGCTTGATGCTTTGCGATGTTGTGGTGGTCTTTTTGTTTGGTGCTTGAGCTGAATTGAACGGCGTGTGGTGTGGTGCGAGCTCTCGTTCTCGTGTGGGTGGGAACGCGCGGCGCGCGCGGGCGCGACTCGGGCGGCTAATCAACGACGGCCTGCGCCTCCCCTCAGTTTACCTTGCCGCTGCCGGCGTCAACCCTTTCCGCCCGCGTCACCCTGACGGCACATGCATCTTTGCTTCCTGATCTTTTTTGTAGCTATAAACATGCTGCGTTTTTTTTCCTTATCTTATTCTCTCGTGTTTCAGGAACCCGATTTGGAGCATCTCCTCCGGGGATGCTATCACATGCCAACGATCGGTATTAGAAAACCTAATTTCGTCAAGAAAAATTATTGGGTAGGTCTAATCCTGTAATGGCAAGGGCCCTGCTCGTGTTCCTCGTGCGATTAGGAGCAGTGCTTCTTTTCCTTCTGGGACCAAAATTGTCAGAAGCACGAGTGCGCCAATTCTCCGGTCGGTCGCGACTATTAATCGGAGGAGGAGACACCGGTCATGGCCGTTTAAACAAGAGGTCAGCAGCTTCCGCCAAATTTAATCGCGGCGTACGGGATCACCGGTGAAGATTGGACGTACAACGGCCGCGGCCTGCCGCCCGCTCGACCCAACGGCAGTGGCCGCGCGTCGTGGCTCCCTCTCCGTCTCTCATAGCCAGAGACGATACGGATCGGTGCGCCGCGAAAGCGAAGCCCAGCGGCCGTATAAACCCCGTACTGGCGCGGTTTGGTGATCGGGACCTGCTCTGTTGACGCTGTGGGGCATCCCGGACCTGACCGGCCTCGGTGTACGGGCATAAACGTGCCAGCCGTCGAGGTCAACGCGTGCGCGTAAAAGGGCGTTTGGCACTCGACGTCTCGACGACGCTTTTGGGCGGGCATGGTTGCTCGCTGCGGTTGACACTGCGAGCCTGCACAGAAGAATTGCGATGATGCAGAGCTCAGGGGTCAGCAGCGTTTGCTCCACCAAACCCACCCGGCGATCGGGCGAGCGAGGAGGTCGGTAGGCGCTTGACCTATGACCTGCACTACCGTTCGACGGTTATACCACACCCTATCTTTTTTTTTTGTTAAAACACACCATCACACCCTATCCCAACAACATGCCGACGAATTTTCGGAAGAGACTGAAGGTATCAAATCCGGGTCAAGAGAAAGGTCGGATCATCTCTGTTCGTTGAGGTTGGAGCGACCGGTTCCTGCAAGAGAGTAGGTGAGTAGATTCAGCTGGTAAGGCCTCCTATGGTACTGGTAAGAGCTAGTATCCAGCTCTAAGCACTTAAGATACACCTTTTCAATGATTTAGTTTTTACTCACATAGCTTATAATATAAATGACCCCATGTATCATCCTCACGTAATCTTGAAGTGCATGTATGAGATTATCTCTTAGTTAACTCTTCTCTCCTATTAAAATATAATAAAATATTCTATAAGGTGGTGTTTGGATCACTAGTTCATGAGCTAAATTTTAGCTCCTAAACTTTAGCCCCTAAATTTTAGTTCTGCCTACCTGTTTGGATCCATGCGCTAAACTTTAGTCCTTCAACAAACAAAGACTAATTTGCCCTCACCCCATTTCTCTCTCTAGAGCTTGAGCACCTTCTTCAGCTTCTTCGTCGTTCTCGCTCGCTCGCCCCCATTTTCTCTCTCGCGACCCCACTTCTCCCCCGCCTCCACCGGATTGCGCGGAAGCGATGCGGCCCAGCTTGTCGGAGCAGAAGAAGGGCGCGAAGGGGATGGAGGTGCCGCCGCCCAGGGACTGCGGCGGCGGGTCCGGAGGAGACCTCGGGCGAGAGGGGCGGCGCACCTGGAGCGCCTTCTCGCTGTCGATGGCGACCCACATGGCGGAGTCCTTGATGGTGAGGAGGAGCCCCCCGGACGCGGAGAGAGTACAACACTACCATGGTGGCCTCCCTCCCCGTCCTCCCTCCTACCGGTGGCCGCGGCCCCCAGATCCGGCGGCCGGCGGCATCGAGGCCGCCGGCGGCGGGGTCGAGGCGGCAGAGGAAGAGGTGGCGGCGGGGGCGAGGCAGAGGCGGGGAAGGAGGTGGCCGGCGGCGGGGGAGGGGGGGGGGCAAGGCGGAGGCGGAGGAGGCGGTGGCTGGCGGCGGCGGGAGCAAGGCGGAGGCGAAGGAGGAGGTGGCGGCGCCGTGGGGCTGAGCGGAGGCGGCGGGGCCAGCAAGGCGAGGTGGTGGGGCCGGCGAGGTGAGGCGGAGGTGGCAAGGTCGGCGAGGTGGCGGCGTCGGGCGAAGGAGGCGGGGCCGGGCGGAGCATGTGGGGAGGGAGAGAGAGTGCAGAAAGAGAGAGTGCGGGGAGGAGAGAGAAGGGGGTAAGGAGAGGAAAGTGGTATCCAGGAGCATTTTTAGCCCCTTTTATGGTCTCTTTGGGGGCTAAAATTTTTAATCCAAAGTTTAGTTCTTTATCCCGTTTTGCCCACCTGTTTGGATCCCAAGAACTAAATTTTAAGCTAAACGTGCAGAACTAAAATTTAACTCATGGATCAAACACACCCTCTACCGGTACTAACCTGCTCATGCTCGTGTAAGGTTCTCTCAGTCCATGCGAGGCATTCACATACTGGTTGTCTCCACTAGCAGCAGTTTCGGGCGGAGCAGCGCATTAAACCGAGTGTCTGCTGGTGCCACCGGTCTCGCTCTGTTTTATAGGCCGTGCGTGCGGCGTTGGTTCATCCGCTGTCTGGTGTCGTCCGTTCAGAAGGTTGAGACTGGACCGTGCGTCGCAGATCACCGGCGTCGTTATTGCCTTGCCCCCACCCGAAAAAGGAACCGCAGCAGTGGATGCACGTTTCTTGACCTCTCGTGGCCGCCTGCCGGCGAAAAATGGCCAGACCGAGCAGTTGCGCCGCGCCGCACCGGCGTTTATTCCGGACATGCGCCTGACGCGCGCACCGGTTTCCATTCTGCGGCGAGCATGAGAATGAGATTCTTCGCCGTGCTGCCGGTTCACTGGCCGCCTTCTCGTTTCTGCTTCGAATAATATGGGGGGGGGGGGGGGGGGGGGGGGGGTTTGTTTGCGCCGTGCGTCCCAGCGCGGCGAGCAAACTTGGCGGGACGGCGCGTGCGCGCCGGCTGGAACACAAGACCCTGGCACTAGCAGCTGACGATGGGCGACACCGATCCTATCGCAATGCCAATGCGATCAGCCAGGCGCCGTATTTCGTTGGGCAGATGACGGGGATCTTGAACCGAGATCACAGCCGGGGTTAGGCCCCGGACCACGCAGTCACGCACACCTGCGAGGCCGCGACCTGTCGGCGTGGCTGCCCGCCTCCACGTTGCCAACGCGTAGGATCTGGTGAGGGAGCAGCGTCTTTCAGGCGGCGTTATGCACACGAACCGAACACACCCGCGTCCTTGAGATCTGACGAGTCTCACGTTGCTGCGCCGAACTCGACGCTCGACTCGATGGCTCACGGCCTCACGCGGTCACGCCGGCTCCCAAGTCAACACACGCCCGGTGTGCAAGCAACTGGGCGAGTCAACTTGTTCGGTACGGAGTACTAGTTTATGCGTACAGGCTTTTAGTAGCCTCACCATCCTATGATTACATTGTCTCTTCCGATGAGTAAACTATAGTAGCCAGCTCTTCCGGATCTCCAAGGCTGCCGATTCCACGGGACATTTTGTTAAGCTCTGTGGCAGCTGTAGTTGGAAGTGAGCCAGAAATGTAAGAACGGTCTCCCTTTTTGTTGAACCTGCTCCCGTGTTCGGAGCAGGTCAACCGTTTTGACACCTCCCTGAATATACTTGGCCATAGTATCTGTTGAGTGTAAGAAAGCAGAAGTGCTGAATTTTTTTGGATGGTTGACTAATGAACAATGTCAACGGACAAATGAACGTGGACAAGAGGTGGTTGACGAACAATGCACGAGGGAGATCAAGGTCTGAGCGTGGCTTAAGAATCGATCAATCAGGTCGGCATGATTTGATCTCAAGCGGACACGGACAGGGACGGACGCACCAGGTGCTCTGAACCGTGTCATGCTGAGGATCGGAGCAGGGATTGGAGGAGGAGGTGGCTCCAAGTCTTATCCCGAGTAACGAGTACCATGCATGCTTGGAAAGCGTCCATCCATATGTGTGGAATGACGTCGCACCCACCATCTATCAAGTCGCAATGCTTCTCTGCAGCTGTAAAGATGCAACAGTAAAAATTAACTTCGATAAACACAGGGCAGGATGTGCCGTTTTCTCTTGGTACCTTTTTCCGTGTGCTTCACCTGGCATGTCATGCGCCTGCCCTCGATGTTTATCAGCTTGCACTGGCTGCGAGTCAAGCTGTGGGCGCGATAACTTGTTCCAGCTGGAAATGGGACCTTTCTTTTGTGGTCTGAATCTGAGCCAGTTTCAGTTCAGTTCTGGTTCCTTTCAGGTTCAGCCAACGAGTTTTGGTTCTTTCTGAACCTTGAACACAGAAGATCAACTACAAATTACTAGTTTGCTTCCTTATCCTTCACTTGCCGATTAAAAATTCCAGATAAGGGAAGACTCAAAGATGGCCTTGAGCTTCTTGAAACGTCAACCTGGCGTTGACACCGCGGATTGGCTGAGCTTTACTTAATGTTGCTCGAGTCAACCTTGAGAGGACTAAAATAAGGTTAAAGGAAGCGAAGGAAAAAGAGAACCGCATTAACTCAAGTCAATTCCCTCAATGGACATCGACATGTATCGGTCGGCGATGGGCGACGGCGGCAAGCTACTTTTTTCTGACCTCGCCACAGGAATTGACAACTTGGGGGGAGACGAAGTTTTTTTTTGGGGTATAAGGGGGGAGACGAAGTTATTGTTATGGCTTTCCATGGCAGTACTATCCTGATTGCAATTGAAATATCCTCTTGGCCTAACACCATCACAGATCACACTCCAATAGCGCTTATAATTAAACGCAACTGGCTCGAGAGTCGTTACCTGCTGCCGGCCGGGCAACCGGATAAGGCAGCTCGGCCGCTGAACCCTTGAGGATCCGGCAGTTCAGCAGCCAGCCGCTTTTGGTTGGAGCTGCGGCAGGTGTATTGCCGCCTGAGTCAACAAGGCAGTGCTGTCTAAAATAGCAACAAAGATCAAATTTATACTTGAGCATCACGATTTATGTGTTTATGCTTGCAGACATCTAAATAGACAACCCAAATTTATACTTGATTATCACGATTTATGTGTTTATAGATCAATCAAATAGCTTGCAGACATCTAAATAGACAACCCATCTTTTTAGCTATCTATGTGTAACATGACATAACTCGCAGACAACAACTGTCTAAACTGTTGTACGTGCGCTAAAGCCTAAAGCCAGAGGCTCAATCGTGGCCCACTACATGCTAGCGAGTTAGGCTGCGTCAGTTCAATTCGTTTCTGCACTCTGACGGTGAGGCTATGCCGTTCAGCAAATGGCTTCAGCCTCCAGACAAGCTCCGCGTGCCCTTTGAAAGTTGAAAAGCGCTAGCAATGTAGTGTGGCCAGTGTCTAGGTCAGTCCTGATATTATGTATCTTTTTTTTCCAGAGGCTAGGAAGATGTACATGGAATACGGATCAGTAGTTGGAGAAGGTCATCCATTCCCTATGGCATAAAGCTTGTTTCTTCAGAATATGGTTTGTGGATGCTTGGACCTGGATGATTCCTTCCAGATTGTCTGATGATTTGTTTGGCCTAGTTTAAGGCTCTCCACCAAATACCATACACACACATATAGAGAGAGAGTCAGGTTGTGTGTGTCTTTATTCTTTTTCAAGGTTTGGGCTTTTCTAAACTCTACTACAAAAGGCTCATTGGTTTACATGATATAATGACCACTTGTTCTTTACAAAAGCTTCAATTCTGATCCCTCTTGAACCGAAGGAATAAAAAAAGGGAATAAGAAAGAAACGTATGCTGATGTCATGTCTAGCTGGATCCTTAGATTTTTTTTTTCTGGGTGCTTGTTTGGAACAAGTGGAACTTCACATGTAATATGATTTCCGTAGGAGTACTATAAAAGCCTCGTGATCCTAACAGGGTCTACGAATTTGAAAGAGGAAAATCCATATAAATGCGAGTGAATTGCACTACCATTGAAACAAAATACTTGCGTGAAGGGATAAGGACGCAGTACGTACGGCCAGTAAAGGCATTATCTCACTTTCTCGCCCACAAGAATAGTTTCTCCAGAATACCTATATTGTTTTCAGTGACCAGACAAATACGTTTCTTTGTTTTCACTCGCTGCTGGGCTTCAATCAAACGACTTTGCAAGCAGAAACTGTTCGATTGAACACCCGGATTGGGTCCATCCAGCTCCCGAGTCCAAGCATATTGATTAGCTCAAACAACTGGGCCGGAAGCAAGCATTTTTGCTTATTCTGCTGGGTCGTTGTTTGCCCTGGTACGCATCAAACCGGACCAAGTCCAAATATAAGAACCTTAGGCCTAACCAACCATCTTGTTATCTTTGTACTTGCTGATGTGTAACAACAATTGGAGCCCCAGATATAGCTAGAAGAGGAGCCAAACTGGATACAAACATGCCCAGTACAGTCGCCTTGGCGAAGATCGTGGCCACCTCAAAGGCGGAGCCAGGAATTCTAATTAGGGGTCGGTCAAACACGATCAACATATTATTCTAATAACAGGACAGTCAACGTATATATAGATGAAAGTTCAGATTACACTACATAAAACCAATGATAGGGGAAAAAACTATAGGAGCTTGTCTAACTCTACGTGTCCGTATATCATAGAAATCATCAATACGTGTATCAGTTGTGAACTTGCAATCTCCTTCTCAATGTATCAAGCATTCTCTTAGAAAGTCACCCCCAAAACTTTATTTCGAGCCTTTTCTCGTAAAGATTACTCCCTACTCCTTCCGTCCCAAAATACTATTCGTTTTGGCTTTTTTAATACATCTATCTTGCTATGTATCTAGAAACAGTATACATCTATGTACATATTAAAAGCTATGCATTTAAAAAAAAACTAAAAGGAATACTAATTTGGAACGGAGTGAGTACAATCTATCAGCTACATGAAGTCAAAGAACTAAATCAAAGTGAAATTGACTAAACAAAATGGCTTAGCAAACTGTCACCTAGTTACGTGGTAGCATAAGTTGCAAGCAATAAAATGAAATTCATTGGTAGAAATCTTGAGTTCTTGATCTCACTGGATGCTTGAGCCTGATCGACGAGGGGTGATGATTTGGGATTTCGTCCTTATTTCCGGCAATTAGGTCAACGGTCATCTTCGGCCTCGTCACCCATGCAGCTTGCGCCTACGGACCTTGTGTTGTGGTTGTGTGGTAGGGTTAGGGATTCGACAATTATTAGGGAGACGAGGATAGCGGCAAAAGTGTAAAACTACCAGTCCGTTCGGTGCGCTGCAGCTGGCTGCCGTTGGGCTTCGGAGCTCTGGTCTAAGCCGTTCGAGCGGCTGCGCCACCGACGCCCGTCGCTTATCGTGCCTCTCGTCTCCCGTCCTCATCCAAATCCCGCATCTCGCCCCCTCCGTCGCTCCCTCTCGCTCCGGATCCGCTGCCGTCGCTCCCTCTCGCTCCGGATCCGCTCCCTCGCTCGCGCCCGCTGTCCGATGCCGGCGGTCCGTCGCGTCGCCCGCTCCCTCGCGCTTGGCCGCTCGACACCGCCGTCGCTCCCGCATCTCGCCCTCTCCGTCGCTCGCTCTCGCTCTGGATCCGCCGCCGCCGCTCCCTCCGCTCGCCCGCTCCCTCGCTCGCGGCCGCTCTCCGCCGCCGGCGGTCCGTCGTGTCACCCGCTCCCTCGCGCTCGGCCGCTCGACACCGCCGTCGCTCCCGCATCTCGCCCTCTCCGTCGCTCGCTCTCGCTCTGGATCCGCCGCCGCCGCTCCCTCCGCTCGCCCGCTCCCTCGCTCGCGGCCGCTCTCCGCCGCCGGCGGTCCGTCGTGTCACCCGCTCCCTCGCGCTCGGCCGCTCGACGCCGCCGTCGCTCCCGCATCTCGCCCCATCCGTCGCGCTGCCCGCTGGCCGTATCTGTCGATCTGTCATCTCGCCCGGTCCGTCGCGCTCGCCCGTCCGCCGCCGTCGTCGCTCCCAAATCTCGCCCGCTCTCCCCCGCCGTCAGCCCCTCTTGCTCCGTCCCCTGGCAGCCGAGTCCCTCTGTTGGTCGACCTGCAGCAATCGGGTAGATCCGCACGGGAGGCCTCTTCCACGCCGGCGGCGGAGTATTCGGGCCCACCGCAGCGCCGCAGCAACGGGGTCAACGCGGCCGCCAGGGAGCATCGTCGCCGCCAAGCACGGCAGGCGGGATCCGGGCTGTTCGCCATGGCGGCGCTCACAGTGCTCCCCCCCCCCAAGCAACCCCCCACCCCTGACCGCCTGGCAACTAGAGGGCCTGGCAACTAGAGGTGCAGGAGGTCACCCAGAACTTCAAGGTAAGGCTTCTGCTCCATTTTTGGATGCGATAGGGTTGGTTATGCTAGTTGCCTGAGTTCATTGTACATCGATTTTGTAATATGCATTTCATTCGTAAACACCATAGAAGATAGCAACAACTTCTAGCAACAATTAACCACTGGACCAACATTACAAATTATTGCATTACTCTGGCAAATCAAATGGTTAGTATGATTGCATTAAAATAAATAGACAAAGCAACTGATTGAGATTTGAAAGCATGATGTATGAGAAGACTTAACCATTTTGCCGGTGCACTGGACAAAGTAGCCTAAGGACTCACAGAAGAAATTTCCCATTTATCAAATGTTCCTTCAATCTGTCGTGATCACCACTTACCTTCCTTCATCAGAAACTCTATCTTCGTCGGGACTTTGCTCTTGTTTCAATGAATGTAATACTGATCTCTATTTTTGTAATATGTATTTCATTATGGTTGATTGCAGGTACATACTGATCTCTGTTTTTACTGACTTTTCCAGGCGATTGATACAAGCCTAGTAGCAGGCCAACCGCGAGGAAGTACCAATAGTGCCCACACCGGCATCGTCATCCACTTTGTTGTGCTCTCCCCCACCGGTCTGCCCGTACAATTTCCGCCACAAACGTGCCAAGACAACTGCTAAGGCAAGTAACATATCCATTGATGCTGAGATTGTGTACTTGTATGCCTCCTGGTTATCCGTACTTCGGTGCAATATAATTGCAGCTCCTATGTACTCAGATGAATCATAACCATGCCAACTGGGATGAGGGCACGACGAAAACTTTGCTGGACTTGTGCATTGCTCAGAAGAACCAGTTCAATTGGAGCAACAGATGCCTTAGTAAGTTGGGATGGAAGAACGTGTACCGCAGCTTCAACCAACAGACTGGGTTGCATTTGGGCAGCAAGCAGCTGCAGAACAAGCTCAACGCCCTGCGGAGAACATTCCTGAGCTGGACGGCCTTGCAAAACCAATCTAGTTTAGGGCACGACACACAAACTGGTGGTGTTGCTGCTGATCCCACCTATTGGGAGGACGACGAAGCGGTACATCCTATGACAGTCCCATAAGTTAGTCGTCATCTTATTTGTACATTTCTATTTTTGGCCTTGAACATGTACTGTTCCTTGAACATTGCAGGACACCAGTGATGGTGCTGCCCCGCCGAGGTCCCAGCCGAGTTCTGTTAAGGCTCCACCTTTCCTCGAAGAATTGTATGAGTTGTATGGCCATGACCCCCAAGACAGGGGCACCTTGCTGACGACATGAGGTATTCGTGAGGCGACACCTAACGTGGGAACTGAGGGCAATGCAGCGGACTTGGACCAGGACCCCATGCCTGCTAGTAGTGCTCGTAACTTCTCCAAATGGTCGGCCCGGGAATTCTCTGTTGACAGTCCTCGGAAAAAGAGAAGTGGCAGCTTGGAGCAGTACATCAGGGACCTTTCTGAAAGTGTAGCAAAAAGGAGCCAGAAATGTGCTGACCATGCCCAGGGGGAAATGGTCCGTGCAATGCAGCTTATAGAAGAAGATGGTCTACAAGAGGGGTCTTCGCTTTACTGCTAGGCTCTTTATTTATGTACTAAGAACCCGGATTATCGGACGACGTTCACGCAGATGAAAACGAAAGAGGGCCGACTGAATTGGATACAATTCAACTGGGACATGTTGAACAAGTAGTGATTGTGGCATGGCTTTATTTTACTGTAGTGATGTGTACTGATGGGTTTGAAAAATAATGTTTGCACTTGTGTCGGAACAGTAATGTTAGCTTATGTAACATGTCCTGTTCGTTGAACATTTCGTTTTAGTGCTAGTTAAATTCCTTTCAAGTTTAATGTCGTCCATGATCAGCAATTTCTTTCAAGTTAAATGTCGTGATCAGTGATTTCTGTGAAGTGAAATGTCGTCCAGGATCAGTACTTTTTTTAACTTGTGTCAGAACAGTTTGCTTTGAAGTGATTTGGAATTTTGATGTCTCTTGTCTTAACCATTTGGACAGGTAGTTGATTAGCTCATTGGAGGCCCTCAACTCATCACTAGGAGGAGGATTGGTTTAATTCTGCACCAGTTGAAGTAAGGTGGAGAGGCAACTTCACTGGCACTTGACAGGTTCGAAACAAATGCATATGTATAATATGGTGCAACTACAAATGTGTAAGGTGTGTTTGCTGATGCCCCTCCGATTGTGCATGCACAGGTTCAATCAAGTATGAGTAGTGCAGAGGAACCAAACAGTGACACCGGCAGTGACAGCAACTCTGTCGTGTTCGATCTAAAGTGTTTAGCAGCAGCTGCAGCCGCATATGCGGAGGTGAACAGGAGGCAGCGTCCCGTGGTGAACCCACCAGTTGACTTGCCACGCATGACCGGACGGCAATGGGTTGAGCTCAATATGCAGGAAAGGTGGTGGTGCTTCGATAATTTTCGTATGTATCCCGACGTGTTCCTTCAGTTGCATGACATCTTGGTTACCAATCATGGATTGAAAACGTCGCAAGGGGTAGAATCTGTTGAGGCTTTAGGTATGTTTGTGTGGGCGTGTGCGACACAACAGGCTTGTCGTCAAATTAGAGAAAGATTTGACTGGAGTTTGGACACAACTAGTTGGAAGATGGCGCATGAGGCAAATGTAATGTTTTCATTTTCCCAGACAGTAATCGGTCCAAAGGATGCTACTTACTCTAAGGTGAATCATAAGCTGAACCAATATGCACCGTTCTTTGATGGGTGGATAGGTGCTCTAGACGGTACACACGTTCCCGTACAGGTTGGGCGTGAGTCCCGTTTAGATTTTATTAACAGAAAAGGGTGAACTAGCTTCAATGTATTAGCTATAGTGGATATGGACATGCAATTCACGTATGTAGGAGCGGGAAGAGCAGGATCCTGTCATGACATGTCGATATTGCGGGACTGTATGGCAGCACCGAACTACCCTCATCCACAAGCAGGTATGGTACTTGACTAATTACGCACATGACGCTGCAATTGCAAAATTTGGTACACTAATGTTGAATATTTTTGATTATCTGTAGGACGATATTATTTGGTCGACTCGGGCTACGCGGTTCGAGAAGGCTATCTGGGGTCGTATCGAAATACCAGGTACCATTTGGAGGAGTTTAGCAGAAGATCGGTGGACACTTTGGAGGAGAAATTCAACTTCCACCATTCCAGTCTTCGCAATGTGGTCGAACGCGCATTTGGCGTGGTCAAATCCAGGTGGCACATTCTACAGCAAGTTCCACTATATTCTCGAGAGCGGCAAACGAAGCTCGTTATTGCTTGCTTCGCACTCCACAATTATTTGCTGGACCTTGCCGATGCAAGTACTGCAGGTTCAAACATGGTGCGAACTCTGGACTATGGGGTGTCCGAATGGGTGGCAGCAAATGCTACTCCTGATATGGCCCGTGTACGAGATTGGATTGCGGCGGGAATCTCTTTGATGTAAATGATGGGTGTATGCTGTGTATGTTAATGTTGTAATGTGTATGTAAGCAATTGTACTAGTTGTTGTGTATGTTCGTACCTTCCATTGTGTTGGTTAAGTTTGCGCGACAAAATTTGAATGTTGTACATCCTTTTACCGTTACAAATTTAAATTTGAAATGTAGCAGCGCATCCGTAGGGAAAACAGGCCGAAAAATCCTAAGTAGCAGCTAGCAGCGCTGGGCAGCAGCTTCTCCTGCCGCTGATCAGCTGAAGCCACAAAAAGCAGCTAGCAGCTGCGCTGCAGCCGCTTGCAGCAGAAGCCAGCAGCGGCAGCCAGCTGCAGCGCTGCTGAACGGCCTGCACGTGACTGCGACCTGTCACGTGCTTTTCCCTGCATCATTTTTTTCTGAGGAACCTATGGCGGGCAAAGTGCCAACCTGAACAATTATATTACGCATGCCCGTATACACAGATTTGAGAAATGGAGAAAATGAAAGAGAAAGAAATGTTGGTATCACCCCACTACATCAGCTATCCTTACACTCCATTGCTATATTCGATGAGGCGGGGTATCACCACCTCATCAGGCATGCCGAAGTCGCACGACCGTGAAATGGTTTAGGACCTTGTTTAGTTTCTAATTTGGGAGTGGTAAAATTGGCATTTTACCATAAATGCGTAACTGTAGCATTTCGTTTGTATTTGTGAATTATTGTCCAAATATTGACTAATTAGGCTCAAAAGATTCGTCTCGCAAAGTACAACAAAACTGGGCAATTAGTTTTTGATTTCGTCTACATTTAGTACTCCATGCATGTACCACAAGTTTGATGTGATGGGAAATCTTTTTTTTGCATAGTGTCAAAGTTGGAATTTTAAGGGAATCTAAACAGGCCTAGGTGCTGGAACCACACTTGACAGCCTACCCGTGCTACCAGGGGCCTGAACCCTAAACGATTCAAAACAGAATCAAAGAAAGTCGCCCTCAAAATCTTTCCCAATCTCTTGGGATTCGGGCCCCTCCCATACAGTCACAGGCCTTTCCCGTTTCCTGCGACAGGCGATAAAAGCAAGCAAAGGCAGGCAGGGGAGGGGGGCCACACCTGCCGCGGCACCGGCAGGGTTCAGACACAAGACAGAAGAGAGAGAGACTTCAGACTCTCGGCTGCAGCAGCAGAGGGGGCATTCTACTAGCAAGAAAAGACTCGCTACCGCCGCTACTGCCCGTTGCTGCTTTAAAGCGACGTGCACACCGCGCACGCGCGACGCCGGAACCGAGCTCCGCCTTGATCTTGCTCGGCGGCTCATGCTGGCGCCTGTCTGGCCTCGACGCCCGGCAACCGGCATGCACAAGCAAGACCCACGCCCAGCTGCCAGAGGGCAAGGGAGGGATGCTTTGCTTTCTCGGAGGCCTAGCCGCCTGATCCTCCTGTGAGATCAGAAGCGCCACGGCTCAACGCCGAGAACCAGCATCGGCAAGTCGGCAGAGGGTTGCTACACGCATGCGTACACTGGTATTACTACACGGGGGAGAGAGAGAGAGAGAGAGAGAGAGAGAGAGAGAGAGAGAGAGAGAGAGAGAGAGGTGCTGCTCGCGTGTGGGCGCGCGCTGCTGCGGCGCTGGCAGCGAGCACTGTGCAGCCGCGCACAGGCTCGAGAAAAAGCAGCGGAAATAGCTGACAGCCATGGCTCATTTGCTCCCTCCTTTCCTTTTGCCCCTGCTCGTTCTCGCTTCTCTCTCTCAGGGGACCCCTCTCTCAGCCATACAGAGCACAAACAGTAGTAGGCTGCCCCTTCCAGTTGCTTGGTTTTAACTCCGCTTTCCTTGTTTGGGAGACACACGGGCCTCCCCCTGCCCACCTCGCGTGCTCCCTTGTCGTTCCTCGCTTCCCCGCCGCCCCCAGCCCCAGCAGTTGCCGTGCTCGCCCGAGCCAGTGAAAGGCCGTCGAGGACCAGCAGCATGGCCGCGGATGGGCCCCACGGAGCTCCAAGGAGACCGCCATGGCCGCCTCGACACCACGGGGTGGATGTGGAGGAGGAGGTGAGCCCCGCTACCTAGACTTTTGGTTCCAAGTCCCAAGTCTCCGGTGCCACTGCATTTCCATCGCGCTGTCTTTGTTGTTCTTGCGCTTGTTGAGCTGTTCTTGTTCATGGCCAAGTTCCAACTTCCAAGTAGGTTTGCATTTCAGGGGCTTCTTGGAAGCACATAGATGAATCATGAATGCTATTTCTTTAGATAGGCATGGCCGCATGGGTGTACTCCTGCATGGCTGCATGGTCAAGTGGAGGTGGAGGGGTAGCTAATCTTCTTTCGCAGCATGACTTTGTTGAAATTAGCTAGCATGAACGGGAGATTCATGGATCCGGGATTCCGGGTTACCAAGATGAACCACCTTTTGTTTTAGAGAAGATCACAAGATGAGCTACTCCAAGTACTTGTTGTATATTTTGAGTTGACTGTTGGATTGGTTATTTCTTTGTAAGTATACAATCCAACAACACCTGGTTGCAGATTGGTGGTCACATTTTTGGTTGGGCCGCTCAGATGCTTGATAGATTTTGTTGGTGAATAGGTAGTTCAGCACCGGACTGTTAGCTGCCTTTGCGCAGCCACCGGGAAGCCCTTGTGTCATTATTTCGCATAGGCTTCATATAGACGATAATCTAAGAGCCTTAGGTCGTAGATTCTGGTTCTGAAATGAGCTTTTGGCCTGGTTTGTGGTATATTTAACTCCTCGAAGCTTACACGATTTTACACGTGTCAGGAGTCAGTGTAAGGAATAACCTAAGAGGGTGAGGGGTGAACTAGGCAACTTAAAACCTTAACCTATGACTTTCACTACTTTTACAAATCATGCTATCAAGATGTGCAACTATGGTTGATCTAGTGTGAAATTCTCGTCCCAAAATAAATTTTGCAACGTATAGCCAATCCTAGCAAGCTAGTATACTAAGAAAGTAATGGTACACAAGTTGCAAGTATGAAATGCGGAAATGTAAAGGAGGGGATGAGGAGAAGCAAACTCTTGACACGATGATTTATCCCGTGGTATCGGTAGGCACTAAGCCACCACTAGTCCACGTTGTTGAAACACTTACACAAGAGTATTGCTTTCTGATCACCAAGTCTCTTCCGGGACACCCCTTGACTTGCCACTAAGGCTTGGCCACTAAGGCTCACGCCAAGTTTTTTGATCACCTTGATGCCGTCTCCACTAAGGAGCTTCTCCATGAAGGAAGGGGGTCTCCACGTCCTCCGCACATAGTCGTCGACGTCACTCCACACTAAGTCGGAGGGTGGAAGACTTGTCGGCGAGCCGCCAAGACTCCAAGGCGCCAGCACACCTTGTACAATGGTGGTTCACTCTAGAACCTAATCACAAGGTAGGCACACCTTGCACTCTCTCTTCTCTAGGCCTATCCTAGCACTAATCACTCTCCTAAGCTTGTGCTAAGCCTTTGATGAATCACTTAAGCACTTTTGGTAGTTTGGATGTGTTCTTGATGTGTCTTGCTCTTCAATGGACTCCTGCACACTTTAACTTCATCCAACAACGTCAAATGGGCGAGTGGAGGGGGTATAAATAGCCCAAGGCATCAAAGAGTAGTTGCTCCAACGGCTAGTTAAAGTGTACCATCGGATGTTCCGATAGTCTATTTTGGCATGCATCGGAACATCCGGTGCAACTAGCCGTTGGCTCCTCCACGGCCAACTTCTTCAAGAATTCATCTGACGCTTCATTCGATGCCTCCATCGGATCATCCGGTGCTAATGGTTTTCTGGCCAAAACCTCTCTGGAACTTCCCGAAGTATATATGTTTCGTCCGGCGCTTCCCTTGGCCTACCATTGGATCATCTGGTGCTATAGTTTTTTTTTCGTCTTCCAAGCCTTCCCCTCAGAATTCATCCGAAGCTACTAGAAAACAGGGCATCAAAACATCCGTTGGTCTTGACTTAGACAGTCACCTGCAGTTGTACCAATTCGTCTGATGCTTGCTCCGACGGATCATCTGATGGTACTGATTTTTCTGAGTTCAATACCGTCACTTGCACACCAAAGATACCGTTATTTGGATTTTTCTCTGTCATTTGGACACTTGAATACCATAGAATAATTCTAGATACCATAGCTTGCTCACTTGAATACCATAGCTTGGAAACTTGAATACCATGATTTGGACCTTGCCATGATTTGGTTTGCATTCTTAGGACCTTGAAAACCTACAAGGTACATGCTAGACAAGGCATTAGTCACATAACTATGTTGTCACTCAATCACCAAAATCACAAACTATGGCCTAATGGGGCCATGTTCGCTACAGTAGGTCTGAACTCAGCTCAAATTTAGTTTTAATCCTCTTAAAGAAAAATCAATCGTCATGTCAAGCTTTTGTGGGATGAAATTAGCGTGACCTTGTGATGTGCATTGCCTTATGGTGATCAGGATTAGAATGCCACTGTTTCTCAATTGCCTTTTCGTCAGTGATCATTTTTTTTTGGGGGGAATGTCAGCGATCATTGAGCGTTTTCCTTTCGAGACTAACACCTTTGGTTTTAGTTTTCATACTGAAATAACAATCTTACAGTTGGTGTTTGCAATTTTGCATTCTGATCGTTACAACCCAGTAACAAACTAAATAAAAGTAATAATAAATACAAGGCAATGCTCATAATATCTCTTGAAACAAACTAAGTACAAATAGTTGTAGTTTGCTTTCTGATGTTTACAAACCAGAGCTTGACTTCTCAATACAAAGTCAGAAAATCATCTTTTAAGTGCAACAAATTGTTCACATGGACCATCACTAAGCCGTGACTTTAATTGCTTGTGTCATTTTTACTTTTGATTTTATGTACTACAGCATTGAATTGCACACCAGATAGTATGCAGATTTGATAGATTTTTGTGGACCCTAAGGCCCTTATTTGAACCAATTGTCTTTGCCTTTTCCATGTACCTGATCTGCGCGCCCTATTTATGGGCCTCCCAGTTAGGCCATGGGCCACCAACTTCCTTAATAGCCATCAGTGTTTGCTCTTTGTTCTTTGCTTTTTATGAGTGTCCTAACAAACTATTTTGAAAAGCGTTGCCTTATTTGGTGACTTTAAGATGCTAACAAAAGGAACTTGTAGTACAAATATTTTTCTGCACTCTCAGCGTTCTGTTACAATCAGTGCTTTCATACTTCATAAAATTTGATTGTCAAAATGTACATATTGGCTAGATGAAAACTGTATTACTAGTATGGCATCAAGAATATTAGTACAAAGTTCTGAAAATTGATGGGCAATATTTTACCTTACACACTGTGAAAGGTATGACAGGTTTTCTGATTTTTGATAATTTTTTTGGAGAGAGAGTGTCAGCTTTGTTAACCTATGTTGTTGACATGTAAATATGGTACCAAATCTTCTTTAGCTTCAATTGATATCTATTGCATCAATCGTTTCCGTATGCAATCAGCCCTTGGCACGACTATGCACCTTGCTGAATTTGAAAGAAGGGTCTGCCTGCCTCACACATATTTTTCTCTCTCTCTCCCTACACCTGAATCTTAGTTCGTTGGATCTGAATCAAGGTTGTGATCAACTCTTCCTCTCTATTATCTCCTCCCACCCCTCTCTAGCCTTATCCACTCACACATCCTCCGTGCACCCGCACCCCATCCTCCTCCACCACCATCCTCGAGCCCTTCCCTCCCCGACGATGATGGGCGCTCGCCCCCACCGCTATCTTCGTGTCCGGTGGCTCCTGCTGCCAGATCCGCCGCTTGTCATGACTGCTCCCACGCTAACTCGTCGCCAGTGCTCGCCTCTGCCGCCTACACCGCCTAACTGGGGGTTCACCATTGGCCCACCGCCCAACCATGGATCCACCACCGCCCCACCACCCCTGATGCGTGGGGCCACCTCGCCTCTCCACCCCTACCACCACCGTCAGCTACCGTGCTGCCCATGAGCTCCCTCTAGGTCCGCCGGGCACAGGTACCCCGCCTTCCCCAAACCCTAGTAGTTGCCGGATCTAGAGCAAAAAAAAGGGAATAGATAGGAATGAATATGAGAGATAAATTCCTTGGTATGGTATAGCAAAACCTTTGAAATGAAATGCAAGATCTAATTCTTTGCTGATGCGTGCAAATGTTTTGTATTACACCGAATGGGCAATAAAAAAAATTCGGGTGTATGAGAGATAAAATGCCTGGGTGTGCTATAGCAAAACTCTAGGAAAGGAATGCAAAGGTGGAAACTAATTCTTTGCTGATGTGTGCAAATATTTTGTATTACTTTACCGAATAGGCAATTTTCTGCTACAAATAGTTTGTATTACTTTACCGAATGGGCGATTTTCTGCTACAATGAAGTATTAGAGTGTGTAATGACTAATTAGTTACTATCACGCACCTTCTTTTTGTGTGCTTCCTGTAAGAGTTCCCCTGTGATTTTCCTGGGGAAACACATTTAGTCATTACTGATAGCTCAAATCTGTACTATCTATCACCATGTTTAAGTAGTGTTCGACATGAACATTTGTATCCCTGTCGATCAGGCTTAACCTATAATACTAATACCGTTCGATCAGGCGGCTGGCCTGATATCCCTGTTCCTACTATGCGTTTGTTTCCTCACCTGTAAAAAAAAAAAAAACTCGACCGGCAGGGAAAAGACTGTCCCACAGCATTGCACTGATAAGAAATCTCAGCCAGATCTCCCGAACCCCGACTTCACCTTATAGGGCTGCACGGTTCGGCTTCACCTTATAGGACTGCACCGTAACTTGTGATATACTGTATTTGTATTTGCTTGACACTGCTGGTTGCCCTCTTGCAGGCCCAAAAGGTCCATGGTGATCTGTTGAGGGCAGCCTGATGATTGCCAATGGCGACGCGGCGACGCCATCTCGCCGAGGGAGGAGGGCATGGCTGGAGAAGTTGGGAATGAAGCGTCTTGGTCCGGGAGCGTATACATAGTAATTTTTTTTTGCGAGTAATATCGATAATATACCAGATAAATTTTCCAGTTTTTCAGTCAGAGGTTATTTCAACCATATCAGTAGCTAGTTGTAAGCTAGGCAAAATTCTTTCCGTGGCGAACTGTCAATTCGGCTGGAACTGCAAATTGCCTCTCCAGGATGGGCACCATTCAGAATCAGAACGCGTTTGTTCTTTTGCTATCCTAGTGAATTCCTGGTTCACCTCAATAACTCGTTCGAGCGGCAGGGTGGCCGTCCTGTGCCTGACCGGTGGGTGACCGCGCTGTGGCGCGGCGACGGTGGCGCTAGCGTGTGTCAGCACTTGCCTCGGTTCTCGGCGCGGGGCGTGTTGTTGTACCGTCTGTGAGCTGAGATTCAGCCGGTTCAAATCTCCCATGGTGAAAAAGAAGATAGATTTGGCTCAAATCGTACGAATCCTCGGATGTCTTGGCAACGTGCGTACATTCGTACTCTTGGATTCACATCTTTTCACACTGTCAAAGTTCTCAAGGCAAGAGTGGATAATTCTTCAGGCAGCAAGCAAACCAGTGTGCTCCTAGCTAACAGCGTACAGGAAATTTGAAATCGCCAGCCAAATAGGTAATGTGAATAACTTTCGAGTCTTTACCATCTGGGAAACATCACTTCGTCGTCTACCGTCAGCTATGCCACCCTTTCCGACGGCGCCCTCTTGGCAGGTGCTGCTCTGTCGCCGTTGTAGGTTCAAACCAGGCATGGTTGGCGGTTGGGACATGCTACATCCTTTTCTGACGGCTATGCTTACCATTTTACTTGGATAATGTGATCATATGATTATGAAATGCCAGTTAAATGTATGCCCACCTCAAGTTTCTCATAGCCTTGGACAGCAGGAATTTGGTTCCATACTTCCATCTATCATGAATGCCTCAAGGAGCACTCTGAATACTTGCAATGGCCTTGTGAAACCTTACGGCAAATAGTTTGGGCTATTTGAGCAGCACAATACATATCAAGTCATTCATGAATACATGGTAGGCTGTTTTCAATGGCAGTAGATGGCTGGATCACGTTAGCCTCCTTCATGGAGGGCGACTCTAGGAGTTCATTGTACAGATCAACATCTAGATCTAGAACGATGCATTTACAGTAGAGTACTGCTGGTTCTTGGACGATAGATTAAGTAGTAGCCATGCCGCCTTCGGTCTTCTCAAAAGCCTCCTTTCAGTATGTCCACTCTGGACAATTTTAAATTGGTTAGGATGATGAACTCATGATACTAAAAAAAGGCAGGAAAAGCATTTGATAATTCAGGTAATATAAAGGCTCTAGGATATTACAGACACAAAGAGTGACACTGACTCTGCATTAATAAGCTAAAATACATATTTGTAATGCTTACTACTATCAAGGTGCCAAATAGTTCTAAATAGTTCTATACACAAACGTTGTACTCCGGTAGGCAAATATGCATCTGTACATTTTCCATTCTTAAACAACCTACAAGTAGCACCCTATGATAATTTTACAGGCTTTACAGTACCATAATAGTTCCAGACATAATTTAGGTTCAAACGCCTAGTAAGAAGTAACCAGAGCCTTGCAGTGTCATGCATCGATCAAAGAATCACTCCTAAGAACAAGAAGGTGGATCCAATGGTATAAAACAAAATGCGAATTGACACGTCACCATAACCATGAGGACTATCCTTGTACTAAAAATATAATTGATTGTTGCTTCAAGGAGGATAGATAAATTTGCATTAAAACAATGACTGAAAGTAAATGATTATTTTTAAAATTAAAGACATAGCTTAAACTAGTTGGCTTCAAGAATTTAATAGCTATGGCCTGGAGGTCTCAGTTCCTGCAATGGTGCTCCTAGTTTCCAACAGCTAATAAAATAGTTTTGCAGGACTCTGTAAATAGGGACCATGCAGTACAAACATGAAACATGAGCTTAGATGCACAGATAACATACCCACAATTAGTTATATTATGACAACTGTTGTTATAAGCACACAACTTTATTTATACATAATTTTTTCGGTAAAACTTGTCAAGTATATTGGATTGCCAATGTATACTATTTTCAGGAGGTTGTTATTCTATTCTCATCTTTTGAGGACATAAGCTAACTACCACTCTACAAACTTTGCAAATTCTAGAACTACTATATTGTTAAACACCTTAACTGCGCCTCATAGATTTGTGCTTTAGTGCTTGAGTTTTTCCCATGCAGACAAACAAATGCCAAGAAAGTATACACAACTAGCTTCTGCGAACTTTTCTTATAAAAGATCTCTTAAGTCAATTTTTTTTCTCAGCAGAATATCTCGTGCATGCACAAATTCAACAAAGGATAAGATAAAATGATAGTATTCAAAATAATTGGAAAGCAGTGCAGTACCTCCAATGTATTCACCTATTTTGGCTTGGCACCACAATCAGTTCGTCACCGTGCGGTGCTCCATCATTTGTTTGACCACTTAAACCAGCAACTGCAGAAGCACATGGGAAATGGTTATTAAGTAAACATCAATCTTTGCAACAGCTAGACAAAGTATCTGCTAAAACTCAGTGATACCTTCTGGGTCTTCCTGTAACCAATCTTGTGCACACACTAATCCCTGAACCGTTGAAGGGTCCATAGTACTGAGATACTCATTTAGTGTACGGGCTTCACTGTCCAAAGGGATGATAGATACAGGAATAGCTAAAATATCACGAGCCATTTGTGAAAGTACAGGATACTTGGCTGCAAAGGTCTTCCACCATCCCAGGATGTCAAAATTATCCTGATTTCCCTCTTTTTGACGATAAACTGCTTCCTCAAGATACATATCCAAGTCAGACTTCAAGGATTGGCCTGATGATGTCTCTTGTATATACTGATCAAGTCCTCGTCGAGCATCAGATAATGTGATACGAGAGAAGGTCTTCGAATCATCCCCATTGCTGTACATAGAGCCCATGCCAGAGCTACTGTTTCTAGAGTAACAGAGAACAGATGGATTCTTCCATGAATCTGATGACTGGTGTTTGTAATCATTATACAAATTGTTAAAAGTATTCTGGATGACATCTAGCATTGTCTTCGCTGTAAATTGCTCATCAGCATAAATGAGCCGAAAGAAGTATTCGAGGGACTTCATCTTGTAACGAGGATCAAGAATAGATGCAAATGCCATTACAGGCCTTGTGAGATCCCAGTAGCCCTCAAATTTAGAAAGCATCTGACCAGCGACTTTGGCAACAACAGGAGATGGACTATTGCGCCAGGTTCTCAAAAGCACATGGATCTCGCACATCTCATTAAAATAGAGGTTTGCAGTTGGATTTTCCACCGGAAACTTCTCCATAGCATGGTAGACTACATCTAGTATTTCAGTGAGGGCTTTCACATCAGCCCAGTCAGAAGCAGCCAGAAAAACATCATAGTGCCCTTCCTGTTCTGCCAGGCGCACAAGCACATCATGATAGTAACATGCTGACTCAAACATTATGTAAAGGGACGACCAGCTATCAGGAGAATCAACAACTAACAGCTTTTGATCCATATGCAGTAGCTTTGAGATATCTTGAAACTTTTGGAACCTTTCAAACTTGACATAGTTAATCATCTTGCGAACTCTATCGGTTATATCCGATGCATGTTCCCAGCTTTCTTGGACAGTGAGATTTAGAATATGCGCACAAGAGCGTACTTGGAACAAATCTCCATTTAATAGAAGTCTCCTGGGCTGCAAAACTCTGAGAAGCTCTCTGGCAACAAGGTCACCACCACTGCAGTTGTCTAGTACAACAGCAGCTAGTTTTCTGTCAATACCCCAACTATGCAACTTCTCTACAATGAGATTAGCAATCTGATCAACTGCAAAAGGTGCCTCCATATGCACAAAGTTAAGAATTTTTTTCCTAATTTTCCACTCATCATTGGCATGATCAATGTAGTGGCAGGTCAAGCACATGTATTCCATCTGTGTATTTGACTGCCACATATCAACTGAGATGCTAACCCGGCAGGGGATCTTCAAGAGAGAATCCTGTAGCTTAAGCTTCTCACCTTCATATATTTCCATGCTATCAGCCCTCACCATGTCATACGACACCATCCTAAACTGAGGCTGAAGGTTCTTGACAAACTTTTGGAAGCCCACATCATCTACCATAGAAAACCGGTAGCCATGCTGAACAATCATGTGCACAAGGTCTCGGCGGCTGAGTTCTTGATCAAAGTGTGCGCCCTCATTATCATTGTCCTCGCCCGAGGCATGGCCCTCACCAGATCGCCCATCAGCAGAGGATTTGTTGTGGTGAATACGGCGCACGACAAGCTTCCGGCGCTTACCAGCACGTCGTGTGGAGGTAGTCATGCAGATGGCGAGGTGGTTGCGGAGGTGCGTGGTGCCTGACCGGCTAGTCGCCGTGAGCTGCTTCTTGCAGTGGTTACAGACAGCGACGCAGTTTCCATCGGCACGGCGCTCCTTTGTGAAGTCCTGCCAAACCGCAGACCGCAGCTTGCGCGCACGAGGATTGTGAACCGCAGGCGCAGGCACCACCACATTGCTCACTGGGCCAGCAATCGGCACTTCCATTGCTACTGGCTCCAGCATTTTACCGCGTACACGATCACCCACTGCAGCAAATCCAGAGAAGCACATCATACAACAATAGCAAAGGAAAAAAGCTCTCAATTTTCTCTCTTTACCAGAAAAAGAAGAGCAACAAAATCCAATACTGAATGCATATATCCAACTGTACCTTTTGTCATACACTGGAACGCAATTGGTAGCCTTTCACCCATAATAACCAGACCAAAATCTTGCCGAGCTCCCTCCTAACTCACGCAAAGCTAGCTTGAATGCAAGCACATAGCTACGTCTCTGCAGAGACTGCTGGTATGCTTAGCAAGCACATTGCACAAGCACTACTGAACGCCTATGACACCAGAGACACCATTAATGTTTGCTCCAAAAATGCAAGCTGCCATGCAGTTTAGTGGAAGAGAAAAAACACAAGCACCCCCACCAAATACACCTTACGCATCCCGCGCAGATCCCCAATCCCACAAAGCTACCACACAATCAACTGCAGCAAGCAAGCGGCCTCGCATTCCCCCGCCAAATCGGAGCCCAGAGGGTCCAATCCCCACACACTCGAACAGTCAAACCCCAGGAATCGGGCGTGAAATGGCCCGCAGACCGTGCCTTTTAGCTAGGGTTTATGGCCCGGGTAAGCGGATCCGGTAAGGGGGGAACAGGCAGGAGGAGGAGGGAGAGGATACCGGGTGGGGGGAGTGGGAGACTAACCTCGGCGGTGGCGGCCGGCGGCGAGCGGTGGTGGATCGGGGTCGGGGGGAGGCGACCCGTAACCCGATCCGGCGGGAGGACTTAGCAGATCGGAGCCGGGGGCGAGGCAGCGTGGGTTGCGACCCATTCGGGCGTGCGGGGTCGTTGGTTTTGCTTGCGGCGGCGGGTTTCGGGTCCGGGCCTGCGCAAACGGACGGCTGCGATGCGACCCAGGCGACCGCGATGTGGTACGGTGGTTGGGTGCTCGGGTTGGGGCTGGGCGCACGCGCGGAGGCGCTGCAAACGGAATCCAAGCCCGTTGACGGAATAGTTTGGGTTGAATCGGATTCAACTAGGTGCATTTGGTTGGTTCGGAACTTCGGATGCCTTCTAGTTAATCTGTGCATTTGGTTGGTTCGGAACTTCGGATGCCTTCTAGTTAATCTGTGTTCGGTATTAGTATTAGCAGTGGACCCTAACAATTTCTTGTTAGTAGGTTATAATTGGAGACATGCCATTATAAACTGCTGTTGAACGCAGCAATTTCGTACCAGTTAAAACTGGTGTTGCACGCAGCAATTTCTTAACTAGGTAAATTATCGTCGAGTATCTACTGGATTCACGAACTGATGCAATGTTGCCTTCAGCAAACAGCATGAAATAGTTACCCGTTGCAGAAAGCCTTATCCTAGGCCATACATATCACTAGTTCAAACAAAAACATCATAAAAGCAAACCTACACATGCGGAAGACACAACAAGTCGAAACCACGTTTACATCTTCGCATTAAGATAAAATGGCCATTGAGAGCATAATAGGAAAACTTGAACCAAATACAATAGTGCAAGTAGGCTACAGGACAGAGACTTGAAGCAGAGGTCTAAGGTTACATTGCCGAGAACAAAATTTTGAAGTGTTTTAAAGTGTCTCTAGCAACATCGCTCTGATTTTGGCCCTCAGCTCACTCGGCACTTCAGTTACTCCCTGAGACGATTGAGCAGTGTCACCAGGTCGCTTGTCTGATTCAAGCTTAGCACCTGATGTGCTCGGGGATACTTCTAAGCGACCTTGAGTCTGTTCACTCTGATCTTGCTCTTCCTCGTGTTTCCGTTTAGAACCAGAGCGATGTTCCCTCTGGTGCCTACGTGACCTGTTATGCTCTTCATCATCTGAGTAGCGATCATCATCCCTGTGCCTATTCCTTGACTTGGAACTCCGATGCTCATGCTCATCTTCTGAAGAGCTATGCCGGTGCCTACGATGTCCGGATTCTCGGTCCTTGGAGTGCCTCTTGTGCTTATGTTTGTGGGCATCCTTACTATGCCCTCTTGAATGCTCCGAACGGTGCCTCTTCCTCGAGTGCTTATAGCTTTCTTCTGATTCATCTTTCTCCTCATCGGACTCTTTGTGATGTTTCTTTCTATACTTCCGCACTCTGTTCTGTTCATCATCAGTGTCTTTCTCCTTTGTCACGTTTGAAACATCAAATTCAAACGGAGCAGAGCTACCTTCACGTTCCTTAGCCTCAGGTGGTGCATCAAGTCCAGAGGCATTTATATCAGCAGGTGTGGCCTCTGAAGGTTCATCCGTTTGATCAGATACTGCAGCCAAATCATTCATCTTGTTTCCTCCACCCTTAACGATTGCAGCAAACATCTTTGCACGCCGTAGCCTCTCAGCTTTCAGCTTCTGCTCCTTGGTCATGGAAGCTTCAGAAGAATCTGCCTCTTTGGAAGCTGCAACAGCAGCAGCTTTCGCAATAGTGTTTGCAATCCAATCATCATCAATAATTCCAAAACCTTCCTTTTTAACCTGTCCACTACTTGTAAGTGAAGTATCTGCCTCACTATTTGAAATGTGTTTCGACAGTGCATCTCGGTCCTGTAAAGATGAGAAACTTCCAAAGCTGGAAGAATGATCATTACTACCGCGGATGTGAATATCTTCCTTCTTTCCTTTTATGGTGTTAAGTGAGTCATTGGCAGCACCAAGCCCACGAGTAGCCTCCATTACAATAGCAGCAGCTTCATCTGCAGTGACCCTCCGAGGAGGTTCCTTTTTGACCCCACGAACAGGATGGAATATACCCTTCTTCCCTTGTTGATCATACAACTGCTTCTCTGATGGCCCAGCTGAGCTTCCGTCAGAAGCACTGGAGACCATGCCAGTAGTTGGTCGTGCATTGCTTCTGGTTTCTTCCTTGCCATAACTGCTGCCTTTGTGCTCCATCGAGCTTCTTCTGTCGTCACGATCACGAGAGCTTCTGTCGTCACGATCACGAGAGCTTCTGTCGTCACGATCACGAGAGCTTCTTCTGTTGTCACGCTCACGAGAGCTTCTTCTGTCATTGAGCTCACGGGAGCTTCTGTCGTTGTGCTGACGAGAGCTTCTTCTGTCGTCGCGTTCGGAAGAACTTCTTCTGTCCCTTCGGTCAGAAGAACCTCTTCTGTCATTGCGATCAGGACTTCTACCATGTGACTTGGACTGCATAATAAATAAAAGATAGAGAAACAAACCACAGTTAAAATTTGCGAAGGGATTGTAGCCAAAAGGATAGATTGCCTAAGTAAAAGAAAACAATACTCATTTGAAAACCTGACAAGCAAAGTAAAAAAGAGATGCACTAAAGCAACAATTAACCAAGGGAATTATTCTAGTAAACAAAATAGCCTGTGCAAATCATGTCCATCAAGATGAGGAACCTTCCCAAAACAAACAGAAAATATTTCTTATGTAGTGCTTCAACAAGTATGGCACAACATAGCTACACTAAATCATGAGCTGGGTGTCCACGTTACAAGTGTCCCATAAGACATGGGAGAACATTAAAAAAATAGACATTATAAACTTGAAAAAGCAAAGCAATAGCAAAGAGATGCAGAAAGCAGCAATTAAACCAAAGAAAATGATTGAAGTGAACACAAGACAGTAGTCAGCACAATATAGATGACCGATCTTGTAGTTAAGATAAATATTTTTGTAGTTTGTGATGACATCAACAGAAACGAGAAGAAAAAGGCTAAGTGGTGCATCAGTGATTAATACTTTCCACATGTGAACTTACCTGAAGTTCAGAGATCAAGTGTAAGACATCATATGCACTCTGGGGTAAAAGAAGGCACTTTTGGCAAAAACAAACCCATCAGAAATTGGAACAGCAATACAAAAACATATCTCAATTTTGAAGATTTCATTTTTTATTAAGCAACCAGGACCAAAAAATGAAAACCAATCGCCGGACAAAAGGGACACTAGAACAATAGCAGAGTAACATGACATTTCTGAAGATGAATGCACATCAAGGGTACTCAAGATGGATACAAAGCAGCTAAGCTTACCAATAAGGCAACTATTTAAACAGGAAAGCAGCTTGATTAATGAAGAATATAGGGCCATTTTTTAAAAAAGTACAATATTCCTATCGATTGTGCAATCTTTCGAAGTAATTGTATAAGAAATAGCAACAAAGAGGGTACAATAAATTTCTTTTGGGAACTTCTACAACATGCTAACAGGAAAGGGGGTAATAATACAAATCTTTCAAGCTTAAAGCATAAGCAAGTATGCTTCAACTTACCTCTTGTGATTCCTGGAGGAATCTGAGATAATAAGAGTGGTATGGATTAGATGACAGGAGAAACGGGAACCTCCCAGTAGTTTTGTCTTGCTCAATGAGTTTTGCCTCGAACTCCTTCCCATTTGTCAGAATAAATTCAACTATTTTCTCCATCGTGCGCTTCATGAAAGATGGTGGTTCAAGGATCATTTCTTTTGTTTCAGACAAGCCTGAATTGGTGATTTGTGACTTGGCAGTAGTTGATGCTGTAATTGCATCTTTAACCTCTTCCTGCTGAGCAGCAACAATGATGTTCCCAGTAAGCGCTGGATTCTTCTTTGCCAATATTGGTTTGCTCTTAACTGAAGCTGCTGCTTCTGAGAATGCATTCTGATTTTTCCCAAGTTCTTTGTTATCAGGTATAGTGGATGCAGGTTTTACATGTCCCAGAGCATCAGGTGTCATGCTATTTCCAGGATCCGTGCCTTTTGAAGTAGGCAGAAGTGTGCCTTCATCCTCATCTCCTGAGTCATATGCAGTCCCAAGCAATGATAAGGCCCCGCCAGATGAAGCGTGCTCACCCTCAACAATTTTATTGCCTTTATTTGTGTCAAAAGAATCAGCACCATCTTTCAGCAGTTGAGGATGATCAACAAGGTACCGGAAGTAGCTGTGGAGATTATGATCAGGCATTAAGAATCCAAATGTAGGATTATTTCCCTGCTTCACCCTTAACACAATCTCTGACTGCCCCCCATGTTCACTGACAAATAAAGCCGTTCTTGCAATTATCTGATGTGCCTTCTCAGAAGGAGGCTGTAAATTTAAAACATGGTAGAAAAACATTGCCTCAGTAATGGCTAGAGAGCACAAAAGCACAAAATCATGTCTAAGCAGAATGAATTAGTATATAAAAAAGACAGAATGAATTAGTATAAAAAAACAGGTATATTGTATAACAACCATCCCATTCAGTTTGTTATAGGTAGCATTTGAATCATTCTAATCCCACCTGCCTATTCCTTACGTCAAGATACATTGCAAGGAAACAATGTGGATCACTAGTAGGAACTTCATCTCTGCTCGAACCATCTGAAACAGGCATTTAATCCTTAGAAGAACATATGCACCTTGGACAATTATTGCTGGATCAACTGAAGAAAATTAATAGAAGGGTCGAAGAAATAAATTTCTATCATATTTGTGGGAAAAAAGAGAAGTTAAAAGTGAGAGACCAAAGCATATACTAACCAGCTTATTCAACAAGCTGTCTGGCACATAAAATGATGGGCGATAATACGATCCCAATGAATTTGGATCGTCTGAACCAGCAGAACTCCCATATGAGAAAGGAACAGAACTACAATCACTCTGTCTGGTATCTGTCCCATTTCCTGGATAAGCAAAATATCTCAGCTAAACAATTGCTATAGAATAATAAAAAACAAAAAATCAGGAGTGGGGAAGAAAACATGCAGGCACAAATTACATCTTTCAAGCAATAGAAGAAACAAGAAACTCTTACTTGAACTGATTAAAAGATGCTCATCAATTAAATCAAAGCATCCTTCCTGCAAACTTGCAAACATGCACTTGGGGAAAAAAAATATGGGTACAGTAAACAATGCTAACTTTAAGCGTGTGCCTGTGTTACTGCTAATAGGCACAACTATGTACTTTATGAACTCTTTTGCTTGCATATTACTTTTAATTTTAGGTGATCAGCTTGGAGGTCATAGAAGGGAGTAATATCTGAGAAATTCCTTCTACAGTTTGAAAATGTTGCTTTCATTCAACAGGCTTCGATCGGAACGATGTGATTCGAACAAATTGCATGGACTTATTTTGCGTTGCATTGAGGCTTCATTCAGATGAGTCCGAAATGGTAGCGTTAGGAGTCACTGAAACTGGGCCGCGACAAAACATAAAAAAGACTAAAAGAGAAAGATTCAGTTGCCAAACCACATGATTCACACCCAAACAATATTTAGAACATGGGCCATGCGTGTTCTTAACGTTCGTTAGATATTTGTGTACTGATATTTTAACATCATTGTGCGTACCACCTCTGTTCCTACTAGATTCCAAACCAATCTCTTCTATCTCGAACAAAAACTCATTCTACCACATCACAGACAGATGACAAACATAAGACCTCCAGCTTCTGCAAGGTGCACCAGGGCTAAGCGTGCATTCAGAACAACATTCCAAAATGTAGAACAATACATACTTCTGAAAATATAGCAAACACACAGCGAAGGGCAAGGCAGAAGCTGACAGTTACGGATATAGTAGCGCAAAATACAACAAGAACAGAGAGTAGAGGCAGGACAAAAGGAAAGATATAAATACCTGAGGGGGCCGCATCTCCGGAACCCTCGTCTTCGCCGTCGCCATCGGCGTCGGGGAGGTCGAGGTAGCGCTCGCGATCGAGCTCCGCCTCCGAGACGCCGTCGGAGGAGGGGACGTATAGGATGGCCGCGGAGTAGGCACGGCGCGGTCGAGGGGGCACACAATCTAGGAGGTGGCGGACATCGTGGCGGTCGAGAAGGAGGTCCGCCGCGCCGATGGCCGCCCAAGGGACGAGGGAGCCGCCGGAGTTGACGACCTCCGCCGTCGCGTCGTCGTCAAACAGTAGGGCGTGCCGACCCACTATCTCCAGATCCATAGTTGAGGTGTGGCTACCGGCTTCCTCGGCCTTCCGCTTTTTCCCCGAGGCGGCGACTCTGGGGATCGGAAGCTCGGCGGAGCAGTTCTAGGGTTTCGGTTAAGAATGACAAAGGCGGAGGAGATTGGGGCTTGGGCGCCGCTGGCAATCCAAGTTTACGCACGCCTTCATGTTTTTGCATTTGACCCCCTGCAGTATCTGAAAAATAGAGGAAACATGTCCTGCCCATTCAGACGGGAATTGAAAAGCTAGCCCGGCCCAGTCCAAACGAAGGCCCACGAATGAGATGCGTAGAAATTGGGCTATCCAACTGGGCTTAGAGCTAATCGAAGCCTCTTCTGTGGCCCAGTCACGTGCATTTCCAAATTCCAACGAGCCGGCCACTTGCTATGCGGGCCCACAAGGCGCAAACCACGCCCATGCCAGCGCACTACCAAATCGCGGAGAATCTGGTGAGTGGGTGACGCCGTCCGTGCTCCGTCGCCCTCCGGCACCAACTTCCTCGCTACGAAAGAGCTAGCCCTCACACTGACACCTGGTCCCACCAGGAGAGCACGCCGCCCATCACGCGGGCGCTCCCATCAAACGGCTCCTGTGACTGACAGGAGTGGCCGCGGCGCGCAACCTACCCCACCCGTCATCGGCGCAAGGCGAAACCACCCTTCCAGATATTTCTCAACCCTCCTCACCAAGCACAAGCAGAGGAGGAGAGGAGAAAGAAGCCTCGCCTTTCTCTCCTTTTCCATTCCATAACCTTTCCAACCCGCACCCCGCCGCCGCCGCATCAATCGCACGCGCAGAAATCACAAGCGCAAAACCCACCACTTCCCAATGGAGAACGGCGACGAAACCCTCGCCTTCCCCACCCCCGCCGCCGCCGCCGAGAAGACCGCGCCCAACGGCGGCGTGGCGGAGGAGGAGCAGGCCCCCGTGACCCACCCCGCCAAGTCCTACGCCGCCGTCGCCGCCGAGAACCCCGCGCCCAACGGCGGCGTCGCGAAGGAGGAGGAGGGGGCCGCCGGCACCCACGCCACCGCCAAGTCCTACGCCGCCGTCGCCGCCCACGCCGAGATCGAGGACCTCCGCGCCGCCAAGCTCGACCTCGAGGGGAAGCTCGCCGAGGCCCAGCGGGAGAACGAGGCACTCGCCAAGGAGGCGCACCGCATGGAGGGGATCTTCACGCAGTCCCGGGAGGAGGTCACCAGCGCCGAGTTCGCCGCCGACTCCGCCGAGAAGGAGGCCGCCTCGCTCCGCGCCGAGGTCGAGCGCCTCCAGGCCGCCCTCAAGATCGAGAAGGGTGAGCACGAGCTGGACAAGCGCAGGCACGAGGAGCTCGCCAAGGAGGTGGAGGCCGTTCGCCAGGAGAAGCTCAAGCTCGAGGAGGAGATCAAGGCCCTGAAGGCTTCCGCCGCCACCACCACTACGAAGGAGAGGGAGGCTGCTCCGTCGGCTGAGGCCCCGAAGGAAGTGGAGGGCGTGTGGCAGGCTATGGCGGTGGCCGCGGCTATTGGCGCTGCCGGCACGGCTGCCGTCGTGCTGATCGGTCTCCGCCTCATCAAGAGGTAATCTGGTGCTCGGTTCCGCAGGAAGTTTTGCTCGGTTGCGCAGGAAGTTTTTGCGGTGATGCTGCTCGAACTGAACTGGGAGTGATGTGACTTCTATGGGTAGTTGCTTATTAGCCTACAGAAACATAGGGATCTGGAGACTGGTTATGTTTCACTGCTGTTTTTCTTCTACTAGTATCATTCTACATGCTTTTGGTGGTGACATAAAAGATGTTCGTGCGACTGAGTAACACTGTATGGTTGGTTATCTTCACGTTTATGTTACTGCTGCGGAGCAGCCCCTTATCTCTGTTTCGATCTAATAGTTTGTGCTCTGCTGGTGAGTGTGCTTAATTGAAATTATTGGCTTGGTGATGCTGTCCCTTTTGTGTGTTGGTGAAATCATGAAATTACCTCAGCAGTTGACATGTAAGTTTGTTTTCGGATTATGCTTCTTGAGGCTTGTTGGAGGACGTCTATTATGCTCATGGATTCTGGTCGTGATTCTAATACTAGTAGTATATGTTTTCATCACTCGTTCCTCTGCATAGACACAGTTTCATTATTTAGAGAGTATTTGGCATGGGTGAAAATGGTTAAGTGGGCGAAAATGCAGTGTATTTTCATTCTTTTTGGCCAGTTCAATCTATAACAAATACCATTTTACACTCATGGTGTTCTTTTAATGTGGTTTTAAGTGAGGTCATAATCTTTTCATCCATTTGGAATCAGCATCTATGAAGAATGAAATGATGCGACTAATTATGCGACTAACAAAATGCAGCATATTTTTTTGTATTCTTTTAGGGATCTGATGTTCGATTACATATCGTTCCTTCACTAGTATCATTCTTTGTGATTCTGGTGGCGATGCTAAAATGTTTGGGATGCATTGTTGACTGAGGAAATGGTCATCTTCTCATTTAAGTTATTGCTTCGGCTCTGTTTTCGCTCTATTTGTTTGTGGTTTGTAGATGAACGTGCTTATGCACGGAATTGCTTCATGGTTTGGTGATTTTGTCCCCTTTTAATCTGTTGTTGACATGACGTCGAACTTTTACTTGTGATGCAATTCATTACTGCCCTAGCGTGCAGAAGCATTTTATGATACTTATTCGTGGTTGGGGCAGACTTGGTGAATTTTATGATACTTATTCATAGTTGGGGCAGAGTTGCGGTGAATTCACCCCGTAACTACAATGTGATACTTACATCATGTGGTATATTGTGTGGAAAGTTTATGTCTGAGCAATGTGTATGCCTTGTATGTTCTTTTGGCCTGTGCAAGCTGACAGCTAAAACCATATCTCGAATAATAAGATGATGTTGGCAATAGGCGCTATTTCCTTTTGGAAATATTTAGTTTGGGTGCTATTGTTTTCGTAGGCTCATGTTTTAAGAGGTATTAGCTTTGTTGTTCTTTGATTTTGCGAGCAACATATTTGACGAGCAAGTTGCGGTTGACAGCTATAGATTGGTTTCCTCTTTGGTGGGTCCATAATTTGTGTGGTTTCCATTGCTGTTCTCTGTCCACATTCGATGCTCGAGACAACCGTGCAGTATGTTTTGCCATCATTGATCTAACAAGTGAGTGGATTTTGTGAACCTTCTACAGGGTTAAGGAGGTGTCAAAAATTTAGATCCATTTCTGCTTATTATGATCCATTTCTTTACAGTCCGTACTTGTTGGTTTTATCTAAACAGTAGTACTTGTTGGTTTTATCGGTTTTATCGCCTCTTCTGAACCTGGTGACCTTTGCGGAATTTTTTATTTTAATATTTTGCAAAAATATATGGTCCAAAAATTGCAAATCTATACATGTACCGCGGTTTGGAACAGGGAAGGAGCACAGTTTGTTGCAAATCTATACCTGTACCGCGGTGAAGGAGGACGGGAATCGGCAGAAGGAGCACTGTAGCAAGCTACCGCTTAAACCGGCGGTAACTTTCCTTCTCTTGGCGGTACACTTTCAAAAAATCATAACTAATTCATATGAATTCGGATGGATTTCAAAAAATTATAAATAATTTATATGAACTCGGATGGAGATAATTTTATATGAAAATTGTAGATCTCGACGAGATTTACAAAGTTATAGTTCAAACCTTTTTTATTTGGTGTCATCTTAGTGCTCAAATAATTGATACAAGTTTCAGATCTAAAATTCAAATTTTAGATCTGAAACTAGGCAACATACATTTAAAAAGTTATAACTAATTCATATGAACTCGGATAGATAGAGATGTTTTTTGAACGATAAAGTTGCAGATCTCGTCAAGATCTATAGTTTTCATATAAAGTTTATCTCCATCCGAGTTTATATGAATTAGTTATGATTTTTTTTAAAGTGTAGTGTCCAGAGGAGGAAGTTACCGCCGCGGTAACTTGCTACAATACACCCTCAGCTGTTATAGTATAGATTTGCAATTTTTTTTTGTTAGACCATATATTTTTGCAAAATACTAAAATGAAAAATAAAAAAATTCTTCATGGTTGAGAAATGTTTGTTCGTGTGCAACTAGTGGTGGGCCAAAGTTTGATGTGAATGTGATCAAAATACTTCATAACTAGAATGGACTGTTGCGAGGCTGGCTGCGTGGGCAGTGATGCTCGGGACGGCATCAGTCGTGGCAGGTCAGGCTGATACACTTTTTCACAGGATACAGTATATGTCTCGGAGTGTCGTGGGCTCGTGGTCTTTCTCCATTTGATGTCCATGCGATGTGCAATTGCGGCATTACATATTTGGCTCCAACAGATTACTTTCCCAGCCGAAATTACAAGTTCTACATCAGACGGGGTTCTTTTGGTGACAGCGAGTAGCCGAGTACGATCCGAGACTATCACCTTCTTGTAATTCAGCCACTAGCCGCTGCACTAACTCAGCCGCTATCAAATTACCCTTGCTAATCTAACTTTCCGCTCAAGTCATGCCTGCCTAGCTGGTACAATTCTGATTCTCTGACATTCTGGCCCTACTGCCACAGCTTCTCCAACGTTCCTACAGCATTTCCAGTACAAAACCCCACGAAAACCCCCTCAGCCCCCCACCCCAAGGCCACCTCCAATCCAAGCCGTGAGCGCGGAGCCCACTCGGCCACTCCAATGGAGGACATCTTCGAGAACCCCATCGTCGTGGCGGTGATCGAAGTTTTCAGCGGCCGCCTCGCCGACGCCGACGCCATCGAGGCCGTGCAGCGCTTCATCGACCTCGTCCGCGCCGACATCCACCGGAACGCCGCCCTCCACAACGAGGCGGCGGCCCAGCTCGCGGTCGCCCGCCAGCGCTACGCTGCGGCGCTGCTCGAGGCCGCCTCCGAGCTGGGCACGGAGGACGTGGCGGTGGTGGGCAGCCCGGAGCTGGCCGCGCGCGCGGCCGCGTACGCGGAGCTCAAGGACCGCATCGAGCGCGCACTGCGGCTCCAAGCGGTCCTGGTCCAGGCCTTGGGGTTCCTCATCTTGCTCCGTGCCGCCGCCTACGCCTGGTCCCGCGCCCCGCTCATCCCCGGCGTGCTCGCGACGGCCGCCGCGGCCTACGCGCTCGCCTACGCCGCCTCGGGCGGCGCCGTGACGCCGGGGCCCGCGAGTCTCGTCAGGATCGCCGTCCTCCTGCTGGTTTTCCTCTTCGGGTTTTTGGGTTGATGGCCCGGCGCATCCGATTCGACCGGCCGTTGTTCTTGCCTGCTAGTGCCCGTCTTGGTGGTGGTGAGTAATGTGGCTTAGGAAAGGGTAATTGTCTCTAACTGATCGTTGCTTGTGAAGTTCGATCATTTTTTGCTGATATGCTGATATAGACATTGGTTGTAATTGCTGGCGTATGTGCTCCGTAAAAGTTGATGTAGCTTTGGGGAAGTAACGCGAGTGAGGCTTTGTGAAATGTGATCTCGTTGATTAATACTGTTTGTTAAGCTCATTAAATTTGCACATCTTAGTTTTGCGCACTTTGCATACAGATGGTAAAATGAAATAATCCTTGTACGATCCACTGATTTTTTTTTTCCTTTTTGGAGATGGATCCACTGAGATTGTTGGGTTCATGGTTCATGAACCTGGGTACTGTTCGGCGCTCATGTCTATGTCTGGTTGCTGTTTTTTTTTTGAGTTCTCGTGTTATAATATCGTGGTGATTGTGTGTTTTGTTGTGTGATGTTAATATCGTGGCGGGTTATGTGTTTCGTTGTGTAATGTAAGCTTTGGCGATGCGCATGGCAGTATGGCACAACTGAATGCCATGATGTTCTTGTTTTTTGCTTGTTTGTTATGGTGCGGTATTTCAGTAACTAATGCTGAATGGTTAACATTTTAAAATTTTATTTTGGTGCATCAAGACTTTTGAGTTTCGGGGACATATCGGGCACGTCGCAATATGTATTTGCTATGTTCCTTGCCTCCTTGGCTCCAATTGATCATTTTAGGTCCTGAATTTTGCAGCAAGTGCACGGGACTTTGAGAAGGTCACCTCCTTGTAAATCAGTCATTAATTGGTCGGGGTATAGTATGACACAATTACTGTAGGTAATCTTACCTCTCTTCCATTTCCAAGTCATGCCACATGCCCACATTGCCAGGTAGTACCAGTTCGCCGATATCCAGGCGGCCCCAGTGCCCCACGATCCCAATCTCCGTCTCCAACCTTTCGTACTACTTTTCCAGTTCCAAAACCCACCAAAGCCCCCCAACACCGAGAACCGCCCGCTCCAATGGCGAACCGAATCCTCCGTCGAGACCTGTCATCGCGGCGGTGGTGAACAACCTCAACGTCACCCTCGCTAACGTCAACGCCGTGCAGCGCCACCTTGACCTCATCCGCACCCAGATCGTTGAGAACAGCGCAATCTACGCTGACGCGGCGCCCCAGCTCGCGCAGGGCAGCCGGCGCCTCACCGAGGCGATGTTCGCTCACTTGTCTACCGCCGCCCGCCATGCGCCACTGTTGTCGGAGTCGAAGTCGGAGGAGGAGCAGAAGACACCCATGCTGCCGGCGGAGGAGCCCGACGAGGAGGAGATGGCAGAGCTGGTGGCCGCGCTCACGACGAAATTCGCACAGGTCGCGGCCGACATCGTGCAGGACATGCAAGAGGAAGGGAGGCGGTGCTGTGGTTCGAGGTGGAGGATCCTGAGGTGGCCGCGACCGCGGACAACTACCTGGGGATCGCGATCCCCATGGAGCGCTGCCACCGGAAAGACCGGATTCTGGTCCAAGCCCACGCGTTCCTCCTCCTCTTCCGAGCCGCTGCCTTCGCCATCACCCGCGTCCACCTCCTCCCCGGTGTGCTCGTCACGGTTGCTGCCGCCTACGCGCTTGCGTACGCCGCGTTGGGGGGTGTCGTGGTGCCAGGGTCCGCGAGCCTGTTGAGGATCTTATCAGTAAACGCGGTACGCTACTCACTAGCGCACAAGAATATAACCGCATAAATAGGATCACTTGTGAGTAGATGATCATAGATTATACCTTCACTTCTCGCGCGTCACAACGGAAGTCTTGATGAAGCATGAGTAGTCGATCCGATTGACGTCGAGAAAGTAGTCGTACGATCTGACGAAGTGCGCAACCTAGTGACACCTCTACGACAGTCCACACGTATAGGATGGGACGATGAACCGAAGCGTGCTAGCACTCCACGGCATGTACTCGGAGATCCCCACGATCAACCTTTGATCCGGGAGGGAAGACTGCAAGTGCGTGCGGCGGCGGTGCACTAGAAGGCGTGCGGCAGGAGCCTGGCTTGCAGTTGGAGGCTGTGTGGTAGGGTGGATTGGCCATTAGGGTTAATCACCTGATTAGCATTTATATCCCTTGCATAATGGGCCAGCACATCCTTATTGGGCTAGGCCCTCTTGGGCATCTCCAACTGTCTCCCACTTACACAAGAGTTAATTATGCAAGTATCCATGTGTTCCAATCCCTTAAGTGTGTGGTCCCGTAGGTTCATGCAGCCAACGGACATGACTCGGAAACCATTTCCAATCAATAGCTAGCATTGGCCTCTAGCAAGGTGTACTGACTTCCGAAGGTTCACGAAGATCATATCTTGCATAACCTTTAACACTTCCCAATATTATATCCTTCTGCCACACGACACCTAGCCAAGTATAAGGCGAGTGAAGTGCTACCCTTATTCTTAGCCATTTCTTGCTCAGTGAAGAACTTTTCTGATCGACTAACCTTTAGTCGAGGCATGGCCATGCGCTTTCAATTCATCACATCGAGAGGGCCCAGAGGAGTCTCTCCCTGAAATGGGAGGGGCAGATTCCTTCTTGACTCGGTACACCCTGCGACTTGCTTTAACCATATCAGAAAGTTGTTTTTATAACTACCTAGTTATGGAATAGCATTTACCAACCTCAAATGTGATGCTCCACAATCCGGGACTCTACACCGATCTCAGGTCAGAGGATTTAATATGCGTATCATTACGAGACTCACTGATAGCAGTGTATTCGCGGTGTCTCGTAGTGGGTCTATCCGGCACCGTGTTCCTAACATGTGCCTACATTGTTGGCGCAATATCCCATATTGTCATGACTTATGAAACAAGATCATCCACCCAACACATGTACCAGCTTATCTCTATGTCACAGACCCGCATTACGGATGGAAACTGGGGATCATTTTTTGTACAATGTCAATATTGTATCATGGAGTTTTACTAACAAATCACGTATTTGCTAATCATGTATAATGACAAAGTCATGGAACATATAACTGAAAAATGCAGATTACAAACGTTTACATGATGTCATCATCTTATGACTACCTTTATGGAATACATCATCATAAGCCTCCCACTAGTGCTAGTCAGTTATGCCAGCATCTCATGCCCATTGACTTCGTATGCATCTCATGCTTTGCTTGTGGGAGTGGCTTAGTCAATGGATCTGCAATGTTCAGGTCGGTGTGCACCTTGCATATCTTCACATCTCCTCGATCGATGATTTATCGAATCAGATGATATCGCCGTAGTATGTGTTTGGACTTCTGGTGCGACCTAGGCTCCTTTGCCTGTGCAATAGCACCACTATTGTCACAATAGAGGTCTATCGGACTGGAGCAACTAGGGACCACGCCCAACTCAGAAATAAATTTTCTGATCCATACAGCTTCCTTTGCAGCTTCCAAAGCTGCAATATACTCAGCTTCTGTTGTCAAATCTGCAACTGTCTCTTGCTTGAAACTTTTCCAGCTCACTGCCCCACCATTGAGGCAGAAGACATATCCTGATTGAGATTTGCTACCGTCCTGGTCAGTTTTGGAGCTAGCATCAGTGTAACCATTTACAATGAGCTCCTCCAAACCTCCATAGACTAGGAACATATCCTTAGTTTTTCAAAAGTACTTACGGACATTTTTTACTGCAACCTAGTGACCATCACCCAGGTTGGATTGGTACCTGCTTGAAACACTTATAGCATACGAAATGTCTGGGCGCGTGCACAACATGGCATACATGATTAAGCCAGAAGCCGAAGCGTATGACACCCAACTCATCCTTTCTTGCTCATCAGGCGATGACACACACTGAGGCTTGCTCAAGGTTACACCATGTGACATAGGTATGAATCCTTTCTTGGAATCATTCATGTTGAACCTATTCAACACCTTGTCAAGGTACATGCTCTGGCTTAATCCAATTAAGCATTTAGACCTATCTCTATAGATCTTTATGCCCAGTATGTAGGCTGCTTCTCCAAGATCCTTCATAGAGAAACTGTTTCTCAATGAGGTCTTGACATCCTCCATAAGCGGAATGTCATTCCCAATTAATATTATGTCATCCACATACAAGATTAGAAACACGAGTGCGCTCCCACTAGCTTTCTTGTAAACACATGCCTATTCTTTATTCTGTGAGAAGCCAAATGATTTGACTACCTCGTCAAAATGAAGATTCCAGCTCCAGGATGCTTGCTTTAGCCCGTCTATAAACTTCCTAAGTCTACACACTTTTCTCGCATTTTGCTGGTCGACAAAACTTTTAGGTTGTGTCATGTCCACATCCTCACTTAGGCTTCCATTAAGGAAAGCCATTTTGACGTCCATTTGCCAAATCTTATAGTCATAATATGTGGCAATCGTTAGAAGGATCCGAATAGACTTCAGCATGGCGACGGGCGAAAATGTCTCATCATAGTCAACACCTTGAATTTGATGAAAACCTTTCACTACCAGTCGTGCCTTATAGATGTGAACCTTTCCATCAGCATCTATCTTTTTCTTGAAAATCCATTTACACTCAATGGCTCTCACGCCATTGGGTAGATCAACCAGGTTCCAAACCTGATTCTCTCTCATGGACTCCATGTCGGATCGCATGGCATAAAGCCATCTCTCAGACTCTGGTCCCATCAATGCTTCTGTGTATGTTTTAGGCTCCTCATTGTCCAACAATAAGATGTCCTGCTGCCCTGTAATCAGTAGCGTGTGCTTATCAGGTGCGCGACGTGCCCGTATTGATCTTCGTGGTTGAGGTTCATCATGTTGGTCAGCGACCATCGCTGATTTATCATGCTGCACCTCATCAATGGGAACAGAAACATTTTCTTATGTTTCTTGAACTTCTTCAAGTTGCACTATGCTCCCACTAATTTCTTTCGAGAGAAACTCTTTCTCAAGAAAGACAGCGTTTCGAGCAACAAACACTTTGTTCTCTTGACAGTTATAAAAATAGTATCCTTTGGTTTCCCTAGGATACCTCACAAAGACACATTTATCAGATCTGGGCTCGAGTTTAGTGGGCGTCAAATGCTTCACGTAGGCTTCGCAGCCCCAAATCTTCAAGAACGACAAACTGGAACGCTTCCCAGCCCATTTAGATGGCACACGGTTTAGTGTGAACACGGCAGTCTCTAGTGCATAGCCTCAAAAATAAAATAGAAGATCAGCTTGACTCATCATAGATCTCACCATGTCCAACAAGGTTCGATTCCTCCGCTCGGACACACCGTTCCATTGCGGTGTTCCTGGTAGATTCAGTTGTGGAACAATTTCGCAACTCTTCAGATGATCGCTAAACTCATGGCTCAAATATTCTCCACCATGATCTGATTGTAGGAATTTAATTGTCTTGCCGGTATGATTCTGTACTTCATTTTGAAATTCTTTGAACTTTTCAAAGGATTTTGCCTTATTCCTCATCAAATAGATATATCCATATATACTCAAGTCATCAATAAAGGTAATAAAGTACTGAAAACCACCTCTTGTGACCGAATTCATTGGACCACATACATATGTATGTACTAGGCTGAATAACTCGCTTGCTCTCTCACTTTTTCCAACAAAGGGAGTTTTAGTCATTTTTCCAAGTAGGCACGACTCGCATGTCTCAATTGATTCAAAATCAAAAGGATCGAGAAGACCATGTTTATGGAGCCTCTCTATGCGTTTCTCGCCTATATGGCCTAAACGACAATGCCACAAGTAAGTAGGATTTGAGTTATGTACGCGAGTTCTTTTAGTACTAATGCTATTGATTTCTGCATCTTCTAGATCAAGAATGTAAAGCCTATTCACAATGGGACGTCTCCCATAGTACATGCCATTCATAAAAGTGGAACAACACTTGTTATTTATTATGAATTCATAACCATAATCCTCTAAACATGAGGAGGAAATGATGTTCTTATTCAATGCAGGAACAAAATAACATTTATTGAGTTCTAGCACTAATCCAAAAGGCAATGACAATGGATAAGTGTTGACGGCCAACGCAACAACCTTTGCTCCATTCCCGACGCGCAAATCTACTTCGTCTCTCGCAAAGCGTCTAATTATTTTCAACCCCTGCAACGATTTGCAAGTGTGAATCATTGCACCAGTATCAAATACCCATGCATTATTAGAACACGTAGCATGATTAATTTCAATAACATTAATAGCTTGAGCGGAGGTCGCACCTCCTTTCTTCCTTTTATCTTCCAAGTACTTCTTGCAATTCCTCGACCAATTCCCCTTTACACCACAGTGAAAGCAAGCATCGTCAGGAGAGGCACCAGCTTTCTTTTTGGCCTTGGACACCTGCCGGGAAGTCTCACTTTCGGCAGGTTTCTTAGCCTTCGCTGGGCGCTTACGCTTCTTACCCTTCTAGACTGTCATCACATGACCAGGAGTCTTTCTAAGACTCGCCTCTACCGTCTTTAGCATCCCATGCAACTCAGTCAGTGATTTTTTCAAACCATTCATGTGATAATTCAGGATTAATGGCTCAAAGCTAGTAGGCAGGGACTGCAGTATCACATCGGTGGTGAGATCATCATCGAAGGGAAAACCCAGTCTCTGCAAGCTCTCAATGTACCCAATCATCTTAATCGCATTGAGGGCTGACTGGAGCACCTTCAGCAAGCTTGCAACCAAACAGGACCTTTGAGGTATTAAATCTGTCAACCCTTGCCTGGTTTTTGAACATACCACGTAACCCCATGATTATATCGTACGAGTTAGTGCTCTCATATTGCTTCTACAGCTTAGAGTTCATGCAAGCAAGCATCAGGCACTGCACATCCACTGCATCATCAGTATGCTTCACATAAGCATGATATGCACTAGTGGTGTGCGCGACATTCTGAGGCTCTTCTGGTTAAGGCGTATCAAGAACGTACTCTTTTCTCTGTTGTCTGAGAACAATTCTCAGGTTCCGATTCCAATCAACAAAGTTTGTTCCATTTAGTTTTTTTTTATCTAGGATCGATTGCAGATTGAAATTTGATGCACTTGATATTTTCTACAATAGTAAGATATGCAACAGTTAGCACTTGTTTTATTAACACTTTTAATAAAAGAATTTCTGCTATGTTGTGCGAACGTCCCCGGCGTTGCATAGCAGGACGAGATCCAATGTTCCCTGTGATACTAGTGAGCTTTGGCATCACCGGTAGCATCATAGTGAACAAGGTAGGCAATGCCAGTCACATCCAATGCTACTCTCGTTTGTTGGGCGACATCATATGTCTAGGCTCCCAACACTTATGCCCCAAAGCCCAAGTCCGACTTGATAGCTCTGTCAAGCAAACCAACACTATGCTGTTGTGTCCGACACCACCTAATGAATCAAGGTAGAAGATGACACCCTGCTTTGGCAAACCCATCACCTACTAACAAAACCCCAAAGATGCAGCTTTTGGAAGGGCATAAAATCTTAATTTTTCATGAGGGATTCATCATTCGTGAGGGATTTATCATGCTCATCACAGATAGTGCATAATAATAATCATCACAAATAATCAAATTATTGTGATACTATGGCCTTTCTTCGTCTAATGAAAATCAGCACATGTCGACAACCGCTAGTGTGCACGCCTACACCGAGCCATCGCATCTTGGGCGCCTTCTCCAATGTATCGCCGAGTCACTTCGCTCGTGTCGATGAATTACATAATCTAATTCAGCTAATACACGCTAGTAGCTAAATTAAAATTATAAATTACATCACAGGAGTGGCACGCATGTCGAAAATGAACAGCCTCAACCCGGCTGTAATAATTTGTGACACGCAAGCCACATGAATTTATTACACACAGATCATCATATGATTTTGAGGCTATACCATCACATCATTCTCTGCAAAAACGAGTTAGGCATTTCTACGAACGATGCAATGCATCCCTTTTTTATTTAAAACACGATATGGTCTCGTCAGCTGATAACGAATAAAACGGATTTTTCGCATGCTGCCAGCAGGCTAACAGACATGACGTTATAGTCGACTAGCCATTCAGCCGCGTATCGATTGTTTCGCTACATGAACTCACAACCTCGTGGTCAGCCGCGTGACGCTCGCACGTCATCATAAAGACGGCTAGTTAGCCAGTCACATAATAAGGAAGCAAGAACGAAGTAAAACAATCCAATTCGCGCGTAACGCTATTCGCCAAAACGATTTGATCTACAACCAACCATGCAAAAATTTTAATTAGATAAAAAACAGCACAAGCACAACTCTGATACCACTGTCAGTAAACGCGGTATGCGACTCGCTAGCACACAAAAATATAACCGCGTAAACAGGACCACTTGCGAGTAGATGGTCATAGATTATACCTTCGCTTCTCGCGCGTCACAGCGAAAATCTTGATAAAGCGCGAGTAATCGATCCGATCGGCGTCGAGGAAGTAGTCGTACGATTTGACGAAGAGCGCAACCTAGCGACACTTCTACAGCAGTCCACGTGTACAGGATGGGATGATGAACCGGAGTAGGCTAGCACTTCACGGCACGTACTCGGAGATCCCCGCGATCAACCTTTGATCCGGGAGGAAAAACTGCATGTGCGTGCGGCAGGAGGCTGTGCGGCAGGGTGGATTGGCCATTAGGGTTAATCACTTGATTGGCATTTATAACCCTTGCATAATGGGCCAGCACATCCTTATTGAGCCAGGTCCTCTTGGGCATCTCCAACAGATCTCCGCCCTGGTGCTGTGCTTCCTCTTCCGGGTCCCCGTGCTGGGTAATTTGGCCTAGGGAAGAAGTAGTGCAGGGACCTGACAAGTGTTGTCTTCGCTTGATCACGGTTTCGTCAAGTTCATCTGCTCATCATCGTCTTGTACTCTTGTTGCACCTTTGCTCCAGATATACGCCGTCCAAAGGTAATGTAGCATAGAGGAAGTAAACCATGGCAAATGTGATCTCGTTTGATCGCTGTTTGTAAAGTTCGGCGTTTGCTTATCGATCTTGCGCACTCTGTTGATACTGATGATGAAATGGAGTACACATCTGGGACACGAAGGTTGCTGAGTTCAGAGAAATTCGATGTGATCTTTCTTCTAGCCTTATCGTGGCATATCAGTAGGTAACCATTCAGCATGCTTCTGTATATCTCTACAGTTTTCAAGTATCTTCTGCACTTATGTCTGAGTGCATCGCGTCATTCTACTCATGCTACTGTTTCTGTGGATACATTTAGTTGATATATTTGAGCATATATTGGTGGTATATTTCCCATTACTTTTTGGTTGAAGAGAAGCTCCAGTTGCTTTCTTTGTATCGAAAGCTCCTCTGGGTTCAGGGTTCAGGCCAACTCCATTATTGCTCAATGCTCACCAATATTTCTCCCCTATATATTGGGCCGTGCTTTTTGTTGGGCTGAGCCCAGATGGCGTGCTTTCAAACGTCGGGCTTTCTTCATTTACCCGTCTAACAAGGCCCGCAAGGCCGCAAGTTCATGGCGTGGTGGTGACATTTTTTTTGTTTTTTTTCGGCTCTTTAAATTCAAATTTATTTTACTGCTCACCCATCCACGTTAGTCCACTCAAAGAAATACGAGGAAAAATAAAAGAAACCCCCCAAACCCGACCATGTTTCCCTTTTGTTTTCACGAGATCGTTTCGTCATCAGCTTAATCTAGCCATGGTTTTTCTTTCTAAAAATAAATCTATCCATGTTAAATCCTAAAAAAACTATCTTAGTAACGGTACAAATGTTTGAACAATCCTTGTTCAACTGGCCTACTCGTAAATTTTTTTATTGAACTGGCCCATCTCTTTATGTCGTGCCCTGCCCACGAGGCCACGTGTTACGTGTCAAAGGCTCTTGGGAAAGCCGGAAACGGGCGATTGGTAGGGTGGCCAGGCCCGAGAGGTGCAAGTTGGCCTGATTGGTAGAGTGGATGAGGTCATGGGCCAGGCTGACGAGGTGCAAAAGGGAGCAGGCTAACGAGGTGCAAAAGAGGGCTACCAACCTGCACCGCTGGAACGCTCGTTTCACGCGGTGAGGTGCAGGAACGCTAAAATCGATCGTTCCACGCGATGCAGGTTCGAATCATTGGTTGCGATAACCACCGGTCGCTTGTTTTTACCTCACTCAACGTGCGGAGGCCGTAGCGGTGATCGGCGTGCGGGGACTGTGGCAGCGCTCGAGGTGCGAGGCCTGCGACGGAGCTCGGAGGTGCAAGGGCCGCGGTGGAGCTTAGAGGCGCTGGACGAGCGGAGGCGTGCGGCGGCGCGTGGCGAAGCGCGGAGGCGCCCAAGGGTCCGCAACGGAGCGCGGAGGACCCATTCCCGCGGCCAGCGTTCGTGACCCCCACCTCCCTCGCTAGCACCCGCGGCCCTCCTGTCCACTATCGAAAGCATCCGTGGAAGCTAGAAAACAAATTTACATCCCTGAAGATGCCGAAATTCATTTTGATGCTGGGGATAGTGGAATTTGAGCTCGCCTTTTGTCTCGACCTGCAATGGAATGCTGACCATGAATTCTCAAGTCATTTAGCGCACGTAGATCGAATCAAATTGCTTTAGAGGAGCACCAGAGGCTATTGCTACGGAGGCAGAAGCTTTTGGCATACCTGCTTAAAGTGAACGAGAAGATTTCCAGGATGGGGCTGCAAGCAAGCTTGGAGTCGAGGTCGACGTGGTGGCGCCGTGAAGGGTGGGGGTGATGGAGGACGACCGCGAGCCTGTTCACTTCAACTTATAAGTCGGCTGAAAAGCTGAAACGGCTGATTTGTTGTGAGAGGAAAACACTGTTTGGTGGCTGATAAGCCGGCTGAATAAGCTGAAGCGAACATGCCCCACGTCCCTCGTGTAGCGCTGCGCCGTGCGTGACCTTGAGCGCCTCGCGACCGCCATGGCTGGCGAGACGTCCAACACGCAGCTCCAGCCTGAGGCCCGCATGAAGCTCGAGGAGATGGAGCGGCGGGTGTGGGCGGAGTGGCGGGAGCGAGCTGCCGCAGCCGGGGGCAGGCAACGCGACGCAGGGCGAGCGTGGCCGCGGTGGCACGGGCGAGCGGTAGTAAGTCCACCATTGACAAGGTATGCCCACCCATTTGCAGTCTGACAAATACAATCTCAACGTAGCCAGTACCATAGGCTGCAGATTTGTCAATCAACATCTCTACTGACTTTTTTTGTTTTTTAGCCCTTTTTGCGGAAGATTTCACAAATACGTCCCTGGCGGAACCAATTCCAAAAATGGACCCTTAGCTTGGATGGCGCCAAGCTTACACATCTTGGCGCCAGCCATCCTGACCCCAAGGTCCATGCGCAGCTGCTGACGCGGATGCCGACGTGGTGGGAGCTTGGCGCCATCCCCCCGCCACTTCGGCATCCATACCAGCAGCTGTGCATGGATCTTGGCGCCAAGCTAAGGGTCCATTTTTGGAATTGATTCCACCAGAAGCGTATTTTTCGAGAATCTTTCGAAAAAAGGCTAAAAACAAAAAAAGTCGGACATCTCTGCACCTGATTAGCTCGAGTCTGGCTGAGACAGTCCAAGCTGCCAAACGCGCCCTGTATGCACGTCAGCACCCCTGCGTGGGATTTTATTGCTGGATGAACAAAGCAATGACATAATACACCAAGGCACCAACCATACAAAAGCACTTTTTACCTTTCTTTCCAAAGAAAGGCTTTACTTTTAATTTATCTTTTCTACGGCCAGGTTCAACATAATGGCCACCAAACCTAACCTGCTATGGCGATCCTCAGGTTCCGGAGCTATTCGGTTTGTAAATACTACGTAACTGGCTTTATAGTTGATTTAGATCTTTGCTCCCTCCGTCCTAAAATATTATAGTTGATTTAGATCTTAACTTCCTCCGTTCCAAAATTCTATTGGTTTTAACTTTTCTAGATACATAACTTTTACCATATATCTAAACATAGTATATATCTAGATGCATATTAAAATCCATGTATCTAAAAAACCAAAATGAATAGTAATTTGGGACGGAGGGAGTAAGATCTAAACCAATATCTGGCATGTTTGAATCTAATCTGCTAGATTTTTAAAAGTTGGAATGCACAATTTGGTAAAAATTAAAAAAACTAAAGAGAGACAGATCAGCTCGTGTTTTTTAAGCAAGATTCCACACTAATCTTGGTGGATTGAATGGACCTAATCAACCTAGGGAGCAGCCGAGCATGCTACAGGAGCTGAGGGACAGACATGCAGCGATCCCATTATGTCATCGATGACATACGCCGCGCATCTCTCCCACTAATGTTGAAAAAGATGTGGGTTGCTATCGATACGCCGGCATGTTGTAATTCCACTCCATGGCTGATGGCTCGGTCTGTGCTACTTCTCCTGTACTACTACGTGATGTAGGACCAGCGGAGTGACGAAGCGTGTTGCTCACTTTTCCTTCCACTAGCAAATCCATACCATCATAACGCTACGTGCCATTGTGGCAAGATTGTCCACGCAAACGCAACCATATAATATAACACAGGAGACTCGGAAAAAATAACGTAACGAGCAAGAGCAAAACAGTCGAATGGATCCGGTGAGGTAGCGGCCGCGGACGAGCCATGTCTTTCTCGGCCCCACGAGCTATCTCTATCTAGGAGAGCTACCCCTGTCGCAGCCACCCCGTGGCGGTCGGGCCTCGCGCGCGCCTTTAGCGTTTGGTTACGGGAATAATTGGAACCGGTTAGGTTCATCCTATTTGTTTGACTGGATTCAACCTATCTTGTGGTTGAACGAGAGGAATGGGTTCGTTCTAGTCTTTTGTTTGGTTGAAGAAGTTGAAAGGGATAGAATGGATGTCATTGTATCACCGTTAGCAACGGATTCTACCTGTTAGCTGTGGGGCTATCTATCATCTTTTTTTACCTCACCTTATCTACCATAGAGCTTTTACAAAAATTATAGTCCTATCATCCGGCTACACTTCTCGTTTTAGCTGAATTGTTACTTGCCAGTGTAAAATTTGGAGGAAATTCGAGCTGAACTTGTTGAGTTTCGCAGCTAAGGCACCGAACTGATTCAGTTCACACACGCCCGTTGCCCGACCTTTTCAGCACAACATCGCGCAGCCGTCAACCTCCAGCGACCGTCCCCATCGCGAATGGCCGCGTAGATCGGCCCGGAGCTGCCACGTCGCGCACCTGGACGCGCTCCCGTCCACAATCACGTGCTCTAGCTCTTTAACTAGCGCCCCCGACCTCCTCTTCTTCTTTCTCTCGCCATTTTCTTCCCCACGAACAAAGCTCAATTCCTCCCGCTCACAACTTCATCACCTCCCCTACTCCGCCCCTGACCCAATAGCACCGGACCTCGGCGACCCTAACACTGGGAATCGCGGTTCCTGCACCCGCCCATGGCCATGCGCCGCCATCACGACCTCACCATGGAGCGCCACCTCCCGACCTTTCCCAATGCCACCCGCTCCTCCACGCCGGCCTACTCACGTGGCCTTCCCCACGCCGGCCTCCGCCACGCCACCTCGCGCCGTGTCGGAGGCAGAGGCACACGCCTGCGCCTGCTCGGACAAAACGGAGCAACACGGTGTCCCAAGTAGGTTGGATGCGTCCGTTCGTTTTGAGTGGACGCACTCGACCGCATGGGGAATATTTCTCTCACGGACGGATCCAAACCACTTCATTTTTCAACCAAACGCAGGTCCACATGGATCGAACCCGTTCCAACACACTTGTACCCTGGAACCAAACGCACGCCTGTAAAGCGCCATGAAACAATCCAGGATATCCCCGCTCGCCCGGTCGCTCCCACGGCAGTCGGCAGATACGCGCTGTCCAGCACTCCTGGGCGCACTCGCCAAAGCACACGCCAATCTTTCGGGGAGGAAATGGAGGGCGCCGGCGCAGCGGCACCAACGATCACCGCCGCCGCGACGGGGCGGCGGCCGGTGGTGCTGTACCCGTCGCCGGGGATGGGCCACCTGGTCTCCATGATCGAGCTCGGCAAGATCCTCGGCGCGCGGGGGCTGGCCGTCATCATCGTCGTCATCGACCCGCCCTACAACACGGGGGCCACGGGCCCCTTCCTCGCGGGCGTCTCCGCGGCCAACCCGTCCATCTCTTTCCACCGCCTGCCCAAGGTCGAGCTCCTCCCGCCCGCCGTCCGGACCAAGCACCATGAGGCGCTCACCTTCGAGGTCATCCGCGTCTCCAACCCGCACCTCCGGGACTTCCTTGCCGCCGCGTCCCCGGCGGTCCTCATCGTCGACTTCTTCTGCAGCATCGCACTCGGCGTCGCCAGGGAGCTCGGCGTGCCGGGATACTTCTTCTTCACCTCCGGCGCTGAGGTCCTCGCTTTCTTCCTGTACCTCCCGGTGCTCCACGCGCGGACCACGGCGAACTTCAAGGACATGGGGGAAGAGCTCGTGCACGTCCCCGGCGTCCCGCCGTTCCCGGCGACGCACGCCATCCTGCCGCTCATGGAGCGCGACGACGCGGCCTACGACGGCTTCCTGGACGCCAGCCCCGAGCTCTGCCGCTCCCACGGCGTCATCGTCAACACGTTCCGCCAGCTCGAGCGGCGCGCCGTCGAGGCAGTGGTCGCTGGCCGCTGCACGCCGCCAGAACTCCCGACGCCGCCCGTCCACTGCATCGGCCCGCTGATCAAGTCGGAGGAGGTGCTGGGCAACGGCGGCGAGGAGTGCCTGGCGTGGCTGGACGCGCAGCCGAAAGCCAGCGTGGTGTTCCTCTGCTTCGGCAGCATCGGGCGGTTCAGCGCGGAGCAGATCAGGGAGGTGGCGGCGGGGCTGGAGGCCAGCGGGCAGCGGTTCCTGTGGGTGGTCCGCGCCCCGCCCAGCGACGACCCGGCGAAGAAGTTCGACAGGCCGCCGGAGCCGGACCTGGGCGCGCTCCTGCCGGAGGGGTTCCTGGCCCGGACCGAGGGCAGGGGCCTCGTCGTCAAGTCGTGGGCGCCGCAGCGGGACGTGCTGGCGCACGCGGCCGTGGGCGGTTTCGTGACGCACTGCGGCTGGAACTCGGTGCTGGAGGCCGTGATGGCGGGCGTGCCGATGGTGGCGTGGCCGCTCTACGCGGAGCAGCGGATGAACCGGGTGTTCCTGGAGAAGGAGATGCAGCTGGCCGTGGCCGTGGAAGGGTACGACGGCGAGAGGGAGCTCGTGGCAGCCGAGGAGGTGGCGGCCAAGGTGCGCTGGCTCATGGAATCCGACGGCGGGAGGGTGCTCCGGGAGCGCACGCTCGCGGCCATGCGGCAGGCGCACGACGCCCTGCGCGAAGGCGGCGAGTCGGAGGCCGCACTGGCCGCGCTCGTCGACCAGTGGAGACGCGCTTGACCTTGACGTGGTAAAGTTCAAAGGTGCGAGATGATGCGGATTCTGTGGGGAAGAGATGGGTTGACGCGACCGGGGTTGGCGCACACTTGTTCACTAGGGCAGGTGGGCCAGCAGTCATCACGACATGGTCGTCGCTGACTCACTGTGGCGTCGTTGTGAGTTTGTTCTGGGGTCAAGACTCAATAGTGTAGCAGCAGCAGACATGGCTATTCCTCTGTTTTGGATGCGGAAGTGAATAAACATCGGTCATTAGTGTTAGTGACTTGAGTACCTTCCTCTCTGCAAGAAAACTCAGAAGAGCTTCCGGAGTACATTGGCGTAAATCACCAGAGATCGATGATATCCACCGCCAAAAGACGATAATCTTTCAATTATATTTTTTGGTAGGGTTAGCATACTCCCTGCAGTCAAGTAAACGTTTCAGACGAGAAAACAAAGCAGGAGCAGAAAAGGCACAATAGTCATCTTGGTCCCTCAATTTTGCTTTGAGGGTCAAGTTCGTCCCTCAACTTTCTAATAGGCCAATCTAGTCCCTCAAATCTTATTTTTTGATAGGCTAATCTAGTCCCTCAACTCTTATTTTTGAGTCAAATTCATCCTTGTGCTAATTTTGAGCTCCAAATTGGCATGAGACTAATGCGAAAAGTCAAATTTACCTTTAGCTCTTTCTTCCCTTCATTTTTCACACAACGTGATGAATTTGGTGTAGGTTTGAACATCGTTCTCAGTTAAGTGCTATGACTTATGATCGACCCAGCTAAATATATAACATTTGTACTGATGCCATGTACATATATAATCTGAATTTTTCATGTGATTTGTTGTGGCACGTGGACTACGGATGTATCATGCCGAACTTTCAAATTAAGCAAAATTATTGCCAGGTACCTTATCATTTTTTTGTGGTCTGTGAAATGTCAAGTGATGATTCTCTACCGTGTCCCCTCTACTAGAGATCGCTTGCTACTAAATTCTGTTTTCATCACAGCTAGTTCTTTGTTCTATTAAGCTTTGGTTCCAAGGTATAATTTGATCAAATTGCTTGTTTTTTTATAATAAAGAAGATATTTGGAAACAACCGAGCATTAGTCTCATGGCAAGAGCAAAAAGATAAGAAGGAACCAAAGGTAAAAATGACTTTCTACGTGAGTCTAATGCTAGCATGGAGCACTACATCAGCATAAGGATGAGTTAGATAAAAATAAAAGTTGAAGGATTAGAATGATCTATTTAAAAGTTAAGGGACGAATTTGACCCTGAGGTGAGGCATGCCTATTTTGCCGGTAGAAAACAACCTGGTTTTGCTGCATGAAACGTCACGGTCTAATCTTGGTGTAGTACTTACGTCACGGTCTAATCTTGGTGTAGTACTTAGTAGTGAGCCAGTGGCATTGCACCCCACCTGAAGTAATTCTTTTTTTGATACGACCCATGAATTCGAGGCACGTTCATTCACAGAACAAGTGACTAATGCTTTCCTTTTCATTGAAGAACAAATAGTGTCGTCTTCCCTAGTCAGCATTTTTCGTTGCACGATGTTCTGTTGGGTAATCAAAATTGTAGCACCAAAGCACTTAATTCTGAGGCAAATCAATTGCAGTACCTGCAAGTAGAATCAAGCCTGAATACTCATTGGTGGCCGCATATTTTAGCAGATATGCAATTTACTTAGACCTTGATATGACTGACCAAAGGGGATTCCAGAACCAACTGAAACACTAGTTCACAGAACCACCAACCATGTGGAACGACGGCCATTGTATTTTTCGTAGATTAGCCCTGTGATGCGGCATCTTCAGATGACCATGGTCCATGTCTGCTGCTAGACCCGATTCAACTTGCGCTTGAAAAGGGGCACATGGAAATTGTTGATTCTATACCAATGACTCATGGATATAGTGGTTGCCACTGCCAAATGAGCCCTTCTGGGAAACAACGTGATGTCGCTCGCGTTGCACGGTGCAGACTCTCCAACTCTCCAAGAACAAGAAATATGGTGAAACCTGGCTCCATGGTGGAAATAGTTGCAGTCGGTATCAATCCGGTGCAGCGGTTGAGTAAGGCGTTGGCACGCGATGGCAATTCCTCGAACACCCGGTGTGCGCGCAGGCTGGCATACACGAGAGATGCCAGGCTCAAGATGTCAACCACGAGTCCCGACGAGGTCGGCGATGGCACTGCGACAGAGGCTTTCATGGCTGCAGGCGCCGGGTGTTGACGTTGGGGATCGATCGTTTCGTCGATCAGTTGGAGGGCACACAGGTGTTGATGTTGCTGGGCACGATGTCGTTGGCTGATGAACGCACTATCCTCGGTTCGAGGACGGACTCCTGCCTCCCTAGCGATGGTCGACGCCTCAGGCGCTTGAGCTCGGTACGGGAGGCCTCTGGAAGCCGAGGTCGCCGAGGGACCCGTTCACCCAAAGTACCCAACCACGAAACTTTTCCAAGCTGCTCAGCACGGTCCTTCGACATGGGCCACTCCAGTACCGGTGAGCAACGTCAATAGCGCGACAGCCTCGACGCCAGGCTCGACGGAGGTGCTGGAGGTGCTTGACGAAAACCACGACATCAACTCCCCTCCGCCATGGCCATCGCTGTCGAGTGGCTCTCGACCGACCACGCAGTCACGCACAACCACGGCGAGCTGGAGCCTGGAGGTGCCCTATCCACAATATGAGCACGATACACAAGGCCACGCGCTTCCTCGACTACTGCGCCGCCGATCAGGTCCAGTCGTCGAGCGCGGCAGCCGCGAGCGCGCGACACCTGGCAGGAGCGGTGGCCGGCCTTGGTGGTCGCAGGCATCGGCGACTAGGGGGCGTTGGATAGCAGGGTTAAACTTTATTCATGTCACATCGGATGTTCGGATGTTAAATATGAGCTAAGGCTAAATCGCGAGACGAATCTATTAAACCTAATTAATCCATAATTAGCGAATGATTGTTGTAGCACCACATTGTCAAATCATGCACCAAACACCCGAGGTGAGGCTACCCGGCGGAAGCGGGAGGTGGGCGGGGCCGGGTCAGACCGGCGCAGGGGTTGCAGCGGGTGGCCGTGCCGCCGACGCACACGAGTGCAGCGGCGAGTGGGCTCAGGGCGCGGGGCACAAGGCGTGCAACTTGTGCGAAACTGCGAATCGGCTGAGAAAGAGATTGCGTGACATCACAGTTCTCTCACATGTGGGCCCGTGGGTTCTTGAGCCCACATGTCAGCGAACATGTGATGATGCACCGTCAAGCCCGAGGACGCAGCTGCTGCTTGCTGGCAAGAGGCGGTTGCCACTTGCCAGGAGCGGTGGCCGGCCTTGGTGGTCACAGGCATTGGCGACTAGGGGGCGTTTGGATACCAAGAGCTAAACTTTAGTCCTATCACATCGGATGTTCGGATGCTAATTAGGAGGACTAAATATGAGCTAATTACAAAACTAATAGCAGAACCCCTAAGCAAAATCGCGAGACGAATCTATTAAATCTAATTAATCTATCATTAGCGAATGGTTACTGCAGCACCACATTGTCAAATCATGGACTAATTAGGCTTAATAGATTTGTCTTGCGATTTAGCCTAAGGGTTGTGCAATTAATTTTGTAATTAGCCTATGTTTAATACTCCTAATTAGTGTCAAACATCTGATGTGACAGGGATTAAAATTTAACCTCTATCTTTCAAACACCCCTTAATGCAGCCGCAAGTCCCTTTCCAACAAATCAAAAGGCTAGGGTAGCATCTCTCTCTCTCGGTTAGCCGCGCGCGCTCCTGCTCCTCCAATCGGATCGAACCGAATGGCGCCGAAGCGCAGCCTCCACAGGAAGAGAGCGCGATCGTGTGCGTACGCCCATCTCGAATTCTGGATCGCGTGTTCCTGCTTTGATCGAGTTGTCCCTTGTTGCGTGGTGATTAATCCTGTTGAATTGTTGACGTGCATCGGCTTCCTGTCATGTTTTTGTCGTGGATCGATATCGGATAGGTGAATGGATTAAATTTGATGTGTGAGAGAATTTGCGTGCGATTCGACCCTTTATTTTGCTGCTCGACTAGTAATCAGTAATCACCTCCTTTTTTTTTGCTGCTCATCGCATTTCCCGGATCGTCGCTCGCTTAATGCTTGGTAGGGGTGTTCGGAATCTCACTTTTAGCTCCCTTTTAGCACATGGGTTCCTAAACAGGGATGCTAAAGGGTGTGTGCTAAAGTTTAGCACCTCCATTTTCTTTAGCATATCCAAAGGGTGCTAAAACTTGCTAAACTTGCTAAAAGTGGTCCCCCAGTCCACATTTTCCCTAGTTCCCCCCCTCTCTCCTCCGCTCCTCTCTTCTCCCTCCTGCGGTGCGTGTCTCCCGCAGCCGCCCTTCTCGCATCTTCCCTCCCGCAGCTGCATCTCCCGCCGCCATCTCCTCCCCGGCCATCCATCCCGCCGCCATCCCCGTCCCGCCGGTCGTCCCCATCGCGCCGCAGTCAACTCCTCCCGCCGGTCCTCCCTTCCCTCCGGTCCTCTGTGTCGGGCCGCCAATCCCTTCTGCCGGTCATCCCCTCACTCTCGCCGGTCCTCCCCTCCCGGCGCCTTCTCGTCCCGCCCGTCCTCCCCTTCCGTCGCCATCCCCGCCCGCAGATCCGCCCCTCCTGTCGCACCTTCGTCTACTCCCCGCGCCGCCCCCTAGATCCACGACCTCCTCGCCGCCAGTCGTCCGCCGCTGTGCCCCCAATCTTCGCCCGGTGCTCATGGACGGCCACGGTGATGACGGGTTGCATGAGTTCTTCTCCCTGCCGGATCCACAATTCCCCCCCGGCAGCTTCGATTTCTTCTCGCACCCGGAATCTTCCCGAGCTCCCCGTGAGGGCATGCAGGCCCTGGACCTCAACTCGCAGGTGGAGGATTTCCCCGACCTCAACTCCTACTTTGAATTCCTTCTTGGAGATAGAGTACCCCGGGGCCGTGGAAGCCATTTCCTCAGCTTACGCGTGCTTCGCAATGGAGGATGAGGCAGTGGCGGCAGCAGAGGAGGCGACGGCCGCAGAGGCGCTGGTGGCAGCAGAGGAGGCGGTGGCAACAGAGGCGGCGCTGACAGTAGAGGGGGTGGAGGGTGTGCAATGAGGTCTTTGTTCTCAGGTTCCTTGCCCGAAGGTGGTGCCGACAGTGGAGGTCGTGGTGGAGGACGTGGTGGTAGCCGCGGATCTCATCGACGAACAACCAGTGCTGGTGATGTAGTGGCCTTTGAGGGAGACAATGTGGTTGATATTGACGAAGAAAATGGTGACGATGGTGCAAAAGCTGTGGAAGTTATTTTCCCCGGCTCCAAGGTATTTTGTTGCACCCATCCTCTTCTTCATTGTTATGCAATTTTGATGTGGTATATATGTGAAATATGTGTGCTACGTGGATGGTGATAGTTCTCAGGTCCAGTCCATTGTTTTATATGATACCGAGTAAGCTGCTAAGTCAAGATTTATAGGCATGCAGATTTCGTTAAGTAGCAGGTATTTTCATTTGAGTTGAATTGCACAGCTTGTTTCATTTCTATGACCCATTAACCAGTAGATCAGCCATGGATTCCTAATTACTGGTAGATGAGTCAGAGTCTTAGCAATTGTGTAATGTGTGGCTGATTTGAGAATATGTGTGGCTGGTTTCATCAGTAATATGTGATTTACTTCCAGTGCTGATTTGAGAATGTGTCTTGCCTGTTCTTACTAGATAAAAAGTGACAAAGCACAATGGACAGAAAGAAATATTGGTTTGTTCTGTGATTTGTGTGTAGAGCAAATTAGATCAGGAAACTGTCACAAAGGTACCATGTCTGCAAGAGGTTATAAGATAATTGCAGAAAAATATTTCATGGTTATTGGTTTGAGGCATGACAAGACGCAGTTGAGGCACCAAATATGTCAACTGAAATCTCTGTATGTTTTCTAGAAAGAACTGCAAAAGTAGAGTGGCCTTGGCAGGAAAGCTGATGGTACTGTTTCTGCCCCAAAATGGTGGTGGGACCAAAACACTAAGGTGAGAGGCATAGGATTTATTTCCATGCAGTTAACATTCACTATATTTGCTGGGTTGACATATCTAATCTGAAAATGCAATTGATTTGCAGTGCAAACCACACTATGCTAAATTACAGGATTGTGCTCCTGAGTACCTTGATCAGCTTGAGGAAATGTTCCATGATGTCATAGTGGATGGGTCGACCTCATTTGTGGCTGGAGTTGAACAGGAAGAGTAACAAGATGGTGAAGATAAAGAAGATGAGGATGCTGACTAGGATGGGTCTTTTTATGACCTTGATCATAGCCCACTGAGCTCTAACAGCAGGAAGAGGTCAAGTACAAGCACCAGGTCCACTGCCACTAGTCCTGGAAAGAGGTCCAAAAGCCCAATAGTTAAGATGATGAGCAATCTAGTTGCTAAGTTGTCTGCCTCTGATGATGCTACTCATAGCATATTCAAGAATGTGGAGAATCCTACTCAATCTATCAATAAGAGAAGATAGAAGACGAACAAGATGACAGTGGTGGCAGAGGATGTTAAGAGGTGCAAGCATGTAACGACCTTGGTTAAATTAGCTAAGTTGATCTCAAGACAAATCCCAAATCTGCAGTCTCCATCAGCCTGACCCCTGAAAACTCAAAAAATCGCACCAACCCGGCAAACGGCAGCTCTTCTCTAAGTCCCGAAACCAGTGTTCCTCCAAAATCTTAGAGCTGTGGGAGAGCCAGAGACTGGATGGTGGACCCACAACCAGATCCCCCGGATCTCTTGAGTCAAACGCGCCAGAACCAGCGTGCGCCCCGCTTCAGAACCTCTCCGCCGCGTGGCTCGACCTCCCCGACGAGCGCCGCCTCGCCCAGTCGCCGGCCGTGACAAGATAGATCAGCGCGCTTCCTTCCCAATCCCACACGATAGCCCCTGCATCCCTTTCTGCCTCGCCTCGTCTCGCTCGCACCCTCGCCGGCCACGCCAAGGCGTTCTGTCGCCGCCACGACAGAGGATTTGCTGCGCCAGACGCCTCGCATCCCGCACCCATCACCTCGCCCGAATCCCCGGCCGCACGCCCTGATGCCTTCCGGCTTTTTCGTCTCCCCCACAGTCGCGCCGCCCACGTGCGTGCTCCACGACGATACCGCCCTCGCCAACCATGGTTCCGGCAGAGACAGCTCCTTTTTCCATCTCGCCAGTAACGTGCCCCGGCAAGCTGCTGTTCTGCGCTCGCTAGTGCCGCCGCTCACCCTGTCACCTTGCCTGCTGCGACCTCGCTTGCAGTGCCTTCCTTCCTGTCACACGCTAGTTAAGTCGCCGCCCACAATCCGCCGCTTGATGCGACCAGACCGTGCTCGCCCTCGCCCACTCTTCATCCCGGTAAAACCGCGCCTGCGCCGACTTTGTCTCCAGTGCCCAATGACCAAAGGCCCTATCCCCGAAGCTCCGCTTCGCCACCCAATCGCCGCCACGACAGAGTACTCCACCCTCTTCGACCTGATCTTCGCGCTGCTCAAACTCTCTCTCTTCTGCGCAGCTATAAAAGGGAGTACCAGAGCCCCTACCGGAGTTTCCTTCGCCATCGCTGCTTCGCCGCACCTTACTCTGCTCGCACTTGAGCACTACCGCTTAAGCTCTTGAGGAAGTTTCTCTCTCCACTTAAACCCGCTTCTCCCAACCCACCAGCTGCCTGTTTCCTCCGCACGGTGCTAGAGCTTGCTTGTTGTCCACAAGAAGCACCGCCGCTGCCGGAGCACCGTCGAACCTCGCCGCCGTCCAAGCCTTAGCGCCTTAGTCCTTCCGCCTAAGTCTGTTCCTTCCCGACCCCAAGACTTCACCAGTAGGCCTGAAGGTAAGCTGCTGACCCCTTCTCGGTTCGCCCGACCCCTTTTTCCGTCTCGCCCGACCCTGTCTGTTTCGCCGACCCTTGTCCGCCTCGCCCGAGGGCTCAACTATATCTTTTTCTTTGACCCGAGGGTATCTGTGTAAAATTTCGGGGACTTCTCTGTGTTAAGTCTGAGGACCCCGGTACAATTATTCCTTAGGTCTGAGAGTCAGATCATAAGTTTCTCCCAATCCGACCCTTTTGTCCTGTTCTCCATCAACTGAAGCTTGGAGTTCCACACTTTTGCTGTAGCTTTGCTACAAGTGTCTGAGCTAAAGCGTGCAAGTGTTATTGAAATAACCATATAAATGTTTAACCCCTGCATTTGCACTTTTGTGTAGAGTTAAATCTCACCGACGGCACATATGAGCTGCATCCGGTGCCAGAAGACGGAGCAGTAGCTGAGCCGCCGACCGCAGGAGCTGAAGCAGAACCCGTAGAGGACCAGTTTGCCTCCACCCTGCTCGAAGGCAAGCCCCGGAGCATGAACCCAACTTTCTAAACTTGCACATGCCTTTCTTCGTGTGTATGTGCATTTACGTTATAGGAGTTGTTTGAAACCATAGGTGCATGACTTAGTTTCCTTGATCTGAACAAGCCTGATAAGTCCGAGTAGTTGCAATGCTTAATAGGGCTTGGTAAAAGTCGAGTGGTTTCCTGTCACTCGCGAGTTATAGGAGTTGGTTGTTCTCCTTCTGGTTACAAATATAAGGACGGTGGACGGGGCAGGGCCTGGTAAACTCTTTGGTGGTTGGTGGATCACCCCGTCTGTCTATAAGAAGTTGCTTAAGGTCGGAAAGTGTTGGTGTTCGTGATCAAGTGTTTGAAAGTACTAATCTCATACCCAGTATGGGCTGGGGAAGCCTAGTACCTGATTGAACCTGGACATGAGCGGTTCGATCCACTGTCTCTGGAACAGAGTTTCCCCTGCGGCCGCATGTGGTGGCAAGTGTGGTCGCAGAACGGCAGAGGCCGGGTCTGCGGAACATTGCACCAAGGGAAGTGGGCCCGACACGGGTCAGGGGATTGATGGGGACGGTCGACACAGGAAGCGACCCTCGGTGGTGCGCGGATGTCGTGAGGTTAGGTTCGCCATGCATGGTTAAGGAACTCGAATCGATTCGTCTGCTTCTCACAGTTTGAAACTGCTTGATCGCTATGCTACACTGAGTAAACATGGAACATGATAATGATATGAACTTGATGTTGAGCTATATATACATAATGTTTGATCTGTGTTTTCTTAGCATAAGTTGCAAAAGTAGGCTGGTTAATGAACTTAGAACCGGAGCTAAAACATTGAAAGTAAGGACCTACTATAGTTGCTTTTGGCAAACAAAGCCCCTCAGCCAAAGAGCCTTGCATGTCTAGAAGTGGTGGAATAATTTTTCCACCGGTCGGTTAAGTTTTGTTGAGCTTAGAAGCTCAGCCTTGTTGCGACACCTCTTTTCAGGTGAAGTTGAAGCTTCCGAGTGTGCTGTTGTTGGCACTTGGCCGCCCCAGCTTCCTCCTGGGTGGACGGTTGAGTGGGATCCCTCCTCGGACGGTGAGGAGCGGGATCATTGATGTCCTGATCGGCCTCATCAGGGACATCCGACCCCGGCGCTAGCTTCCGCTATTTTATCTTTCCGCTGCTTTTTGAATCTTGTAAAACTCTGATTTTTGAACCAGTGTGTAATAAATCGTTGGACTACTTCTTTGATCTGTAGTATTCTCTGGAACCACTCTCCTTCGTGTGAGCTATGCTAACTCGGTCCTGTCTAAGTGGTTTTATCGGATGAAATCCGACGGATCGTCGAGTTAACTTGATTAAAGCATGAGATTCGCGTGTTAGGCGACTTAACCGTGCTTTATCTAAGTTAATCCGAGATGTTCCGGCACAAAGCAGTTGGCTCTAGAATGTGGGGCAGCTCCTGACAGTAGGAAATTGTATGCATGTAATGACATCTGTAGGGACCCGTATAATAGGGAAATTCTTCTGCTAGCTACCCTCTCCTGAAGCAAGGATGGCATTCTTGAAGAGATGGTGCCAGAACCACAATATTGTCTAGTTAGGACTCTTATGTTAGGACTCTTATGTGGCTGTTTGAACTATTATGTTAGGACTCTTATGTGGCTGTTTGAACTCTTATGTGGATATTTGATGAATATTATATGTGGATGTTTGATGAATATTATATGTGGCTATTTCAATTATTATATGTGATTACTAACATTTTTTGTTGTTGCTGAATTAGGATGGGGATGATTATTTTTCAAGTGATTCTGATGGGGATTATTCAATTGAGGCTCACACTGTCATGAAGATGGCACTCATTCGTCGTAAGAGGATTTGGGAAATCTTGAAGGCGGCACTCATGATCGGTATGTACTATGATACTTACATGCACAAAGCTCCAAGGAGGGTAGCTACTGTACCGGGCATAGAATGGGTTCAGGAAACACTATCAAATAGAACCTCTTGCTACAATATGTTTAGGATGTCTTGCCCATTATTTCATCGACTTCATGACTTGTTGGTCGAATCATATGGTTTGAGGACAACAACGATGAAGGCTTTAGGAATGTTTCTATGGATAATTGGTTCACCCTAGTCACTTAGACAAGTTGAGGATCGGTTTGTACGATCATTGGAAACAATAAGCCGCACATTTGATAGTGTTTTGTGTAGTGTTCTTAAGCTAGCAGTACAAATTATTAGGTCAAAGGATCCTGAATTTAAGAACGTGCACCAAAGATTGCAAAACCCTCGGTTTGCTCCATACTTCAACAATTGTATAGGAGCTATAGATGGGACACATGTACCAGGTGTGGTGCCAAGTGATAAGGTGGTTCAGCATATGGGGAGACATGGATATACCACACAGAATGTGCTGGCTATTTGTGACTTCGACATGAGGTTCACATTTGTTGTTAGTGGATGGTCTGAATCGCTACGTGATATGCGGGTGTTCAATGATGCCATAACCAAATATGGTGACAAGTTTCCACATCCTCCTCCAGGTACACTACTTTGTATACGATATTCTCTTCATTTGTACAAATATGGTGTCAACTTCATTTACCTCACAAAATTGTCTTCATTTGTAGGCAAGTTTTACTTGGTAGACTCGAGGTATCCTAACCGTCCGGTTATCTTGCACCGTACAAGGGTATGAAGTACCATCTCCCAGAGTTTCGAAGTGGCCCAATGTCAAAAGGTATGAAAGAGACCTTTTAATTACGCACATTCGTCCTTTAGAAATGTTATCGAGAGGTTTTTTGGAGTTTTGAAGATGAAGTGGAGGATTTTGTTAGGTATCCGGGACGAGGAGAGGCGGCTGCTCGCGAAGGTTCATCGAAGCCTAGGCCGGCTGTACGTGCTCGACGTCACCATCGCATGGCCAGTTTGCCTGGCGGCGCGCACCGACAACGACGCCTGGACTTGGCACGCTCGGTTGGGCCACCTCTACTTCACCGCGCTACGCAAGATGGCGCGTGAAGAGGTGGTCTGTGGCCTGCCTGTGCTCAATCAGGTGGAGCAGGTTTGCGAGGCTTGCCTCGCTGGAAGCACCGTCGCGCGCCATTCCCGCAGAGAGCGCTAGGGCGATCGACTGAGGTGCTCCAGCTCCTCCACGGGGATCTTTGCGGACCAATCTCGCCAGCACCACCCAGTGGGAACCGGTATTTCCTTCTTGTCGTGGATGATTACTCACGTCATATGTGGGTGTCCCTGCTTCCCTCCAAGGATGCGGCTGCAACGGCAATCAAGCGCATCCAGGCGGTAGCAGAGCGCAAGATGGGGAAGAAGGTGAAGGCACTCCGCACTGATTGTGGAGGAGAGTTCGCCGTAGTAGACTTCGAGGAGTACTGCGCCCAACTCGGCGTACACCGCGAGCTCACGGCGCCGTATACGCCCAAGCAAAATGGCGTCGTGGAACGCCACAACCAGACCGTTGTAGGCACACGGCGTGAAGCATGCTGAAGGCAAAGGGCCTACCTGGCGTGTTCTGGGGAGAAGCCATCACCACCGCTGTATACCTGCTGAACAGGTCGTCGTCCAAAAGCATCGGTGGGAAGGCACTGTACGAGTTGTGGACTGGGAGCACGCCGGGGGTACAGCACCTCCGCACGTTCGGGTGCGTCTCCCATGTCAAGGTGACCACGCCGAACCTGAAGAAGCTAGATGACCACAGCCGTTGCATGATCTTCGTCGGGTACGAGCCGGGCTCCAAGGCGTATCGCGTCTACGACCCCATGAACCAGCGCATCCACATCAGCCGCGACATCATCTTCGACGAGGCTGCGCAGTGGACATGGTCCGCTGAGCATGACGGCGAGCCCGCAGACTTCGTCGTCGAGCAGCCTGCACCAATGGAGCCTGCGGTGATCACCGCTACCAGTACGATGACGACGCGTACATCAACATCTCCTTCTGCGCCGAGCTCATCCTCACCAGCACCGTCGACATCCACGTCTCCACCAGGCATGACCTGGTCTGCCGGCTCTACGTCCACGACATCACCGCCGCACCATGACATCGAGTTCGCCTCACCACCAAGTGCTGGAGCCAGCGAGCAGCTGGACAACGATCACAACGATGACGCGCCACTCCGTTTCCGCCGCGTCGACAACGTGCTTGGCCCGACCATGGCGCCCGAGCTGGCTGCACGGGACCTGGAGGAGCGGCTGTTGCTGCCAAGTGACGCCCAGCCGACGTCGTTTGAGGAGGCGCTGCACCACGAGTGTTGGCGTCATGCTACGCTGGATGAGATGACATCCATTGAGGCGAGTGGCACCTGGGAGCTGGTCGAACCGCTGCCGCGCACGAGGCCGATCGGCCTCAAGTGGGTCTAGAAGACCAAGAAGGATGCAGCCGGGGTCATCACCAAGCACAAAGCTCGGCTCGTCGCGAAGGGGTAAGTACAACGTCAAGGGATCGACTTCGACGAGGTCTTCGCTGCGGTGGCGTGACTCGAGTCTGTGCGGTTGCTACTCGCCCACGCTGCCTGCGAAGGCTGGGCAGTGCACCACATGGATGTCAAGTCCGCGTTCTTGAACGGCGTTCTCCATGAACAAGTCTACGTCGAGCAGCCTCCTGGTTTCGTTCCCCAGGGGCACGAGCACAAGGTGCTCCACCTCGTCAAGGCGCTGTACGGACCGCGTCAAGCCCCACGTGCCTGGTACTCCAAGCTTGACGAATCGCTGCTCAAGCTCGGCTTTCAGAGGAGCGCCTCCAAGCACGCCGTCTACCTGCGTGGGATGGGCGATCGCCTTCTTGTTGTGGGCGTGTACGTAGATGATCGGGTGATTACCGGGGCCAACAATGTCGACATCGACACATTCAAGGCGGAGATGCAGGCGATGTTCAAGATGAGCGACTTGGGGCTACTCCATTACTACCTTGGTCCGGAGGTGTCACAGACCGAGGCCGGGATCACCGTCAGCCAAAGCGCCTACCTGGCCAAGATTCTGGAGAACGCAGGGCTGACTGGATGCAACCCAAGTCACACTCCAATGGAGCCTCGTCTGAAACTCAGTAAGTTGAGCACCGCCCCAGGTGTTGATCCTATTCATTACAGAAGCATTGTGGGCTCGCTGCGATACTTGGTGAATTCGAGACCAGACTTGGCATACTCGGTGGGTTATGTTAGTAAGTTCATGGAGAATCCGACCACTGAACATTTGGGGGCAGTCAAGAGAATTCTCAGGTACATCTCTGGAACTCTCAGTTATGGCTGTCAGTACCAGAGGAAGAAGGAGGAGGCCAGTCTTGTTGGCTACAGCGATAGCGATCACGCGGGCGGCATCGACACGTGGAAGAGCACTTCCGGTGTGCTCTTCTTCCTCGGCAACAACATTGTCACCTGGCAATTCCAGAAACAGAGAGTCGTGGCTCTATCCTCTTGTGAGGCGGATTACATTGCCGCAGCCACTGCAGCCTGCCAAGGAGTCTGGTTGTCACCTGGCAATCCCAGAAACAGAGTTGTGGCTCTGTCCTCCTGCGAGGCGGAGTACATTGCCGCAGCCACTGCAGCCTGCCAAGGAGTCTGGTTGGCGCGTCTTCTCGCAGAGCTCAAAGAAGAGAAGATCGGCGCCATCACATTGAAGATTGACAACCAGTCCGCCATCGCGCTCAGCAGGAACCCTGTCCTCCATGACCGCAGTAAGCATATTGATGTCCGATATCATTACATTCGCGAGTGCGTTGAGGAGAACAGGGTCCAACTTCAGTCCATCGGGACCTCGGAGCAGCTGGCGGACATACTGACTAAGGCTCTGGGGCGTGAGCAATTCTGCAGCTTGCGTTCCAGGATAGGAGTGCATGACGTACAGCATACACACAAGGATTAGGAGGAGATTTGTTAGATACTCCTTGTGTGCTAAATTTAGATAGCACTGCATGTTTCTTTTCAGCAACTGCATGCGCGCGAGCACCGGCCTGTGGTTGTCGCGCGCCCGTAGGAGGTCGTGGCGCAGATAGCTGCCCACGAACCTGAGTGCACAGCATGGACGACTTTGCGCGTGCTGATCATGTAAGTGACTCTTAGTAGTCTAAGTTTCCAATAAAAAGAAGAATAGAAGTACAGAAAAAGCTGCGCTTCCAGGCAGCACCAAAATCATCTGTGTCCAGTTGTCTTTCGCGTTGAGTTTCTTGAGCTTGTCTTCCTCGTTTCCGGCTTGCTGTGCTCCCCGTCGGCGTTCATCGCCGACCCGAGACTAACAAGGAGAGGTACGGTGGCGCCGGCACAGCCCGACACTGGCATCAGCAAAACGGGGGCCCGCTCCAATGGATTCGCCGGCCGGCGGCATTGATGTAGTATAGTACTACTGGTGACCGCTGCAGCTGGCCCGGTGCTCCCGGAATAGCGATTCCGACCTCGAGCAGCGGCGGTGGAGGCTTGTCCACGCTGCCGCGGCTGCGGGCGTCGCGAGCTCCCCCGGGGATGTTGACGCGCGCGGCGTCTCCGCTCATCCGACGCCAGCATGCCATTCCTGGCGTGGTGGTAAGTTTGCCATTCTCATCGACTGATTCGACAAAGTAGCTAAGAAATTTAAAAGATGTATGTTCGGATGTGGCGGGTTGATATTCGAATATTTAGCCTTTACTCCAGATTCATAGCAAATTCGAAGGATTTGGAGTTCTTGTCATAAGCAGTAGCCCTTCAGTGATGGGTATGTGCACTTGTGCTGTTGTTGTGCACTTCTTTCATTTCTGCAAAATAGTAGCAAATCGCTTGCGGAATGAACTGGAGTAGGATTAATTTGTTTACTCCTATGCACAGTTTAGATATAGCATTTTGTTGTGGAATTGCAGGCGCTGGATTGTGATCTTAAATGAACAGCATAAGCTATGACAACAGAAAACAAAAATCCATGTCTCCCTTTGCATATCTACACTGCAATGCACATTACAAAATTAGCCAAACACTTGAATACTAAATACAGCAAATAAAATTTTACCTCTTAAATTATTCTTCAAATTCCAGTGATCTCACAGCGAATTTCAACCATATAAGCAAAGAAAACAGGCAAGGGGGATTTACAATGCTTGTCCCTAGTAACAGAGGCTCAAGTTAGATCCTATGGTGAGCTCGAACGAAGTTCGACTAGTGAAGTGTAGAATCCATCTTTGATGTTCATCAGTGTCTCATGACTTCCTTTCTCCACTATCATGCCGTCCTTGAGAACCGCAATGATATCAGCACCTTTGATTGTTGACAGGCGGTGCGCCACGATAACCGTAGTCCTGCCAACCATCACATGGTCCAAGGCATCCTGCACAATGCGCTCAGACTCAGCATCCAAGGCACTCGTCGCCTCATCAAGCAACAATATCCTAGGATCTTTCAGTATGGCCCTTGCAATAGCTACCCGCTGCTTCTGGCCACCGGATAGCTGCACCCCTCTTTCCCCAACAGTGGTCTGATATCCCTGGGGAAGGCTTGATATGAACTCGTGCGCATCAGCTAACTTTGCGACCTTGATGAGCTCCTCCTCAGTGACCTCCCCTTGCTTCCCATAGGCTATGTTGGCACGGATTGTGTCATTAAAAAGCACAGGCTCTTGACTCACCAGTCCCATTTGATTCCTCAGCCAATTTATTTTTAAGTTCTTAATTTCCACTCCATCCAGTGAGATGGTACCTGAATCAGGTCTGTAGAATTGCTCTAACAAAGCTATTACTGTTGACTTGCCACTACCACTCTCCCCAACAAGTGCTACTGTCTGTATAAAACCATAAGTCCATAACGTGAGTGTTGATTATGTTGTCGTACAAATAATGACACTGCAGTGCAGAGGGATAGAACATAGAAGTATGCTAACCTTGCCAGTGGGAATATGCAGTGTAAAACTACTGAAGATTTGAACATCTGGGCGGCTTGGATACTTGAAGCTTACATGTCGGAAATCAATGTCACCCTTGACCTCGTCTAATGTCAAACCTTCATTGCTACCTGAGTCAATTTTTGACTTCCGGTCTAACAAAGCAAATATGGATACAGTTGATTCCTTGGCCTTTTTGGAATCAGAAGCCAAGGCACTTGTTTCAGATATTCCAAATGTTGCCAACATCAAAGCAAAGAAAACCTGCAAGACATGAGTTAATCTGTCTAATGTTTAAGAGGAAGAAGTGAGACTGTAAAGATAAAAATACTATTGAGAAGATCCATTTTTAACCTTGAAAACAGCACTAAAAGTAGATTTGTCATGATGTATGAATTGTGCCCCAACATAGAAACAAAGACCATATGTAAGATTCAACAACAAGTATGAGATTCCAAAACCAAGGCCTGCAATCATTCCTGTTCTGACCCCTTGATTTTTAGAGGCTTCACATTTGTGATTGTATATTGTCATCACTCTTTTCTCACTGCAAAAGGATGCTACAGTCCTGATGCTACTGACTGCATCTGTGGCCATTTGACTTGCGTCTTCATATAATAACTGCAGAATCAGCAATCCAGTGCTATTACCTTAGCAAGGTGTGAAAAGGAGGGTCTATAAATACGTTCTGACTCTCATAATTCGTGTCAAAATCAATAGAGGGTGCATATGTATTTCAAAACTCAAACATACATCAGAAACTTTACAAGACCAAACTTTAACTTGACAATTAGAAAATGAATGCATATGTATCTTCAGTAATAGTTTCCAGATTTTGTGTCTTAACAAAGTCCCGGTTTCAGTTATTATTACCTTGGCATCTTCACTGAACCCCTTTAAGAACTTTATTTGTGCATAACCTTGTAAACCGACCAGTGGAATCACACAGATGATTATTAAACAGAGCTTCCAGTCTGCTATCATAGCAATGACAAATCCTGTTATAAGTGTTGAGGTGACCTCAACTGCCAAGGCCAAGCTATCACCTACTAAACGTCGAACATTCAAAGCATCAACCGACAATCTTGCACTAAGTGTTCCACTGTAAGATATATTTTGATCATCAGTACCCAAGGCCTAAAATTTCATAATCCTAAGTAGAATGATAAAAACCAACAAAGGGATAGAAACCAACCTGGAATTTTTCGGATCATCAAACCAAGCAACATCTTGGTGCACAATACTCCGAAATGACAAGGCACGAATACGCTCGATCAACTTTCCTCCAGTTACTCCAAAAAGGAAGTACTCCAGCGGTACTGCTATTATTGACACGATACCCAGCACAACACCGAGCAATCCCCAAAACTGAGAATCCTTTCTTAGTTTGTCTGCCGGCTCAAAGAAAATAATGATAGCATTTGATATTATTATACCAGAAACTGGTAAAAGCATTCCATGAACTGCTGCAGCAAGTGACCCTAACAAAATAAATGGTAGCTCTGGCTTGTTCAGATTAGCCAGCCGTCCAAGATGAGTCTGCTTTGGGATCCCGCTGTCACCAGCCTCCTCTTTCAGATTCTCATTTGTATCATTGCCTTCAAGCAATTCAACTGAGCTAGGCAAGCCAAAAGGGAGGATGAAAGAGTGCCGACTGCTGTTCCCTGCAGAACTTCTGCCTATCAATTCTATCGATGTGAGCCTTCTACTTTTAGACATTGTGTCATATATACGGCAATCTAATTTTTGTTTGTCTTTTGGGCTTTTTTGGAGCCGAATAAGTTGAGAATAAGCACCATCAGGGTTTATTACTAATTCATCATGGTGACCTGTGTATCCATTCACGCAAGAAGATGTTCAATCAAGTTAAACATGTCGAGCATGTAATAAATGGACATAAAATTATGGGAAAGGGATCCTAACCTTGTTCAACTATTTTCCCTTTCTGAACAACTGATATGCAGTCAGCATTCCTCACAGTGCTCAAGCGATGTGCAACCACAAGGGTTGTTCTGTCCACCATGATCCTATTCAGTGCCTCCTGAACGGTTCGCTCTGATTCCACATCCAATGCACTAGTAGCCTCATCTAACAAGAGGATTTTGGGATTTTTAATGATCGCTCGGGCAATAGCAATCCTTTGCTTTTGCCCCCCAGAGAGCTGAGCACCCCGCTGACCAACCGACGTGTCATAGCCCTGGTACGAGGCAAAATGAAAATATTAGCACTTCGCAGACAGAAGAAATAGAATACTGGAGTTAATTTGTTGGTTTTTTAACATACATTTGGAAATTTATCAATGAAATTTGCTGCATTAGCAAGCTCAGCTGCCCTTTTGATCTCTTCGATTGTTGCATCCTCTTTTCCATATCTGATGTTATCCTTGACAGATGCCATAAAGAGCAATGGCTCTTGACTAACAAGACCAATCTTCCCTCTTATCCAACCAAGCCGCAAACTCTTGATGTTAATCCCATCAACCAAAACCTCACCAGCCTGTGGATCATAGAATCTCTCTACAAGACTGATCACAGTTGACTTTCCACTTCCACTCTCCCCAACTATAGCCATTGTGGTGCCGTTAGGAACATGTAATGAGAATCCATCGAATATCAGTTGTTCAGGCCTTGCTGGGTAGCTGAAATATACATCCTTTAGCTCAACATCACCCCTGATGTCCTCTAGCTCCTTACCAGATGCATCATCTGGATCAATCTCTGGTTTCCTCTTGATTGTAGTGAACAATCTGTAAGCTGCAGATTGTCCTGCTGCAAAAGCTGCAATGCAGGGGGTTGCATGCCCTAATGACCTGCCAAAACAATTTGAAATTAATCGATACAACCAACTATGTAGCATTGAGCATCATAACAGAAGCTACTTTTTCCATCTCATAAAGAGAGACTCACAATGCCCCAACCATGACAGCAAACACGATGCTAACGATGTCTCCTCCTGAGTATCCTCTGCTAATAATTAACTTGCCGCCATACCATATTGCTAGACCATAACTAGCGAAGAATACGAAGAAAACAGAACCCCTGCCAAAGCCATTCGTTATTCCTTCCTCGACAGTAGCCTTGTATGCCTTGTGTGTGAACTTATTGTACAATGCAATGGCCTGCTTCTCACCATTAAAGGAGATGACCTGTGTAGCCACAAGAAATCCAGTGAAATGTGGAGATCTTTCTGATACTAGCATTATTCAAATCGTGGTATTGTTCAGCACACGGAACTTACTGTTTTTATGGCCCCGATTGTCTGCTCGACAACATTGCCTGCATCACTGTATGATGCTTGCCCCTTGCTAGATATTTTGGACAGCATTTTTGAGACAACTCCGCCTGCGATGACAACTGGAGGTATGCATGACAGCATGACAAGAGATAGTAGCCAACCTTTCACAAATGCTACAATGAAACCGCCAATGAAATTAGAAGTCAGTTGTAGAAACTTGCCGACCTGTAGAATTATTCACTAGTCAAATTATGCAAAACTTCTGATACAAATTGGTGATAATAATGGACAGATTTTTGCTTGTCCTCATCAGTTTACTTGTTGCAGAGCTATTACCTTCTCACCAATAGCATCCTGAACTATCACAGTATCTCCAGACATTCTTGAAACCGCTTGTCCAGTTGTCAATTCTACATCAAAGAATGCTACATCTTGTTTCAGGACAGATTTGAGGTACAGAGATCGAATGCGTGTCGCCTGCCTTTCTCCTGTCATTGTCCAGCATGAAACCTCTGCGCAAACAACACATTGGCCTCAACTCTTACACTGGTGTGAGCAACATATGTCTTCAACATGTAATAGAATTCTTTTTCAGTTTGTATAGTATCAGTTACTGGCTAAAAAAGCAGAGTCTCTGTTCCTCATAATAATCCAACAACTAGCAGCAGCAATGTCAGTTTGGTGTTGCAAATGTATATGAACACTGAAGGTTAACAAAGCCTATTTCTTTGTAATGAAATGAAACGCAGCTCTCCTGTCTTTTGGAGAGAGAAAAGATTAACAAAGCTTATCCATACTTACGAAGAAAGGCAGCAACCCCTGTCCCAGTGCCCAGGTACACAAAGTTCAGAACAACCTGGACAGAGAAAAGGGTGGACAATGAGGAGGGAAAAATGTATACATACCTCACAAAATTGTGAAAATGTAAGAAATGAGTTGTTTGAACTTTGAAGGTAACTTCTAGCTGAAATTCCTGAAGAGGATTGATGAATTTTATCACAATTTTATTCATGATCCTAATGGCAGACTGTTTTCAAAGGAACTGCAATCCAACAAACGTGGCAGAGTGGATGGTCCTCTTGTCCTTTTTCAAAAGGAAAAGGAAAAATCTATGGATTTCTGACCTATTATGTTGACATGTTGCTTCGATTGGAACAACATATAAGTTACAGTCTAACTAATCCACTTTTGAAACGTAGCTTTCATAGAAGCACACTGCAAAGGCAGACTTATATCTTTGTAAAAGTGAGTCCAAGACGAGTGAGAAAACTACACAACAATTGCTAACACATATGTAGTATATATGGAGAAGTGTATTTGGCGGCTGGTGGCGATCACAGTTTGACGACTACTGCGATGACCCAGAAGCCAGAAGTATACGGACTCAAAAACAGCAACAATAGCTTAGACGGGGGTTATTTTTCTTCAAATCAGGCTACTAAAGACCCCAGATTGACCTCTATTTTCACATCTTCAAATACAGATCACAACTTGACAAGTGTGGATGTACGACATGAATAAAAAAATCGGTTGGAAGCTATATTAGGTGATGGTTGCTAGATAAAATAAGAAAGAATTATGTATGATGTTTGTTAGAAAAAGACAAAAAGAATAAGAATTATCGGGTTGAAATACCCTCTCGTCTCCCTACCAAAAATAAGTAACTTGCCCGTGCATCCGTGCTTAATGTCCATACAACATGGTCACGTTTCATGGATAGTGATAGTGTGCGATTTAATTTGGGGATGAATGCATGCATTTTTACTAAGGTCCCGTTTGGATCATTGGAATTGAATTCCATCCTAATAATCATAATTTAGACACAAATTAATTAAGCTAATATAATTGTATGTGGAATATAGTTGTATATTATAGTTGGTGATATGGGAGAGATACTTGTATGCTGCACTTCTACTATAGAGAAGCGAGTCTAAGAGCGTGCTATAAGAATTGAATTCCATTCTAATAACCATAATCTATAGAATCAATTTCCATCTCCCACCCCATGAATTTAAGATAGGCTTATATCTAAACTTTGGAAAGTTGTGGAATGCCACATTCCAACATAAATTAGCCTACTCCATAAATAGATTCCAATTCCTTGGACCCAAACGGGGCCTAAGGCTAATCCCAATCTATAGTATCGTACTCCAAAAATCTAAGATGACACGTAGGAATAAACACCATCAACAATACATAGTATATACTTCAATATCCAAGACAATTAATTTTTTTAAGGTTGTGTCTACGAGAGTGGACCCATAAAATTAAATTTCATGATAGAATATAAGATATTGTGCCAAAGCCAGGTCAGTCTCTAACTCCCAACCCATTGTGTCTAAGAGTACTGCCCATATTGCCATACCAGCGAGACACCAACTTTAGAAAATGCACTCTACAAACTATGATTCTTGGTGCGGATCTATAATAAACTTACACTATCTCCTCTCCACCAATCATATTTGTTCTTCATCTATCATGAAGACACTACCCTCTTCCAAAACAAAATTTGGTAGTATCTCCGTAAGTTTTCGTGTAAAAACTGAATCTCGCCACGGGCCGGCCACCGCCGCGACCATCCCTCTATTGTCGGTCATCTTCTCCAACTCCGATAAGCCATGGCCCCAAACCCCCTTTCTTGCCACCGCTAGCCTCGACCGCCGCCCAAACCTCATAAACTCTAAATCCCTAACCCCCTAAATCCCTAACCCGGCTGGCCTCCACCACCGCCCGTGGCCGGTGCGGCGACCCGCTGCCCCACTCCGCCCACCTTCCACCCGCAGCCACCTTTGTTACTTTCTCATATAAACGAGAGGGCTCTCGAGTTAAGAGCTCTCAATCTAGTTTTTGTGTATGCTTATATATCATCCCCGAGCCAACGAACACGCGAAGGCAACAATGATTCACACAGGGGCTGAGTTTTCATCAAATTAGGTGGCCATGAAACGGGGGAACTGATCGACCTTTGTCTTCGCATGTTCGCATAAGGATGGCAACTTCCCGAGTGTGGGAGATGCCCAAATAGAGTGGGGAAAACGGTCCGAATATGTCACCTTGATTACGCGGTCGAGGATGGTTTCGGTGGTGGCGCCGCCGAAGGCATTGATGAGCTGGCCAAAGATGAGCGTCATGAGCGGCTGCGCGAAGCCGTTGCCCAGCGCCGCCACCGTGCCGACGAGCATCAGCAGCACGTCCTTGCCGTCGGCGTACCCGAACAGCCCCACGAACGGCACCATCTTCCCCGCATCGCCGCCGCCGCCCTTCTCCTTCTTCTTCTCCTCCAGCCCTTTCGCAGCTGTCACCGCGGCAGCGTCCGCCATTGCTCGCGCGCGGCTCGGTGTGTACGCACACTGCACACGTACGTCTGCCGAAGGTTGCAGCCTTACTCTTACGGCTACAGTTTGCCTGCATATTTATGGGGTTGGGTTGGTCGTCGCAAGGATATCATACTAGTTACTGTACTAGCACGAGCTCAGCCTGCTGAAACATGTTTACGAAGATGGTTTCAGAAGAGAATGAGGAGAGAAGTATTCAGTCATGTGCATTTCTGAAAGAGCAAAGTGCAACTATACTCAGTAATCACAACCATGCCGGCTCTTCGTTGCGGAACGTGGTAAAAGCACAATTTGTCACTTTCTTTCTTTAATACGATATAATGCGCATTTCTTTTATTTGTGTATTCGGAAAAAAAAGAAAAACGTGAACTCGTAAACTTAGAGTTTGTGAAAGGCTGACAGCACGGCCTTAAGATCCTAACATACTATATGACTATGAGCATGTTGGTCTCAAAAAATAAAAAAAATATTTTATATTGTTTATATGGATAAGTTCTACTCCTAATTCTGGACTGGTTTCTGCGACTCGTGCAAATCATATAAGCTGGATTCCAGCTAACCGAGCGCAGCTACGATTTTTTATGGTGAAATCTATCCACCGGGTTCAATTACTTGACACAGCATGGATACTTGTATTTTTCTGAATTTATTCTATAAATTAACTGGCACTATTCTTTTATAGGGATAGAATTGTGTGTGTATATTCATAGAAGTGAGTATGTGTACATATATATGAGTCTGCATTTGTACTTGTGTTTCATAAAAAAAGCTAGACTCCAGAGCGTTGAGCCAAACGGCACTTTAGAGCATGTATATGTGATCATTTACATTTGTGTTTCGTAAAAGAAAATGATAAACTGGACTCCACGACATCTTAGACGACATCTTAGAGCATGTCTCCCAATTTCTAAAATTAAGTTTTCAACTAGTCCAGTAAGTTCTACACTATTTCTAGTTTTGGGAGTCTCAAATAGAGTAGTAAATTAGACGTCATCATTAGGTCGATAGCATATATATTGAGATGATCAAAATACATATATACAAAGTTCAATTTGAGGACGAGAGCCTTATGGTCAATTGGAGCTTTTCATTTTACTTGATACATTAAGGTTTAGTCGATTTTAAGTGTATTTTGTGATGTACTTGATCTCTCCATGAGGCAGGGCTTCCTCACCATATAAATGTGAAGGGCCATTTCTGGATCAAATCCATACAAATCAATTTTTTTTCAACTTTTACCATGTGCAAGTAGGAATTCGAATGCAGCATATTTAGTGCCGCTTCTAGTGGGAAAAAATATGGATGAATTTTAAGCATCATGTGAAATCTTCTTGCACAAATTAAAGGTTGTGTGGTAAAAGAGAAGACTAGCAACGAGATCCTATACTGACGAGTGGGCTCTCTCTCTCCCTCTCTCTCTAGCATTGTTGACCCATGACATTCATAGTTAAGACATTATTCCTTCATTTTTAAATACTCCCTCAGTTCCTCTTTAATTTATACACACGCATATCAAGATTCAAAGTTTACAATCTTTGACCAATAAGTTAGCTAATATTTTTTTACCTTTGTAATGTGAATATGACATGGTTTGATTTCTAATGAAATGTACTCTCCAATGATTATCAATTTATAACCATAAATAATATAATATAAAATAAACAAATAGTCAAAGTCTAATTTGGGAGACCGTACCATGTTATACCAGTCCTTATAAACGAATATATATTAAGTTTTATAATGGAGGGAGTATCGTTTATAACCCCCTGTCGTCGGTGGAGTATATAAACAATTTTAAGCTAATTAATCTAGCTCGTTAGATGGAAGAAATTATATGTCCGATCCATATCAAATGAAAAATACGATAAACAAGCTTTAAAAATACTCAGAAAATTCTGCCGAGATACAAGCGCTATTGCAGGTACCATGACAGACGTAGGAATATCATATCGTTGTGTTCGTTGCGAGATTACGTCGTACTTGCATGGATAGCAATGGCTACTATAGACCATTGATCACATATTCACATTAACAATCTTTTTAGGTGTGAGAATATCTTTGGATTGGACCACCCTGAACTCAGCAGTTGCCCAATGTGACGGAGTGTGCTCAGTTGGTTGTCACGCTTGTATTTATAGTTAATTATTATTTTAATAGTAGATAATGTACTTGTTGATAGAGAGGCATCTGTGATAACTTCATTAATGATAAGAAAGCGGCGTCTAGCCTCTCGGATGCGTTTATACGGTTACAATGTGTGTACATTCACAGGGATGAGTGTGCATATATTTGTTACCAACCAGCGTGCATTAATATATCAGTTGGTAATATCAACAAGTACTAAAGGATCCTTCAGATGCATGGTCGTTAGACATGATACTAGTACCGTGTCAATTTCTGGCCGGTATATTTAGAATTTTGGGGTGTAGATCGAAACCCATTTCTCTATAAGCGAATTCCACAGTAGAAGATGATTTGGCTGACTTGATCCTCATATTTTTTTTCCTGATTGGGGAGTTTTCCATGTTAAAATTGATGTCTTTTTACTTGATGTGTTGCTTCGGTGATTATCCTCTATATATGTATGGCATATATGTTGTCCTTCGAACAATATGTTGACATATTGAACTGATTTCTGCTGCCACTACCATGTATGTTGTGTTAGCGTGGTTATCCTAATTGTATCAAATAAAAAAGGATTTTTACTATGCTTGGAAAAAATTAGAGCTCTGCATTAAAAAAATCGTACCACCAAGAGGAATCAAATAGGTGGAACCAAGTAAAAAAATAGTATGTACTCAATTTAGTTTGATTTTTAAGTTTCTTCCTCAGATCGAAAAAAATAATAAAGAAAGTACCTGAAGTACTAACAAAATATAATAAGCACTCCCTTGCGGCTTTTATTTTTTGAACTAAACCGTGCCCCTATTTTTAAGTGGAGGTACGCATGATAGCATCCGGCGCACCTAAAAATAATACAGATTTCTGAGGGTTCGGAGACCATCTGTTTATCATCTTGTGTCGTACATACATCTATGGGCCCACAAGAAGGTTTGGACAGACCTATACATAGGGCTGTACATCGAGACGTGTCAGACATGGGGATTATGGTGTAGGGCGGCGTAGTCTGCGTGGAGGATAGGAACTAGTCGACGACTCGGAGACTACTCGTAGCAGTTAGAGTAGGACTCTCTGGTCGAATCCAACTAGTATTCTTGTAAAACAACCGACCTGTAACCCTTGTAACCCTGCTCCTCCGATATTTAAGGACGGGCAGGGACCCCCTCCAAACGAGTTCAATTGAATACAAGCAAACAACACACAGGACATAGGGTATTACGCGATCTAACGGTCCGAACCTGTCTAAATCGCGTGCCTACGTACACCATCGAGTTCCTGATTTCGGCAACACCCACCAACCAAAAGTCTACCTTGGGTACTCCCTTAGGTAGGTTGCCGAGTTTAAACACCGATAGCTGGCACGCCAGGTAGAGGAAGTCGCCGAGGTTTCCCTTGCGAGTTCGATGGCACAAGTCATCATCAAACCCGCAGTTGCGTTCGAAGCAGGCGTGACGTTCATTTTCGGCTCCTGGATCTGCGTCGCAGAAGGCGCTGGAGGCTTCCACTACCACAACGCGGAGGCTCCGAAGGAGAAGCTTTACGACATCAATCTTCATCACCAAGCTTTGGAGGAATTCGTTGAGAGATTCAATGAAATTTTTAACATGTTCCAAGGATCGAGAAGTAAGTTCGAGTACTACTCGGGCTCTACATATACTCGGATTGGTTCTCACGAGCCGGCATTCCAGCCATCGTGCGAATCGATTCAAAATCTGAGTCAATTCCCGTTCGGACTCCGTAACGCGGCTGCCACCTATCAAGCAGGCCTGTCTAGATTGCAATCCAACTCGGGTGTGATCGAGAACCCCAATTACGATCACTACTCGGATTTCGACGAGGAGACGCCATTATCAGGTCCGAAGTAGGGTCTGGTGATCACTTCGATCCCCAAGGCAGATTCATCTACTGGCCTGGCATGAGGCCACCCGCCCTTGCCCAGGACAACGAGTCACGCTTCATCACCCACCTCGACGTTCTCCCATACTAGGAAGGGACGTCCTTATCCCCTATCCGTGAAGGTGATGGCTCTACAGAAGTCATCATCTCAAGTTCTGGAAGTCACTCTCCAGACAAAGAACTCTTCGCCCTCGTTGCAGGGCAAGATTTGGAGGAAGGCGATCCACTAGAGACGAATCCTCGACACGAGCGTCACTCAGATGATGTCTCGCAGGATGAACTCACTGCCAACATTGTCGGGAAGGAGACCGAAGCTCAGAGAACCCGACGACAAGCAAGGAACGTAGTGAGAGTAGACCGTCGCCGCCGGCTTGTAGAAGGGCTCCTGATCATGAATCTGGACAATGCCTTCGAAGCAGTCCAAACATGGCAACACCGTACGCCTCTCGCCACCATTGCTTCCATTGATCTCATCACTCACGCCATGCCGTAGGATAAATATACCAGACAGTTGGCAGCTCTGGCGGAACATGCCTATGACCAACTCGACAGGCAAAATCCGATTGCCTCAGTATCACGTACTCCGTCCCAATAAAGTTAACACGGCAGTAGCTATAGAGGCCCTGCAGCTCCTTCAGCTCGACAGCTCGAAGGCGCCAGACAAAATAGGGATGCGCCCAAGGGTAGTCGGACACCTTCTATGGGAGGCTGCCACCACCACAGAGCTGATCCTGAGCCCGCGCGTCCCATGGGAGATCTTTGAGAGGCGATAAACATCAACCGCGATGCTCATAATATCATCGAAGGATGACATCATGAGCGCGAACTCGAAGCCGACTTCAAGGGCGACGACAACAATAGCTTTTTGGCTTTTACAAGTCAGGTCAGGAAGACTATTTTACCCGAGAAATTCAAACCTCTAGGCATCTCCAAATACGATGGCAAGTAGGACCCATTTCAATGGCTTCGATGCTACTCATTATCAGTTCAAGCTGCAGGAGGGAACATTGACACAAAAGTCATCTATTTCCCGTATGCATGGAATCAGTGCCGCTCACTTGGCTCAAGTCAATGAAGTAAAATTCGATTGATTCATAGCAAGACCTCAAGAGGGCATTTACCAACAACTATGCGGGAGCAATGTAGCGTCCAGGAAACAGAATTGACTTGGCACAAATTAAGCAATAGCGAGACGAGACCCTGCGAAGCTACCTGTGTTATTTCTTCGATAAGAAGGCCACCATTGTAGACTTCTCGGAGCAAAATGTGATCGACTGTTTCCAGAATGGCCATTACAATCGCCGTATGTTCCAAGACTTTGGTAGGCAGCGCCCCCATGATGTCAAGTCACTCAATACTATGGCACAAGCATGGGCAGATGAAGAAGACAAGGAGCTTGAAAGGTTCGAGTCAAATCACAACCGAGGCCAACACAACAACAATCAAGGCAACGGACAGGACAATGACAAGAACCGCAATGGCGATCATCGAAATAACTACTCGGGAGGTCACAACTACAAGCGCAAAACAAACAATACTGTCGCGGTGATGTCTCAATCATCCAAGAAAGGAGGTGGCAGAAGCCAAGAGAGGCCTGCTTTCAGCGAGCTCTTGAAAAAAAATGCCCATGGCATCCTCACCACAAACACGCTGCGATAGACTGCTACAGCCTACGTGGAGTAATGAAGGACTTGCTAGAACCATCGAGTACCAATGACAAAGGAAAAGCCAAGGAAGACGATGACGAGAATGGCAATGGCAAGTTCCAAACCCCATCTAAGACTGTCAATGTCATTTTCGACGGGATCCCGGGTACCGCCTCGAAGCAGTCCCAGAAGCTAGTGCTACGAGAGATTAGGTCCATTGAGCCTGCTATACCCATGTCCCTCAAGTGGTCTGAGGTACCAATTTCCTTCTCTCAGAAAGATTAGTGGACTAATTTCTTAGAACCAGGATGATTCCCTCTCGTCTTGGACCTGGTTGTTGCTGGCTCCAGGCTCACCAAGTTACTTATCAACGGTGGCAGCGGCATCAACGACTTGTTCGCCAAGACTTTGAAGAAGATGGGCCTCAACATCATAGAGATGCTCACCCCGACGAACCCTTCCTTCTATTGGATCGTCCCAGGCAACGTGGCTATACCTCTTGGACAAGTAGTCTTGCCAGTTACCTTCGGGACCAAGGAGCATTACCGGACAGAGTACATCCGGTTCGAGGTAGCGGATTTTGAGACTTCTTATCACGCCATCCTTGGAAGACCAGCATTGGCCAAGTTAATGGCCATCCCACATTATGTGTACTTAGTACTCAAGATCATACACATCCCTCCGTGGAGACTTGAAGAGATCATACGAGTGCGATATAGAAGCTGTCAAGTTAGCCACAACTTCTCAGGTGCCCAATTCAATGCAACAAGTCTTCGTTGCCTCAAAAAGCTCTCCCCGACCGAACTCGAAATTCCAAAGAACAAGTCGGGGGCTACCAAGGTCAAGCCGGCAAATGACGCGGATATCAAAGCCATTGACCTCGAGACCGGCAATACCTCCAAGATAGCCCTAATCGGTTCAGGGTTGGATCCTAAATAGGAAAGCGCGCTCATCAGTTTCCTTCACACCAACCGAGATATCTTTGCGTGGAAACCAGCAGACATGCTAGGGGTGCCCAAGGAGCTGATCGAGCATTCACTAAATGTGGATCCGAAAGCACTCCAAAGAGACAACGACTACGATGATTCGCCCAGGATAGAAGGGAAGCCATCAAGAAAGAGTTGGCAAAACTACTCGCGGCGGGTTTCATATAAGAAATCTACCATCCTGAGTGGCTCGCTAACCCCATCCTGGTTCAAAAGAAGAACAACAATGAGTGAAGGATGAGCATTGATTACAAAGATCCCAACAAGCACTATCCAAAGGACCCCTTCAGGCTCCCGAGGATCGATCAAGTCATCGACTCCACTACTGGATGCGCACTGCTCTGTTTCCTAGATTGCTACTCGGGGTACCACCAGATAGCTCTCAAGGAAGAAGACCAGGCCAAGATCGCGTTTATCACCCCTTATGGAGCTTTCTTCTATTCAACGATGTCCTTTGGGTTGAAAAATGCAAACGCCACCTATCAACGCGCAATCCAGATGTGCTTTTAGAGACAGCTGCACCGCAATGTCGAGGCGTACATATATAATATGGTAGTCAAAATCAGAAATCCAGACGACCTCATCGCAGACTTGGATGAGACCTTCGCTAGTCTGCGGAAATTTTGATGAAAACTCAATCCAACAAAGTGCGTCTTTGGCATACCATCCGAGAAACTACTTGGGTTCATCATTAGCCACAGAGGCATTCAAGCAAATCCCGAGAATATATCCGCCATCATCAATATGCAAGCTCCACCTAGCATCATAGACGTTCAGAAGCTGACTGGGTGTATGACGGTCCTTAACAGATTCATATCAAGACTTGGAGAACGGGGTCTTCCCTTCTTCAAATTACTCAAGCGGCAAGACAAGTTCCAGTGGATCGAGGAGGCAAACCAAGCCCTGCAATAGTTGAAGGACTTTCTGTCAAAGCCACCGGTACTCATGACACCTAGCCCCAATGAAGACCTGCTGCTCTACATCGCTGCAACTACTAACGTCGTAAGTACGACAATAGTAGTCGAAAGATCAGAACTCGGCCATCTATACAAAGTGCAAAGGCCCGTCTATTTTGTTAGCGAAGTACTCTCAGATTCCAAGGCTAGGTACCCACCGGTCTAGAAGTTGTTATATGCCATATTACTCACCTCGCGGAAGTTGCGGCACTACTTCCAGGAACACAAGATCTCCGTCGTTACTAACTTCCCCCTGGGCGAAATTCTCCATAATCGAGACGCCATAAGCAAGATTCCAAAGTGGGCAGTGGAACTCAGAGCATTGTCCCTAGATTTCAAGGCAAGAACAGCGATCAAGTCCTACGCTCTAGTCGATTTTATGGCAGAGTGGCAGGAAAATCAACTACCAACGCCGGCTGAGCGCTAGAGCATTGGGTCATGTACTTCGATGGGTCTCTCAGGCTCAAGGGCGCCGGCGTAGGGGTACTCTTGATATCTCCCGAAGTCGAGCAACTCAAATACGTCTTGCAGATTTTCTGGGAGGCATCCAGCAATGAAGTTGAATACGAAGCGCTACTGCATGGGCTTCGCCTGGCAGTATCGCTGGGAATCAAAAGATTGTTGGTCTATGGTGACTCACTGGTAGTGATCAACCAAGTCAATGATGAATGGGATCGCAACAAGGAGAATATGGACGCATACTATATGGAAGTACACAAGCTCAAAAACAAATTTTCGGGCTTGGAGTTTCACCATGTAGTCCATGACAACAATGTCGTTGCGGATGTCTTGTCCAGACTTGGCTCAACTCGCGCCCAAGTCCCAGCAGGACTCTTTGTCCGCAAACTACGCAAGCCATCCATAGCGGAGCCGGCACCCTCTACAACCACCGATAGCGGTCTTGAGGCACTAGATCGAGAGGTGATGATGATTGATGTGGATTGGAGAACCCCGTTCATCGACTACATAAGGGAGCAAAAAATACCCTCGGATAAGACACATGCAGAGCAAATCCTATGACGAAGTAAGAATTATGTTCTAGTCGGGGACAAGGTCTACAGAAGAGGCGCATCTTAAGGAGTATTCATGAAGTGCGTCACATGACAAGATGAGAAGGACATATTGGAGGAGATTCACAAGGGCATCTGGAGCAACCACGCATCCTCACGCATAATCATGGGCAAGGCTTTCAGAACAGCGTTTTATTAGCCCACCGCCCTAGCGAACGCTGAAGAACTAGTCCGCCGGTACTAGGGTTGTCAATTCTTCACCAAGCAGCAGCATGTCCCTGCCTACAAGCTTATTACCATATTGCCAACATGGCCCTTTGCATGCTGGGGGCTCGACATGATTGGTCCGCTTCCTACAGCGCCCGGAGGATTCAACCAAGTACTAGTAACCATCGACAAGTTCACTAAGTGGATTGAGGTCAAGCGAGTAACCTGCCCCAAGGCACATAGAGTACTCGATTTCCTCGACAAGATCGTCCACCGTTATGGATTCCCAAATCGGATAATCACAGACCTAGGTTCCAATTTCAACAATCACGAGTTCTGGGAGTATTGCGAAAATAGCGGAATCGGCGTTCAGTACGTCTCTGTTACTCACCCGCGGGCCAATGACTAGGTTGAGAGCGGCAACGGGATGCTACTGGAAGCCTTAAAGAAAAGATTGCATGACATTGGCAACACCAAAGGAGGCAAGTGGCTCAGGGAACTACCCAACATTCTCTGGGGGCTACGTATTCAGCCATGTAAACCTACGGGGCAATTGCCCTATTTCCTAGTCTACATATCAGAAGCCATCCTTTCTGCTAATGTGATGTGGAAATCTCCAACTGTCGAGCAATACGATGAAGGAGCGGCAGAGAAGACAAGGCGTCTAGACCTTGACAGCCTAGAAGAAGCCCGTTGTGTAGCACTTGTCCAATCTGCAAGGTACCTTGAGGGTCTTCGCTGCTATCATGATCATAATGTCAAAGAGTGTTCTTTCAACATAGACGACATGGCCCTCAGCGAATCCAAGACACCACGGGGCTGCACAAGCTTAATTCGTCATGGGAAGGGCCGTACATCGTATCCAAGGTCACAGGCCCAGGATTGTACAGGCTCCAACACCTCTCTGGCGAAGATGTCGACAACTCGTGGAACATCGAGCATCTCTGTCAATTCTATCCATAATCAGAAGACTACGCAGCATTGTAAATAAGCTCCTGGCCACTGTTGTCAGTTTTCAACATAATAATGCAGTTATTTTTCGTTGAAATTCGACTACCCATTCTCGCCTCAATTGCAGCTCGCAGAAGTGGGTCAGCAGCATCTTAACGAGCCATTGAGCTCTTCGGGCCACAACACCCTAGTATGACTTTTAATTACAAGTCTACATGAGTTATTCAGTTCACCCGGCGGTTCGCTATGCGAACTAGCGGCGCGAGAGCCATGAAATCATCTGAGAGTCCATAAACTACCCGAGTGACCACTCACTTCTGACAAATTTGTCTTAAATGCAGCTCGTATTAACGAGTTTCACAGTTTCAGGTTCCCAGGGCACAGCGTCGACCCCACTCAGAGAAGTCGAGGAGACAAGCCCTAGTCAGTGGAATCCTGAAGAGATTACTCGATGCCTACTACCGGAAAGCTCGGGTACCCGAGTACCCAATAACTCGCTTCCGAAGAGGCTCACAATAGTAGCCCAGTGCGCAAACACTCACCTCGGTCGTACAAGTAAAATCAAGACCAAGTGTGAGAAGCACTAAACATCAAAGATACACAAGTCACCAGCAATGAATTTGCATTAAAGATGTAACGTCATTTGTACATCATCCTATTACAAAGCTACTGTTTTTCCTGTTACAGAAGATAGGAAATTCATTGCAGGTCCAGGTGTTTGGCGACTTCCTCGGCGATGGGATCCACCTCCTGCAAATGCTGCTGGAAGATTTCGTCCGAGCAATGCCCCGCTATCCCTTCCGCGACACAGGACAAGTCGGTGTTGGGATAGAAAGACTTCATGAAAGCCAACAGCTGCTTCGAGATGGACTTCGCCATCTTTTGGATGTAGCCGGCTATCTTTCCCAGCGCATCTCAGAGTCTCTCTACCATTGGGTGAGGATCTGCGCCATCGACTGGAGGCTCCACCATGTCAGCAAGGGCCGGACCACCGCAGATAACTCTTGCAGCTCCAGCTTACAGGCCCCAAGATCGGCCTATTGCACTTGGATAGTTGTCATGATGTTGATCAGATTGACCTTGCCATCCCGGCGCATCTTAGTTTCTTTCTCCAAGTCATGCACCAGCTTGGACACTTGCTGCCCAAGCCTGTCATGCTGATTAGTGGCCTGGTAGTAGGTGTTCTTCCAATCAGTTATAGAAGCCTTCAACTAGGGTTCCTGATTCTTATACTCTGCACAAATAGAGACCCAATGTCAGTCAAAAAGACTACAGGCTACCAGCAGACGCACACAACAAAAAGAGGAGTACTCACCTTCAAGCTTCTGATGTAGTGACTTGTTCCGGGTAGCAAGGCGCTCTTTCTCCTTTTCCAAGTCCTGAATCTACACCTAGAAAGTCGTCGTCGTGTTGTCGAGCTTCATGACGAGTTGGGAAGTTTGTTGTTGCTCCTCAGCCAGCTCCTTCTCCAACGTCTCAGTACGCCGCACGGCCTCGCCATAGTCCCGCAGCAACTGGGACTTCTGGAGGGAGCGGTTGATCAAGTCCTATTATCCAGAAATCAGTACTCGGGTGCCGCACAGAGTACAAATTGTGAGCATCCATAAGTGAAGTAAAAGGCTAAGTTCAAACTTATCTCAGTGTAGGATGCAACGCACCAATTCATCTCGATCATGGTGGCTACCATCTGTGCATCCAGCTGAGGATCTTCAACCAATTGGTCTTCCTCAGGAATCACTCGAGCTTCAATGGTCGATTCAATCCTCTTGTTGGGCACTAGGATAATCTCTAGGCCAGACGATGTGCCGGGCTCGGAAGACGTCCCGACAGCGGTGGCCACGGCTTCAAGGGCTTGGGCGGCTTCAAGCTCGGGGGCTGCGGGAGCAGCAACGTTGAGGGGGATGGCTTCCATGGCCACAGGTGGGGATGGTATCTCCCCGGGAATTGCCATGGGAAGGGCCTCGGGTACAGCAGGCTCGGGGGCTGACACTGCAACAGCAGATATTGAATCGAGTACGTCATGCATCAGCACAACAACAAGTGATGCGGCACCTGTCTTTGCCGCCAGAGTTGGATAGGGCTGCATTCAACAGGGTGGCTAGTGCTATCGGTTGTTGGCCTTGATCCCGATGACCCAAGGTCTATGCCAGAAGATGCCCTGCACAACACAGAGTATTAGTGACAGAAGTCAACCAACTACTCAAGATAGAATTGGTACTCGACAATATCAAATTACTTACCTAGTGGACCGTCGCAACTTTAGTAGCGGCTCCCCCACCAAGCGCAAAGGCCTGATGGTGGGGGAAGGCTCCCCTGGCGAGGCTTGTTTTGGCGCGATCTGACTACCGCCAGCCAGGGTAGTCCTCTCTTCCTCCTGCGTGGACACCTTGCTACCCGCAGGATCTAGTTCAGCAGCGGGAGGTTCTAGATCACCTTCAACCGTGGCGACCTCCCCGGATACTGGAATTCCAGGTGGGACGGCGCCAGTAGTCTCCCCCGTCGCCTCAACCACTTACGCGATTACCTGCAAAGACCAAAAATCCTGATAAGTGGTCGTGGCATCAATATACACATATAATGGTACCCGCACCTCCGGATCTTGCCCTTCCTTGAAGGTTATTACTAACAGGGGTGCAGGCTCGACGATGCGCATAGTACTCGGAGCGCGCGTCCTACTGATCGTCTGCTTCTTCTTCGGTGGCGGGGCCAAAGCAGTCTCAAGCTCATCATCCGCAGGGCGCTTCAATGAGCCAGAGGATGCCCTAGCTTTGTTCGAGGCACGGACCTTCACACAATATGCCCCAGCAGCATTAGAGTCTGAGCTGCAGGGACTCAAGATTTTTCTTCTTCCTCCTCCTCCACGGCCCCCAGTACAGCAAGATGCCGTCCAAAAACTCACGAGGCGCTCTCAATGTCGTCGGAGCCAGGAGGAGGGAGCGAAAAGAACACAAGTATATCTTCCTGCATAAAGATAGATAAGTCAGAAATAACAACGGCTTCAAATAATTATTTGGGGGCTAAGGCCATGGGTACTCAATGCTCTTGGAGGATTGGCAGTGAAGAATTCCGGGACTACCCGGGGGATCTCATTAGCGTTCTTAAACATATGCTTCAACCTCGCCATCACCCCATCAATGGAGATTTCCTCAGGCGTCATCGTCAATGGGTCATCGAGGTCTGAGTACTCATAGCCCCAAGTGTGGCGGAGCTATAGGGGTTGAACTCGCCATGAAGTTGAAGGCTACTCCAACTTCTATCAGCCCCTGATTCTTTAGTTGGGTGTCTTGGCTAAGAGTTCGGGTACTTGTGTTGACACTAAAAATTGGACGATGGCCCTAGCTTCAACGTCGGACACACGACCCAGGAGAATCTGCTTAGCTCATGTTCGGGTTGTCACCCTGGTGCGGTTCGTACGGCGTGCCAGTCAATATGACCTGTTGATTGACAAGGGGAGAAAAGTGTTAAATTTAAAGGTTTCGATCGGCTAAAGTTTCGATCTGTTTTGAAGGATGTATCAGCAAATCAGCCAAATTACTGTAGAGATGACTGGCTATAAGACAGCCGATGATCACGTAGCAATTGTAAAAGAAACTGCTAGAGTAATCTAAACAATGCTACAGAAGCAACACTTGTTCCCGTGCGTCGGCTCGTCAATCCATCTGTTGTTCCACTCTGGGCGGTGACCAGTCACCTTTGGCAGCTTTGGATCGTGGTTTCCAATGTAGAACCACTTCTCCTTCCACTCAGAGTGTGATTCCAACAACTTGTACTCCAAGTACAAGCTGCTACTCTTCTCCCGCATCTGAATTCCGGTGCCCTCGACTATTGCAGTACACTCTAGTTTCGGCTGCGGCTTCACACGAAAAATCTTGTGGAACAATTGAAAATGGGGCTGAATCCCCACGACGGCCTCACATAGGTGCACAAATATAGCGATGTGGAGGATACCGTTTGGATTGAGGTGGACTAGTTGAATCTTGTAAAAATTCAAAAGACCCCGAAGAAAATCAGAAGATGGGATGGCAAAACCCCGCTCGACAAAGTGGGCGAAGGTTACCGTCTCCTTGGGGTACTCTTTAAGCGACCACGGATTACTAAAGGCACATCTCCAGCCTATGGTTGCTTGATCTTGCAACAGCTTCGCTTTCTCCAACGCGTGGATCTCTTCCTCCTTCATGGTCGACCTCTTCCAAGCACAGGCAGGCGTTGGCGGCGCGGTTTGGTTTGTCTTCCCAAATTTGGGTGGAGGCAGCTGCGACTCTTTCCCTTTTCCAAATTTCTTCCCGGAACCCTTAGTGCCCCTGGAAGCAGAAGCTTTTCTTCCTATCTTAGATGTCACGAGCCTCTTCACGCGCATATGCTCGGGGGCTCACAGGAGGGAGGTGGTGTTGGAGCTCTTAGATTGGATTGCGGCAGCGCTAGGCAGTAGGGTTTTTTCAAGCGCAAGTGGTAGATGGCAATAACGGAGTAAACGGAGGTAATGGCCCCGATGTTTTCACCTTTGGCCGTTAATTTCGCATCTGGCCGTCAGTTTCCAAAGTTACCGCAGGAGATAAGGTTACTATTGGCCATGGTCACGATGACTAGTGGTACTAGTTGATTCTTATACCTCTTGATACTAGTTGGGTAATGGCTCGGGGCTGTGTGCCACGTGTCTGTCGGCTAAAAAGTTTTTTCTCCGGAATTTAAGGCGAAGACAACGCAAATGCAGATTGACCCTCAGCCTGATTTTTCGATTCAACCTAAGACTTGGGGGCTACTCCATATGGAGCATATATAAATTCAAGGACAGATACTCAAGTCAGCGTTAGATGAGGATTGAGCACATTCTAGCCGTATGGCAGTACTCCAGTTACTTGAAGGTTCAACTTTGACAAAGTACTCAGAAGAGCACCAACAACTAGTCGCATGAAGCCTGTAAATGTACTCGGGACTGCTGCATTTGACTAAAACGTACTCGAGGGCTTATCGTACATACATCTATAGGTCCACCAGAAGGTTTGGACAGACCCATACACAGGGCTGTACACCGACACGGGTCAGACATGAGGACTACGGTGCAGGGCGACGTAGTCTGCGTGGAGGACAGGAACTAGTCGAGAACTCGGAAACTACTTGTAGCAGTTAAAGTAGGACTTTCTGGTCGAATCCGACTAGTACTCTTGTAAAACAACCAACCTGTAACCCTGCTCCTCCGATATATAAGGACGGGCAGGGACCCCCTCCAAACGAGTTTAATTGAATACAAGCAAACAACACACACAACGTAGGGTATTACGCGATCTAGCGGTCCGAACCTGTCTAAATCGCCATCGAGTTCTTGATTTTGGCGACACCTACCAACCAAAACTCTACCTTAGTACTCCTCTATGTAAGTTGCCATGTTTAAACACCAACATCTTGCTCCTCTGTTTGTCGGCTACTGGATTACTGCGTCGGATCGAACAGGTTTGGCTTGCCATGATTTTATTCTCATCGAAACATGAAGATTGAAGGGGATCATCATTTATTCTTGGTGTTGCGTACCACGCTAATACAGTAGTTCGTCGATAACGAAGCGTAGCTGTCTGCGCTCTGTTCACGCGTCGATAACGAAGCGTAGCTGTCTGCGCGTCTGCGCTCTGTTCACGCGTCGATAACGAAGCGTAGCTGTCTGCGCTCTGTTCACGCGACCGCACGCTAGTTGCACATGCTTATGCGCATTTCATTTTCAATTTTCAAGTGTCACAAGTCAATTTTTGTTAAAGCACGACACAGAAACAGAAGCTCCTCACGAGCGTACGCTCACATGCTGCGTTTGATTTTAATTACCTTTGATTTTATTTTATAAAAATAAAGTCTAGGAGATCCATGACTTCATTAGATTAGTCTTAGTGCACAGTTTCGTTGCAGCTGAGTGTCATAGGGATGAAACACCTCTTCCCCTCTTAATTACCTTGCTAAGTCAATAATTTTGATACGTGCTATTGAATGTAATGCTATGAAACTTTCACAAAACCCTCCATTAAAACTGGTCTTACGTTTTTGCACGTCAAGAATTAAAGATGCACACTAGTACCACTTCTACAACAAAGATCCTTGAGTTCTCGAAACTAGGATGAGGTCTGAGAAAACTTCCATTTCGTTTCACTAAATGATACATGTTACCTGCTGGTGTGCCTAAAAAACGTAGAGGCACGGTCCAGCATGTACCATGTGCTTCCGAACCGTCGTCATCGCAGGCCGCCTATAACCGTTATCCGCTAACCACTTCGCGGCCACGATTCTGACTGTGAGCGAAGCCAAGCGTGACAAAACTACAAGCTAGAGGTGCTAGACTAGAGTGTCCAACTAATCGACGAGCGTAGCTACACGACCGGTGGCTGTATGGTCGACGACGCATAATGCAAAACTATTTTTTTCCCTGCAGGTGGTAGTCTGAGGAAGCAAGCTTGTTCGTTCAAAAAGTACTCTTGAGCAAAAAGACATTTTATGGGCAGTCATGATGTCTTCGAAACATAATTTTGGCTACATATTTCCTTGAAATGTAAACTTGGACCATTCTCAAAGAAAAACTCAAAAATGTATATGGTGAAGGTATATATTGATGACAAGATTTCTTTATACAACAATTTTATCAGCCTAATCCAACAACCTGCAAAGGCATGTTCTACACACAATAAGATGTTGATGATTCTCTGAGTGTTTTTTTAGAATGGCTGGCGATTATTGGTCTTCTTTATAATTTTCTTTAAAATGAACATGCAAAGACTTATTTATCCTAATTGAGACAATCCCCTAGACTTATTTATAAGTGGCTGATGGTTTTTTTTTTTTTGCTAGGAAATGTTTATTGCGATTCTTTGTCGCTAATTTGCTTTCGGGAATATCTAAATTAAACTAAAAGACCTTGTCAGGTGACAAGAAAATGGTAAGAAAAACGATAACTCCCAGTCATTTAAAAAGGACACTTGAGAAATCTTTGATACCAGGAGCCTTGTGCGCAGTTCAATTTTGCGTTTCAAAATACACAAGGCTATTCGGGGCCCCGGAGAAGCCGAACATGAGCTGTGCAAACCGGCCCATAATGTCTTTCGCCGCGCGGCGACCACAACAACAACGTAGGTAGACAAATCCAAAGCAAATGGGCTCAATTGTCTTCCTACGTGAACAGCCTACCATGACGTCGTTGCTATGTCGGTATGTTTGGCATTTTCTCATCTGGTTGCTTAAGGCAGCTCAAAATTTTTGGTAAACGATTTGATGGGTGATTTGGATGAGGCGCCCTAATGCTCACGGAAAATCTGTCTTGGATAGCTATATGAATTATTATGATTTTTTCAGATTTATAATAAATCTTAAGGATCAGGATCCAAACTGCCCTTCCAAACAAGTTTGCGTTGTACTTCGGGGATCAGTAGAGCCACATAGTTGCACAAATCATGACCTCTTTGCGTATCTACACAGAGTCCATAGTTCAAAATGTCAACCAAAAGCTTACAGTGATGCAAAGAGAAGTTTACTTCTCGAAGTTCTTCTGTAAATCGGTAAATCCCAATGAATTCGTAGCACACCATATAACTATATAAAAACAAAGAGAAGAATCAAGGAAGATGTACAATGCCTAGTGATGCGAACAAAATTCTTAACCTAGCTAGGTACTATGACGAAGCTGAACGAAGTTCAACTAGCGAAGCGTAGAATCCATCTTTGATGTTCATCAGCGTCTCATGTCTTCCTTTCTCCACAATCACGCCATCCTTGAGAACTGCAATAATATCAGCACTTTTGATCGTCGAGAGGCGGTGTGCCACAATAACTGTGGTCCTGCCAACCATGACATTGTCCAAGGCATCTTGCACAATTCGCTCAGACTCAGCATCCAAGGCGCTCGTTGCCTCATCAAGAAGAAGAATCTTTGGATCTTTTAGTATGGCCCTTGCGATGGCCACCCGCTGCTTCTGGCCACCAGATAGCTGAACCCCCCTCTCTCCAACAGTGGTGTCATACCCCTGGGGAAGGCTTGATATGAACTCATGCGCATTGGCTGCCTTTGCGACCTTCAGGAGCTCCTCCTCAGTGACCTCCCCGTGCTTCCCATATGCTATGTTGGCGCGGATTGTGTCGTTGAAGAGCACAGGCTCTTGGCCCACCAGCCCTATTTGGTCCCTTAGCCAATCGACCTTTAGGCTCTTGATTTCTACCCCATCTAGTGAGATGGTACCAGAGTCAGGATTGTAGAATCGTTCCAGCAAAGAAATTACTGTTGATTTTCCACTGCCACTCTCTCCCACAAGTGCAACAGTCTGTGTAAAACCATAAAAGGAGTAAGCAGCTGATTATATCACTGAGAAGATATTGCATTGCAGAGAGATGTTAGGCTAACCTTCCCGGAGGGTATGTGTAGGGTAAAATCACTGAAGATTTGAACATCTGGACGGCTTGGATACTTGAAGCTAACATGTCTGAAGTCGATGTCACCCTTGACCTCGTCTAATGTCAAACCTTCGTCACTGCTTGAGTCAACTTTCGACTTTCGGTCCAATAAAGCAAATATGGAGACAGATGAATCCTTCGCCTTTGTAGAATCAGAAGCCAATGCACTTGTTTGAGATATGCCAATTGTTGCCAGCATCAGTGCAAAGAAAACCTGCAAGACACGTGTTAAAATCAAATCTTCAATAGGAAGTTGAAGGAAGAAAATACTATTGACATGATGCATTTTCTAACCTTGAAAACGTCTGCAAAAGTAGATTTGTTATGACGCACGAATTGCCCTCCAACATAGAAACAAAGGCCATATGTAAGGTACATCATCATGAATGAGAAACCAAAACCAAGGCCACCAACCATTCCTGTTCTGACCCCTTGATTCTTTGAAGCTTCACATTTATGATCATAGATTGCCATGACTCTTTTCTCAGCACAGAAAGAAGCTACAGTCCTGATACTACTGATAGCATCAGTGGCCACTTGACTTGCATCTTCATACAGCATCTGCAGAAACAACAATACATTGTCATTTAGCATGTATTCAAAATATAATATCTAGAGTGATCATTATTCTTATGTAATTTGAAGACCTCAATGACAAAATAAATGCAGATCTTAGTTTCAATTGTTATTTCATATTTTGTATAATGACAAGAACAACCTGATGGCCTGTTTTTTTACATATATTACCTTGGCATCTTGACTGAAGCCCTTCAAAAACTTAACTTGTGCATATCCTTGAGCACCCGATAGTGGCATTGCACAAAGGATGATCAATGTGAGCTTCCAGTCTGCCACAAAAGCAATGACCAATCCAGTGATTAGCGATGAGGTGACCTGAGCTAACAAGGCCAAGTTATCACCCACTAATCTTCGGACATTTAGAGCATCAACTGACAACTTTGCACCAAGTGCTCCACTGTAAGATGGAATTTGGCCATTAGTAATCCCTTAAGTAGAAATAAAGAAAATACTACATTGAACAAAACGATGGTAGTCAACCTGGAGTTTTTGGGATCATCAAACCAAGCAACTTCTTGGTGCACAATGCTCCGAAATGACAAGGCACGAATACGCTCGATAAGCTTCCCCCCTGCGACACCAAACAAGAAAAACTCCACTGGTACTGATATTATCGATACAATACCCAGCACAACACACATCAAACCCCAAAAGCTTGAATCCTTTCTTAGTTTGTCAGGCGGCTCATAGAAAGTTTTGATGGCATTGGAGATCAATAGCCCAAACATTGGAAAAAGCACTCCATGCACTCCAGCAGCTAGTGCTCCTAACAAAAGAATCGGTACCTCTGGCTTGTTTAGAGCAGCAAGCCGTCCCATAGGAGCTTTCTTTGGGGCCTCACTATCATCAGCCTGCTCTTTCTGATTCTCCCCGTTTGTATCATTGTCTTCGAGCAACCCAACTGAACCAGGCATACCAAATGGGACCGTCGAAGAATGCCGACTGCTGTTTCCTGCAGAACCTCTGCCTATCGATCGCTTCAGTGAGAGGCTTCTACTTTTAGACCTTTTATCAGACATGCGACGTTCTAATTTCTGTTCCTCTTCTTCTTGGCTTTCTTGCAGACGAATAAGTTGAGAATAAGCACCATCAGGGTTCATTATCAATTCATCATGGGGTCCTGTGAAATATTTTTTGATTCAAGGAATTGATTGCTTAGTTAAAACATGGTGTGCATGTAATGAACGCAAATGCACTATGCACAATGGAAAAGGGATCCTAACCTTGTTCAACTATTTTCCCTTGTTGAACAACTGATATGCAATCGGCATTCCTCACAGTACTCAGACGATGTGCAACCACAATTGTTGTTCTATTCACCATGATCCTATTCAGTGCTTCCTGAACAATCCTCTCTGACTCAACATCCAATGCACTAGTCGCCTCATCTAACAACAGAATTCTGGGGTCTTTAATTATTGCTCTTGCAATAGCAATCCTTTGCTTTTGGCCCCCTGAGAGCTGAGCGCCACGTTGGCCAACCATCGTGTCATAGCCCTGGTATGAGAGAAACAGAAAAATATTAGCACTGAGCTCAATATAAGATACAGGATGTACAGAAGTTAATTCATTGGATCTGTGGCATACGTTGGGCAATTTGTCAATGAAATTTGCTGCATTAGCAAGCTCAGCTGCTCCTTTGATCTCTTCAATTGTTGCATCCTCTTTGCCATATGATATGTTATCTTTGATAGATGTCATAAAGAGCAATGGTTCTTGGTTAACAAGACCGATCTTCCCTCTTATCCAATCAAGCCGCAAGCTCTTAATGTTAATGCCATCAATTAAAACCTCACCAGCCTGTGGATCATAGAATCTCTCCACAAGACTTATGACAGTTGACTTGCCACTTCCACTCTCCCCAACTATAGCCATTGTAGTGCCGCTAGACACATGTAATGAGAATCCATCAAATATTAGTTGATCTGGTCTTGCTGGGTAGCTAAAGTACACATCCTTCAGGTCAACATCACCCTTGATGTCTTCTAACTGCTTGCCGCTTGGGTCGTCAGGGTCAATTTCCGGTTTCCTCTTGATTGTTGCGAACAATCTGTATGCTGCAGATCGTCCTTCTGCAAAGGCTGCCAAGCAGGGTGTTGCATTACCTAACGACCTGCACAAAACGTTGGAAATCGACAACATGGATCATACAACATGGATCATCAAAAGAATTTCTTTATCTCGATTTAGAGAAACTCACATTGCCCCAGTTATTATAGCTAACAAGATATTGATGACATCTCCTCCTGAGTAACCTTTGCTAAGAATCAACTTGCCACCATACCATATGGCTAAACCATAGCTTGAGAAAAATATACAGAAAACAGACCCCATGCCAAAACCATTGGTAATTCCTTCCTCAACAGCTGCCTTGTATGCCTTGTGTATGAGTTTATTGTACGCTGCAATAGCCTGCTTCTCACCGTTGAAGGAGACAACCTGTTTTACAGATGTAGCCAGAAGAAAACCGGTGAGTGCATGTCACATTGAAAATGTAGTGATTTCTCTTTGTCGTTATTCAGTCACCGAGTGCATTGAACTCACTGTTTTAATGGCCCCAAGCGTCTGTTCGACTACATTCCCTGCTTCACCGTATGATGTTTGCCCCTTGCTAGAGATTTTAAAAAGCATTTTTGAGACCATTCCTCCAGCCACAACAACTGGAGGTATGCATGCCAACATGACAAGAGATAAAAGCCATCCTTTTATGAATGCTATTACAAAGCCACCTATGAAGGTAGCAATATGTTGTTGGAACTTGCCGACCTGAAGAGTTTCGTAAGAGTCAAATTGTGCAAGTTTCGATATAAGCTGGTGATAGTCAACACAAAGTTTGCTTCTGCACTCTTCATTTTTATAGAGGGGAGCTATTTACCTTCTCACCAATGGCATCCTGAACCAACACGGTATCACCAGACATTCTTGAAACTAGTTGCCCAGTTGTCATTTCGACATCAAAGAATGCTATTTCTTGTCTCAGGACAGATTTAAGGTACAGAGATCTAATTCGTGTTGCCTGCCTTTCTCCTGTCATTGTCCAGCATGACACCTCTGCACAAAAATGCATTGAATTCAATTATATTGGTATGAGGCTACGAGCATCATATATATGCCTTAAACATGCACTAGATTTTTCTAAAATCAGTTTGCTGACGAAGCAATGCTTTAATCGTACACCTTTTATTGTATCTAAACATGTTGGCTTTGTAACCACTATCATGAACTGCTGAACACAAACTTTCTGTACCCTTCTTTGAAAGTACATAACAAAAGTCAAAGTTGGACTCTGCTCCGTGATGACAGCTTCCATGTTTGAAAGTTGACACACTGGTATGAGCGCAAGCTGGTATATGCGACAAGCTTCTTTTTGTTAAGCTTATCTTTTTATTGTACGTAATGCATGATTCTTTTTACTATCGATGGGATCGTTTGCAGCAGGATTTGCAGCAATGTCAGCTTGTGATGCAGAGTGCAAGCGGATATGAAGATTGAAAGGGTTAGCAAAGTCTACTCGTACTTACGGAGAAAGGACACAACCGCTGTTGCAATGCCCAGGTAGACAAAATTCAGAAGTGCCTGAAAGGAAAGTAAAGTGGAACAGCAGCAGGGTGAGAAATGTACTCATGTTTCGAAAAAGAATGCAAGGAAATGAATTTTTATGAAAGTTTTGCCATGACTTTATTTTATTCAGGAACCATATTAAAAAAACTGCCGCCAAAAAACATGCAACCGACAAATTTGACAGTGTGGATGATCTCAAACCCTATTCTTGGACAGAGTTCCGGATCTTTGATCAGGAAAGATTCCAGCCATTACCTGTGGTGGTTGGTTATCAATTATAGTAACTCTGTTCCACATGGTCATATTATACAAGTTGCAATCAACTGGAATAACCTAAAGTTACTGTGTTTAGCTAATTGATCGTATTCCTACTTCAGAAAGGCAGCTTTCAGAAAAACACATTGTAAATGGACTAGACATTTTATCTTAATACAAGTGAGCTCCCATGTGAGAAAGAAAAAAACATTCCCCGAAGAAAATAAATTAAATGTTAAAAATTATGCTGCTAGTTGGTCCCTGGAGCGTTGAGTTAGTTGTTTGTTTTTTTTTTTTTGGAGGGGAACTATGGCAGGCAAGTAGCCGGCCTGAACTTTTGTATTAATATGCAAATTTGGTGCATACAAGATTTGCGAAAGTAGAGTACATAGGGGTGGGGAGCATTTAGGTTACAATGTTGCTAAAAATTAAACTCCATTGCAGCAGTGCATCAACTAGCGTAGAGCGGCGCACACGATGCTTCCATAATTCCAGGTCTGAAGCCACAGCAAAGATGGTGAGGCGCATCGGTTGGTAGACAGTGTTGAAGACGACGGAGTTACGCATCTTCCAGATGTTCCACAACAGAGCGGTGATGACGGTGGAGCGGACTGCATCAGCGGACTCCGAGAGCTCCGGTATGTCCCATAAGCCATGGAATGTGCCGAGGTATGGCACCATTGACCAGCCATCCTGTCTCCAGAGACGGCGCACTCGCGGGCAGCGGAGAAGGAGGTGTTCCTGATCCTCATATTCACCACAGAATGCACAGAGCGGGGAATCGATGATGTGTCGGTGATGGAGAAGTGCAGCAGATGGTAGGCGCTGTCGATGAACCAGCCAAAGGAAGTGCTTGCACCTTGGGATGGCGGCGTTGTTCCAAATGCAGGGTGCAAAAGGATCAGGAGGGAGGAGCTCTCTATGGCAACTGTAGAATCCCGACGTAGAGAAGGGTTGCAGCTGAACGCCAATACCGCGACGGTCGGGCACGTCCGGCTGGGCGTGCTGGAGAGCGGAGAGCAGGACGGTCAGCTCTGCGGTCGCGGCGGTGCTGAGCCGGGGGTGGAGCTGGAGATCCCACTGCCCTTCCGCCCAAGCGTGGTGGACAGAAATGTTGGATCGCCGGCAGAAGGAGAACAGAGCCCGGAAGGTGGAAGCCAGCAGCTGCGGCCCAATCCAGCCCAATCCAGTGGTCGTGCCAGAAGCTGACGGAGAGGCCGTCGCCCAGGTGGACGGTCGTGCAGCGCCGGAATTCCGGTAGGAGTGGCAGGAGCATGGACCATGTTGGAGTATCAAGGTGGTGGGTATCGCTAAGGTCTCGGCCAGCTTCATGCCCATAGAAGCTGTGGAACCAGCGCTGCCAGTTGGTGGTAGAAGGCTGGTGGAGTTTACTCAAGAACTTGATCAGCAGACTTCAGTTTTGGCAAGCAAGATCTTTGACACCCAGCCGCCGCTGCTCTTGTCCCAACAGACCATCTTCCAAACAACTTCGCACTGGCTGCCATGGCAGGTGGAGTCTCCCGTCCAGATGAAAATACTGTTGACGCTCGTTATTGACACACTTTTAATGCTATTTTTCTTATACTAATCCGCTACTTGACACCTAAAATAATCCTGTTTTCGCATATGCATTGTATTTTGGAGGACATTCTGTTTTTGCAGGAAATTGGACTATATTGGAGCATAATTGGACAAGGCCCTCAACAAGCAATAATCCAAAGAAAGACGAAGGCTAACGGGTGCAAAAAGGGCCTAGGCCGATCGGCCTATAGAGGCCCAGGCCGATCGGCCTAGGGTCCTCAGGGCCCCGATCATGCTCATCTTCGGCGAAGACTTCTCCAAGATTATTTAGGGGCTAAGTTTCATAAGATATGACAAGTTCAGAAGCAAGCAGAACTTTGGAAAGATATCAAGATCCATCCTTATCCTGAGGCTATCGACGTGCAATTCCTGCATGCAAGTAAAAATAAGTTTCCATATCATCAAAGAAGACTTGGTGACGAAGGAGGGTACGAGAGACCATAAGGAAGGGCCAGGCCGATCAGCCTGGACCCCTCAGGCCGATCGACCTGAGGATTTCCTTACTTCTCTCTCCTTCCAATTTTCACCATGCGCTCCCCGGACTATAAATACCTCAAAAATTCACCGAGCCTCGGCATCCATCCACGAGAACTCAACGAAACGAAGGACATCCACTAGAGGGAGCTGAGGGCCGCTGCAAATCTTCGTAGTTGTCTAGGAGATGGCTTAGGCCGACCCTAGCCACCATGACCTCCCTGCGCGGTTGTGTCATGGTGGAGTTCAGGAGCTAGTTATGATCATCAATGGTATGTACTCGATGGTGATGATCTAAATACATCTATTATATGAGAAATATTCTTCACGTCATCCGATCTATTAGCGACTCTGTTGTCTCCTTTTATGCTTTCTTCTTATCATGAATATGCTTGTTCCTTAGTCTAATTCGAGGTTAGATTTCATAGCATGCTTTATGTAATCATGGTGATTAGATCTAGTATTTGACCCTTCATGATATTTAGATATGTTCACTTGTGTTTCTGCCCTTAAACTGTGTGCACTGATAGAGAGGATCGTGACAGGATTTGGTTTGTGTAAGGTGGGGGTTTTCGGGAGGTTGACCGGAGGTAGTAGTTTAAAGATTGCTTTGGATGAGATGCATGTTGTACTTGCTTGTTAGCTAGAACTACAGCTAGAAGACGATAGGCTCTTACTACCCTTGATGGTGTTTTATCATATACATATATGTGGATGTGATCTACCTGTTCTCATAATTTACCTTTACACCAAGATTACCCTCTTCATATGCAATCTATGCTTCATGTTAGGATTAGATCCGTTAGATTAGATGGAAAACTCTAGTTAGTTCGCTGCCAATCCACGGATTGATAAACCTTGGATGGAATACTCTAAAAGAAAAACTACGATGATCCGTGCGCTTGTGGTTAACAAACTGGCGTGCTAACTGCCATCAACAAACACGCCTCATGATGTCAATGACTTGGACCGTAGTAGCAGGAAGGAGCTTAGAACACATGACACAGACAGCACGAGCACCAAGCACGGCATTGGCCAGTGTAGTCTGACCACTTGGGGTGAGCAAGGGCCACACCATCCTAGAACATAATTGTCAACAGCTCTCACCATCAGCATCATGTTAGAGAGGCGAAGCTTGTAGGCAGACAGCGTCAGCCCTAGGTAGGTTTGGGGGAAGGAGGCAAATTGGCACCCCAGGATCGAAGCCATGAGAGAGGCATCGCTGGCCACGACGCCAATGGGGAGGAAGGTGCTCTTATCATAGTTGATGTAAAGCCCGATCGTGGCGGAGAAGGTGTCCAGCAATTCTTTCAAGCGCGTTAGCTAGGTGGTGTCAGCTTGAAGGATGATCAAGGTGTCATTAGCATACTGTAGCACGGGGCACGACAAGTTGTTGACAAGCGGGTGGCACAACTGTCCAAGGTTAGAGGCATGCAGGATCATCTGTTGAAGTAGATCAGCCATGAGGATGAATAGGTAGGGCGATAATAGGTCTCCTTGGCGCAGGCCCTTCTTACACTGAATCCATTTCCCTGGCACACCATTGAGAACCACCTCTACCTGACTGGAGACGTTGAGGAGGTTGATCCATTGGCACCAAAGGTCAGGAAAGCCTTTCGCTTGGAGAAATGATTCCATAGCCTCCCAGTTGATGGAATCAAAAGCCTTGCGGAAGTTCAATTTAAGAACAATGGCGGCCGCACCATGCTTGTGGCAGCATTGCACAATTTCAGCTGCGTAAACAAAGTTTTCAGTGATGCACCGCCTTTGAGGAACCCAGTTTGATCCAAGTGCACTAGCTGGGAGATGCAAGGTTGCAGGCGCATGGTCAAGGCTTTGGAGCAGATCTTGGTTGCACAATTATGTAACAAAATAGGCCTCAAGTCCTTAGGCAAGACAGATGATTCCTTCTTGGACAGAAGCGCAAGAAATGCCTTGTTGAGCCTGTGCAGTTTTGCGGTGCCTTGGTGGAAGTGGTCTAGTAGACTGAGAAGATCGTCGACAACATGGTCCCAATTCCACTGGTAGACCTTGGATTAGTTGTGTGAAGACTTCGAGGCGTACCCAGTGGTTGTTGAACCAGAAGATCACCGGCGGGGGATAGTGGTCGAGGCGGTGAGGAAGAGCTAACAGTGATTAGACTTATATGCCAAGGTGGAGGTGACAGCCGCACCAGGGATCAAGGAGCTCTAGTCATATTTGATGAAGAACCGGTCAAGCTTGGTGAGGATTGGTTCTTCTTGGTGGTTGGACTAGGTGAAGCATCTGTCCAACAAGGGATCTCCTACATAGCCATGGAGTCAATAGCATTGTTAAAGAGGGTGGCCTTGACATGATCAAAATTATCATTTGACCACTCAGTTGGCAAGTGAATGAGGTTGAAATCCGCTGGAAGTGACCAAGGGTCGGTGGTGGAGGTGCATATTTGAGCAAGTTCATCAAGGAAAAGGGGTTTGGTAGGGGCGTCGCAGGAGCCATAACAATTGGTGATGGTGAAGGATAGGTTTGTGGTGGTGGCTTGGAAGGTTGTGGTTAAAGTGAAGCGGCGCGCTGAGGAGGAAGTTAGGGAGAGTAGGTTTGGGTCCCAGGCTGTTAGAACACTACCTGAGATGCCAATGAAGGGCTGGAAGGAGAAGGAGGAGGCAAGGCGGTGAGGGAGGAAGGTGTCAGCTTTGAATTGGGAGATGTTAGGCAGTTTGGTTTCTTGGAGGCAAGCAATAGAGGGGGAAGGAAAACGCAAGCCGAGTATGACTGCATTTGTTCTTGTCACCCAGGCCGTGAACATTCCAGGAAAGGATGGAGATCTATCTTGGATGGCTACCCATGGAAGAACCAGAACTACACCAATGTGAGGATCAAGCAAGCAACCCCGAGGAAAGAAGCAAACAAGCAATAAAACATGAAGGGGGAGCCCCAACCATGTTCCGACAGCAAGAGTCGTCGTGCAAGGCACAACAGGCTCTGAAGGTTCATACATGGGCGCCAATATAAGCCAGCCTCGAGATCATCAGGGTAGAGTTTCTTCTAGCGTGCGCAGATTACATAAATGGCGACATCGTCGCAATCGTAGCAGCAAAAGGGTCCTTGGAGCATGTCGAAGAGAGGACGCATCATCTAGTCGAGGTTCTCCACCTGCGGGGTAGGGAGGTGGGCCATGGAGGAGAGGTAGCTATTAGAAACATGACACGCGCGGCCCAGCAGCTATAGGTCCTCAACCTTCCATGTCGGAGGTGCTGGAGCAGCAGCAGTAGAAGAGGCGATGTCCTACGTAGCGGCAGCAGCGAGCACGGTGGAGCCTGAGGAGTCACCAGAGGAGTCGAGCCATCGTCGGAGTTGGAGTCGGAGCTGATGTGGTGGACGCTGGAGGAGGAGGAGGCAGGGTGACCGTCGGTGTCGTACTTGCGCTTCTTGATGCGTACCACGGCTGTAGCCACTGTCTCCTGCTGTGGGTGTTCCTTGGTGTGGAGACGAAGGCTGCACCTGCGGCCATCATCAAGTGGCGACGCCGGGGCAAGCGTGGCTGGGTGAGTGTCTCATGGAAAATTAGGTCGATGTTTACCGCCAACGCTGGTGGAGTGAGGATGTCATTGGAGGCCGCAGCAATGACCTCTACCTGGGCTGCAACAGTCTCTGGGTGGAGCGCGGTCACCGGGATCATCTAGATGTCATGTTGAGGGCGCGTCGAGGGCGTAGCGTGAGGTTGGGAGACTTGAGGTCGTCGGCTTCAAGGCCATGGAGGTAGTGGAGTCCGCAAACCATTGCTAAGGTAGAGGGAGCATGGTCAGGGCATCATCGTCGGAGGGTGCACGGAAGACGGTGTAGTTGTCAGCCACGGTGACGGGGGCCTTGAGCTGGAGGGAGCTGAAGCTAGAGGAGAAAAAGCTGCTCACCTCAGCAACAACACCAGCAGTGCCAAGGCTCCCCACCGGAGCCGATGGCAGGGGGCAGCAGCTGGTGCCTCAGAGGTAGTAGGGATGGCAATGGGACGGGTTGGGGTCAGGTGGAGCTTCCACGGATCCGCTCCCGAAACTCAAGAATAAAACCCGCCCCAAACTCAAACCTTGTTTTGACTGACAATGTGCACCCACCCTCGAAACCCACGGGTGCCCGAAACCCAACGGGCCCCCCGAAATTCGAGCAAGACAACAGTTCACATGTGAGGCGCAGGCGGCCAGTGGTGCTCGGGCGAGGGGCGCGGGCGAGGGGAGCAGGCGGTGGGCGGCGCACACAGGCGAGGGGCGAGGGTGAGGGCCAGACAGTGGAGTAGGAGGATGAGGATAGGGTTGGGAGAGCTTACATATCTAGGTTTCCAATTGCTTGTTGGGCTGGGCTACATCTAATTTTTAGGCTGGAATGTAATTCGGGGCCTCGCGTGGGTCACCCGCGGGGGGAGGGGATTAGAAACTCACCCCCGCCCCACCCAGTTTCAGGTCCCCGAACCCGCAAACCCGCGGGAGGGAGGGAAACAGACCTGCCCCCACCCCCATCGGGTCTAAAACTCGTAGGTTTTGGGTCCAAACCCGTCCAACTGGAATTCCTAAGAGGCAGTCCCTACCACGAGGTCATCGTCAAGTGCACCTAGCGCCACCGGAGGTGGCAGGAGTTGCGGCGAAAGAGGGCCTGAACTGCAACCTCTATGGCCGCTAGGGCAGCCAAATCCGGACCGTCGTAGAGGAGCATGGTGTAGCGGAGGGAGATGTTCGCTGGCGGCTAGGGCCCAGAGGCGGCGCACATGACAACGTTCGTGGAGAAGAAGACGTTCCGTCGCTCGCCCACGATGGAGACCTAGTGGAGGAAGCCCACGGACGCCAAGCAGAAGTTGACGATGAGCATGCCCTAGTCCCCGTGCACGTCTGTGCAGAATGGCTATAGTGGGACCTTGTAGACACCACGGTCACCGTCGGGAGCAGTGACCACGACCTCGAAAATAGAGCCGCGGTGGAGGAACACCTCAACAAAGGACGGTTTGACGAGGAGCAGGCGGGCATGTACCTCTAGGAAGATGATGTCCCCACGCCTGCAGCCCAAGGGCACAAGGAGGATGTCGCGAAGCATCATGGGGCTGTCCCCGCACCGGGCATACATCGGGCCTTCTAGGTAGGTGTGGGCGATGATGCACGTACTGGGCGCACCGGGGGTGGGAGGCGGGGGTGCAGTGGATGGACCACCGCCTGGTGGGCCGTCTGCGAGGCCAGATTTGAGTCTTGCCACACCAAGCCCATCCAGGTTGTCGCCATCCTCCAATATGCTAGTAGGGCTGCTAAGGGACGGGTGATCCGGGCTACGCGAGGGTGGCCCACAGGAGTCCGAGTTAGAGTCCTCCAGGTCAAGGACGTGGATGATCTCAACCCTAGTGAAGGTGCCCAGCCCAGTATGGTTTTTGAAGAACTCCTCAAGCGGGATATCGGCCTCACCTTAAGCTTTCACCATGAGCAGGACGGCGGAGAAGTCAATCCCATGGAGGTAGATCGGGTCGATGAGGTGCGGGTTGGCGTAGGGCCTCATGGAGTAGATGATGCACTCGCAGTTCCAATGCTCCATGGGGAAGTCCTTGATGGCGAGGGAGATGAGCGCACCGTGCTCGAAGTGGAAGAGGTTGGCCGTCTCATCATGGCACTCTAGGGTGATGGAATGCTCGCGACCAAGGAAGGGCTGCGCGTTCATGGAGTGTTCGTGCACAGCATTGGACTCGAACATGATGAGCATGGCGCCGTAGGAAGAAGGAGTGAGCATGACGCGCGGGTTACTACCATGCGCCACGAGGGAATCGCGGATGGCGTCGTTGGGCGCCTGATGTGGCGGGTCGATGATGGAGTAAGTGAGGTGGGTGAAGCACGCCATGTGGGAGGACGACATGAAGACGTCGACGGAATCAGGGTGCTGGGGTAGCAGGAGATTCTCCGTGTCGAGGAGAGCATCGTCGGAGCTATCGAAGTCGGCATCAGCAGCTACCGGGGCTGGCGCGGTGGAATCTCCCCCTCCTCCAGGTCCAGCTCCATGTCCATCGGGGGGATCGGGTTGGGGAGTAAGCCTGGAGGATGAGGAGGAAGTTGTAGAGCGCCGGGCTGATAGGGGAGGGAAGCCAGGGGAGCTCTGCTCGGAGGCGCCATTGAAGTTGAGGCACGGCATGGCAAGGCGGTGCGGGGGCGCCCTGCAGTGGAGCTCGGAGTGGCCGGATATCCAGCAGCGGCGACAGCGAATGGGGTCTCTACATGTCGCCCGATGATGATCGAGGGTGAGGCAGCGGAAGCAGCGACGGTGGAGCGGCGGGAGTGGCGCATGCGGCGGAGGGCGTGAAGGTTGCGGTGGTGGCTTGGTAGGAGAGGCGGCAGCAGCGGCAAAGGAGGCGCGGTGGATTGGGGTTTTCTGCGGGGTGTATGGCGTGGGAGATAGAGAGGCGGGGAGCGGGGGGAAGAACCCGGGAATCGAGGGAAGGGGGAGCAGGCCCGTGCACCGGGCACACTGCAGGACGGATAGATGGGCACCAGCTGGAGAGGTGGATGGCGCAGGGGTGATAGCGCCACAAGAGGGTGGGCATCAGGTGCATGGAGTGAAGGCGATGTGCACGACAGGAGAAGCCTAACGGAGATGATGACTATTACATCCACGTAGTGGTGCACCCTCAGGGTGGGGGAAGGCCGCACCAACAGAAGGAGGAGTGCAGGCCGCAGTTGGGCCGGAAGGAGAAGGTGGCCCAGAGGAGGACTCACAGCCCAAGGGGAATCCCATCAAGAACGGGGTAGGGGAGTTCAAACCGGGAATGGAGGCCGTTACCGTTGCGAGGTCCGGGAAGAATTGGATGCAGCATCAACCATGGCGGAGATTCCCGAGAGTGAGAAGGAAATGAGCATTGGAGGGGCGGCAACATCGAGGCTAAAGATGAAAGGAGCAACCTCGAGCAGGGGGACTAGAGGCGTACTGCCATCAAGCCAGAAATTGATGGTGTTCTTCATCCATTGCAGCTGACAAGAGGAGAGGCAGGGGTATGGGCTCACCCAGATGATCGAGGGCTACAACAGCGGCGTGGGAGGCGGAGACATGAGCGAGCACGACGGAGTGGAAATTACGCAGGGCGTAATCCCAAAAGGCTTCACCCGGCGAGAGGCTCGGAGAGGAGAGGGCGTCGCCGGAGGGTCCTCAGGAAGGGGCACAGGGGGGAGGTGAAGCCGATGGTCACCCAGTCTGGCGGCCCGCATGCTCGGAAGCGCAGGGCGTTGGGGCACCGCAAAGGAGGGCCGCGGCGGGCGGCGGAGGCAGGGTTGGCAGAGGATTGGGTGGCGTTGGTGGCGCTGGAGGCAGCGGCGTGTGGGGCGGTGGAGCTGGGAGGCGGCTGGTAGGGAGCAGCGCCCGACGAGGCGGGGGTGGTCGGGAGGGGGGGCGCCCGCAGGGTCGCCAGCGGCCAGGAAGGGGGGAGGAGGACTCGTCACTCATTATTGTAAGGCTCCCCTGTTGAGTTGTTTGTTATCCTGAAACGGTTCTTTTTGGCAAAGTTTGACCCCTTGGTCTGAAAATATTAAAACTTGGTTCAAACGCATAGCTGAACAGATGAGAACAATCTACTCCAAGAAGAATGAAGGAGCGGTGCAATATTTTGCATGCAAAGCATTTCCCGCGTTTGAATTGGAAGGCATCTTGTTGATATTTGAAGTCACTAGTTAAGTTCCTGTCAAAACAGGGATCGTGGAATCATTTTGATTTCTAATAAGTACCAGACTACCAGTTTCAGTTGGTATCGATCCATCTTTTATCTCGAGATTCAAGAACAAGAAGAAATAGCAAATTTTGATAGAAATTAAAAGATGAAAAGAGAGCAAACACCATATGACTAATGGCGCCAAAAGGCAGGATACGCGCCCCATCATTCTCCTGGGGCAGTGAAAGAAAGCACAAACGCCAAGATTTAACAGAGCTTTCCATCTCGGTCAGATCATCAGACCGCCATGAGACGGGATTTGACCTCGGCCCGATCACGGCCGTCTCCGCGGCCATACATGTGCAGATGTGCTACGGAGAAGAGAATGGCAAGCAACGAGATAGCTAGGTAGCGTGGCGGAGGTGTCTCCGGCGAGCTCACCTTGTTGACGCGGCTGAGGACGTCGTCCACGCCGATGGCACCGCCGAAGGCGTTGATGACCTGGCCGAAGATAACCGTCATGACGGGCTCAGTGACGCCGTTGGCCATCGCCCCCACCGTGCCGAGGATCATCAGCAGGACGTCCGTGCAGTCGGCGTACCGGAACAGACCCGTGAATGACACCCTCTTCTCGCCGGCGCCGCCACCGTTCCCCTTCTTCTCTTCCTTCTCCTCGCCATCCCTCCCTCCTGCGGCGTCCATTGCTCGCGGCTCGGTGTGTGTACGGTGTAAGCGCTGCCTTGGGGGCGGCTCTCTACGGCTCAGCCTAGTACTTTGCAAGGGTATTTATGGGGCCGGTTCGCTGGTCGCAGTAGCCAGTAGCACGATGGTTAGGGATGGATATGATGTGATATCTAAATTATGCACTCGTATAAAAAATACTAATATAGATATTTGTATTTGTATTTATTTTTAATATGATGTTAAAGGAATGTATCCGGATTCGCTTTTCAGTATTTTTCTTCATTCAGTTTCAGATTTGTGTTTGAAAAAAAATGTGGAATATCCAACGCTATCTACAAATGATGTTAATTTTAATATTGTTAATAAAATAATGATGTGCACCATTTAAATTATTAAAAATATCTATATGATAAATGAATAATTATGTTAATCTAATATCAGTAATGATATACAATGATAACATTTCTTCAATTTTAATATGGCTAACCATATTAATTTTAAATATATTATATTATTTATGTAATGAATAAATTACACTTATATGTATTAATGTACTTATTTATATTGTTAAAGGATATATATGCTTATGGAAATATTTATTTTATATTTATTTTGATATGTTTAATTATTTAAATATTTATTAATGGGATTGTTGCCTTCTTACCCTATTTTAAGCCGCAATTATGATTTTACTCCACTCTCTTCCACTTTGTGTTTTTACTCTGCTTTTAAAAAACGAACGGGTTTGCCCGTATTCTAAATCTGTTGTACCCCGCTTGTAAAAAACGAACGTGTTTGCCCGTATTCTAAATCTGTTACCAACACCTGGAATAAAGCAATTAGAAAAATAACAAAAGCCATGCGAACAGATGGGGTTGTTTGGTTCCTCTGACTTATTTTTAGCACATGTCACATCGAATATTTAGATACTAATTAGGAGTATTAAACGTAGATTATTTACAAAACTCATTACCCAGCTGGAGGCTAAACGGCGAGACGAATCTATTAAGCCTAATTAGTCTATGATTTGACAATATGATGCTACAGTAAACATTTGCTAATGATGGATTAATTAGGCTTAATAGATTCATCTCGCCGTTTAGCCTCCATCTGTGCAATTAGTTTTATAATTAACTTATATTTAATCCTCATAATTAACCTTCAAATATTCGATGTAACACGGATTAAACTTCTCAATAAATCGAACGCGGCCAAAGTTGCCCCTTATCTTCCATATTGCTTCAAGAGGCCGACCTGACCTACCTCTCGTCGTCTCTCTCCCCGGAATCCGGATCCCCCTCTCTCTCAATCCTCTCACGGCTGGGTGCGACGGCGGCACCAGGAGGCCAGCGGCGAGCCTTCGGGCGGGGCGCGGGGAGCGGGCGCGCGCGGCTAGGCGGAGGGCACACGACGCGGGCTCGGGCACAGGTGCCCAGGCGTGCAGCTCGGGCGGGAGGTGCAGGTGGGCGGCGGTAGTCGAGCGCACGAGGGCCTGCAGTTTTGCCGCTTGCGCCTGCTCCGCCGGCCAAGCGCATGCCGCCATCGGTAGCGCCGAGGCCAAAGGGGAGGTGCCATGCGTGAGATTTAAATCCCATTCGAAGTTCTTTTTTGGATATTTTTTAAGTTTCCTTCTGAAGTGCTGATTGATTTAATTAAATCCACCATGCGCTTGATTTGGCACAAGAAGTGCTTCGTGCCTTGCGTATTGACCTATTGATTCATCAGTTAGATAGACAGTAAGATTACAAAGTGATTGAATGACCGAATTGGATGCGCCTGATTTACTTCTATGCATGCAGTGATATTTCCGTAGTAGTATAATAGGCATGCCTTCATCTGTGCAAATGTGCGTGCTTTTTCTATGAATGGTGGACGTGGAGGTGCGCGGCGCACGTGATATAAAAAGGATGGCATAATATATATAATGTAATAATAAATAGTTACTATATTATTAAAACTGAAATAACATATAACTAACAATCCAAATTTAAATATTTATTAAAAATTAAACAAACTACATTCATCATCAGTAGACACTCCCACAACAAGTTTAGATATGGGAAACTGAAACGTTGAAAAAATAAACATTTGGACAATTGTTAGATCGGGCTACAGAACGCGGGTGCATTTGCCATCTTCTTCACTGACCTAAACATATAGTCAAAAAGTATTGGGGGGAAATATTAACGATCTCCCCAAGCTCATGGAGACAACAAAACGTAAAGGTCCAGGCCCACCTAAGGTAACAAGACTGGCGCCGGCCCAACACGTCGTCCGACCCCGTATCCCAGGGTCCGGCATCCCCGACCCCCGGAAGACCAAGCTCCGCCTCGCCCGACCGCAGGTCTGAGGTCGGGAGCGTCCGACCCCCTGCCGCGGGTCTCCGCCTCGCCCGACCCCAAGCGTAGGAGGTCGGGCTGACCCGGGCCCGCCAGACAAGTATCCGCCTCGGGTGCAGATCTCGTGGGTCCCCCTATCGATTTCGCCATAAATGCGTCGCAGGTCTGTTAGGAAGAAGAATGACCGCGCCCCTCACGCAACCTGCTGCAAGTACCCATGTGCGGCCGCACTGTACAAGCTACAGTATCTGCGGCCTCCTCCCATTCGCCACAAGGCACTCATGGCCTGCGCCGCCTGGAGCAGAGGGAAACCTCGCCCGTTCTCGCGTCCCGCGCGCACAGCGGTAGGGATGTGACGTCCGCCCTCCGCGAGCCGTCAACAGGACGGCGGAATCCGCCGTCCCCTTCCCCCCCAACGGACACCCGAGTCACGACGAAACGCCATCATCACGACCCGGCGGCTACGGCCTCCGAGGAGGCCATCGACAGGGCGCGGCGCCGGCCACCCTCCTCCGGCATACGCGCCGGCAGAAGTCGAAGGCCGGTGAGGACGCCGGGAACTTGGGAACTCGGTTCCTCCCTTCGTGTTGTATTTTTATCCAGCCATGTTTATCTCTTTACCGCTCCCCACACTCGGTCTCGCCTGTAACCCCGGTGGTCTCCTTACGCTATAAAAGGAGAATGGGGGACCTGAGACAGGGGAGAGGCTCCAAGGACAACTAAAGACACCATAACGCTCCCAAGACAACAGGGCACACACACAGGCACCCTCCTAGAGCATCAGTGCACACCCAAGAGACCTGGGACCGAATCCCTCTCTCGCACTCCTATAACCCCTACTACAGAACCCCGCGTGGGCAACACGAGCAGCTCCCGACACTGGACGTAGGGCGTTCCTTTGCCCGAACCAGTCTAAATCCTGTGTCTCCCACGTCACCATCTGAAGCCTTACGCGCATAAAAGAAATTTACTAGTCTAAATCTTGATCCGCTAATCTTGACAACGACAAAAAGATACTTCAAAGGTTGTCTGACATTTTTTCCCATGGACGGTAAGGGCGGTGTATTGAAGTGTATAGGAATATAGTAGGATCAAGCGGCCACTGCCTCTTTAACACATTCATGAACCTCGAGTCCATTCGTAAAGAATTTATAACATCTGCAAAAAGAATAACACCATTTTTCACGAGCAATACTTTTCATGGAATTATATCAAAATAATGATAATGGTTTACCTTCGAGTGATGTCATCCACAGGTGCGCTGCAGTTTCACAAAAAGTGATTGCAGTCAATGCAGTTCCCGCCAGGCACCCTGTAATTGGAGATCATCGTAACATCAAAATGCATCACAAGTCAAAATAAACATAATCCACAACAAAATAGATTGAACGTTGGTATTTACGCATATTCTGGTCTATAATAACCTTTGCAACCATTGCAATGTGGTTGTTGACATCTACTGCGAGAAATTGTTTATGCCCGTCGACATCGTTTTGATCAACCACCAAACGGAGGAATGCTAGTGTACTTTAACAGAGATGGTTTATAATGTAGATGGGTTATACAAAATTATAGAATAAGGCATGCTCTTATTTAAATAAATGTATAACTAAACAAAACTAACTTTGTGTCCGCCAAACAGATCTCCCTTGCTCCATATGGATGAAGTAATTTGTAGTCCATTGCAACAACAAATGCTACCACCGCTACTGCATCCACCTCAGTCCCATGAGGTAGAGCCATCGCAGTCGCCAGATTCATGAAATCACCAGAATTGTTCTGAATAAATATAAAATAGATGTTGATGTAGTGGATGTGCACGTGCGTGAAATACAGCATGAGTGTTCGAGAAATAAAGGTCCAAGAGTGTTCAGATGAAATACAAAGAAGAAATATCAATTAAACATCAGATGAAAAAAGCATGAATGTTCAGATACTACCATGATTTGGAAGATAATAAGAAAATTCAATGGGAAGATAAGGCATCTAGAGAAATGGAAAATAACACAATTGAAATGACATGTTAAACTAATCTAAAAATAACATGTCCTTAAAATGGTTTCTACCTCTATAATCAAACTAACCTTATAGGCATTCACGATTACATGTTCCATAAACAAAAATTAATACATGTAAGTTAATACATGTAGAAACCGAGATGAAATACATATAAAACCTACCGAGCAATCATAACCGCATATAAGTATATATACTGATGAAATATATATGTACCAGGCATTGGGTGATAGTAGACCCATCTGACTTGAACACGTCGATGGTGGTTTCTTCCGAATCCCCATTGGCAAGCCCTCCTTCACCTAACCCCGTGTCTGCTCGGAAGGAACATCGATATCATATGATGCAGCAAAGTATCCCTACATTATATTATGATAGTGAAAATTAGGAACGCATATAACATAAAGAAAATCACAAGCACAAGAAGTTTACATCATCAACTTAAAGTGATATAATTATGAGGCATTAGGAGAGTAAAGGAACATGAACCTCCATTTGTGAGATACGCTAACAGGAGACATCAAAGAGGAAACTGCAGGTACACGTCTGGGTGGCCTGCGCGAGGAAAAGAGAGAACAGTTGCGAAGTGGTACGTGGAGGGAATATATAGGAAAGTTGTGTCTACTTTATAGAAGGAAAGAATAATAAAATTGGATATAGCAGAGGTCAGGCGGAGATAAATTATCATGCATGAATTAAAGATTATACAAGGAAACGTGAAGTATAGAAAATTGATCATCAGGGGAAAAAATCGTGGGGGTACAAGAGAATAATCGCTAAAACCTATCACTGAAACTTTGCCATATATCAAGACTAGCCGCCACATTCTTTGCCATATATCAAAGACGTGCACCTCGAATTAGGAAAGGATGATTGAATCTCCCACCTGACAAATCCTTATTTGCATGCATGCTGATCCATCCCTAATTAGCCGAAACATGTTAGATAATTTCCTTTATTTAATTGATGTGTCTCGTACATGCTTTCCTCCTTAACACGTGCGGCTACTAAAAAGAATAAGATCTTGGATATAATACAAACTTATATGTAGAGCTCCTAATCTCAAAAAGGAAACATCATTTTTAGGGACAAAATAAAGCAAATTGTCCATTCCAATTATCCAAATCATGACACAGCACACAGAATTAGCCAAAATCGACGAAATAGTCACAAAATACGCAGAGTATAGCCATTCATGATTACATGTTACATAAACAACAATTAATACATGTAAGTAATTCTGCTCGACGTTCATAGACATTCCGACTACAGACATATAGACAACCTATTTACAAAGAAGATTGAAATTAATACAATATATCACAAGATTTGGAAGGTCGGCCAGGAGATTACGCGACGTCGTCGTAGCCGGGAGCTCCACCATTCTAACTCTAGCCATCCACACGACGGCGCTTGCTAGGTGGCCCGCTGTCGCCGTCTTCACCGTTGTCATTGTCATCGTCATCGTCATCGTCGCTGTCATTGTCTTCGCCGTCATCGCTATCGTCATTGTTGTCGCTGCTGTCATTGTCGACACCTTCGCTAATGTCTTCGTCACTTTCGACGCTGTAGAATTTATCGGTCGAGGACCCACGCTCACCATCAGATGACACTACGACAGAGTCCTTCTCCTCATTGTCATCTATGCGGGATCTTGGGAGGCCATAGGTCCGAAGGATCAATCGGGGAATCTGGCGAGGTTGACATTGTTGTCGTACACGTGAGTCTCTACACATCCTACACTGTAAAGAACAGTGCAGTTTAGGAATGGAACTATCGAGGAGGAAACACCGTGCTTATGCATCGGCGCAGTAGAGTAGTGCGATGGCATATTAATTAATCGTGAAACGGCGCGCCCGATCGTGAATCCTTTCGTGGCTTCTTGCAACTGCACAAAATGGCTCTTGCTGAACACATACGTCTGCTAAAAAGTCATCAGATCTTGGATATAATACTGACTTATATATGGTTATTAATCTCAAAAAGGAAACATCATTTTTAGGGGTAAAATAAAGCAAATTGTCCTTTCCAATTATCCAAATCATGACACGGCACACAGAATTAGAAAAAAATTGATAAAATAGTTAAATACAAAATTCAACAAAACGTGCAAAGTATAGCCAAACTAATGAAAATTTACGTATTAATATATTATCCAAAAATCCCAAATCAACTATATCTTCCGTGCCTTCAGTGTCGTTGCTCTCCTCATGGCTCTCTTCGTCAGAATTAACTGATTTGTCCATATTGTCCTTGCTATTGGAACCTTGGTTCTCGCTGCAAGGCTGCTCATGCACTGCTCTAGCCATCTCTTAAACACCATCTTGATCTAGACATCTTCTCTTCTTACGTGGCTTGTCATCATCTTCCTCTTCATCGTCTTCTTTATCATAGTCATCCTCATCCTCTTTGGCCTCATCTTCTGCTTGATAGTTCTCATCTTCTTCGGTCTCATCACTATCCCAGTCACCATCCTGCCCATCCTCCTCCTCCTCTTCTGCTTGGTAGTCCTCATCCTCTTTTGCCTCGTCATTGTCCCAGTTATCGTCGTCCTCCTCCTCCTCCTCTTCTGGTGCGGTCGTGTGATCCTCTTCTTCTCCGCACTCCTCTAGTTCAAAATCTCTGTCCTCTTCTTCATCCTCTTCTGGAACCCATTCACTATCCTCCACTTCATCTGTTGGCTCTGCCTCGGTGCTTTCTTCTTCATGATACTCTACATCAATCGGCACGTTGCTACCGTCGATGTGAGACTCAGGCAGTTTGTTAGCCGGCTCCGTTGTAAGATTGTGTCTGGTAGGAAGATTAAATGGTGAAGAAAAACAATAACTCTCAGTCATTTTAAAACAACACTTGAAAAATCTTTGAATACCACGAGCCTTGTGCACAATCCAATTGTTTCGTTTCAAAATGCACAAGGCAAACCGGCCCACCACATGATGTCTTTAGCAGCCGCGCAGCGACCCCAAATAAATCGGTATATCCCAATAAATTCGTAGCACACCATATAACTATATAAAAACAAAGAGAAGAATCAAGGAAGATGTACAATGCCTAGTGATGCGAACAAAATTCTTAACCTAGGTACTATGACGAAGCTGAACGAAGTTCAACTAGCGAAGCGTAGAATCCATCTTTGATGTTCATCAGCGTCTCATGTCTTCCTTTCTCCACAATCACGCCATCCTTGAGAACTGCAATAATATCAGCACTTTTGATCGTCGAGAGGCGGTGTGCCACAATAACTGTGGTCCTGCCAACCATGACATTGTCCAAGGCATCTTGCACAATTCGCTCAGACTCAGCATCCAAGGCGCTCGTTGCCTCATCAAGAAGAAGAATCTTTGGATCTTTTAGTATGGCCCTTGCGATGGCCACCCGCTGCTTCTGGCCACCAGATAGCTGAACCCCCCTCTCTCCAACAGTGGTGTCATACCCCTGGGGAAGGCTTGATATGAACTCATGCGCATTGGCTGCCTTTGCGACCTTCAGGAGCTCCTCCTCAGTGACCTCCCCGTGCTTCCCATATGCTATGTTGGCGCGGATTGTGTCGTTGAAGAGCACAGGCTCTTGGCCCACCAGCCCTATTTGGTCCCTTAGCCAATCGACCTTTAGGCTCTTGATTTCTACCCCATCTAGTGAGATGGTACCAGAGTCAGGATTGTAGAATCGTTCCAGCAAAGAAATTACTGTTGATTTTCCACTGCCACTCTCTCCCACAAGTGCAACAGTCTGTGTAAAACCATAAAAGGAGTAAGCAGCTGATTATATCACTGAGAAGATATTGCATTGCAGAGAGATGTTAGGCTAACCTTCCCGGAGGGTATGTGTAGGGTAAAATCACTGAAGATTTGAACATCTGGACGGCTTGGATACTTGAAGCTAACATGTCTGAAGTCGATGTCACCCTTGACCTCGTCTAATGTCAAACCTTCGTCACTGCTTGAGTCAACTTTCGACTTTCGGTCCAATAAAGCAAATATGGAGACAGATGAATCCTTCGCCTTTGTAGAATCAGAAGCCAATGCACTTGTTTGAGATATGCCAATTGTTGCCAGCATCAGTGCAAAGAAAACCTGCAAGACACGTGTTAAAATCAAATCTTCAATAGGAAGTTGAAGGAAGAAAATACTATTGACATGATGCATTTTCTAACCTTGAAAACGTCTGCAAAAGTAGATTTGTTATGACGCACGAATTGCCCTCCAACATAGAAACAAAGGCCATATGTAAGGTACATCATCATGAATGAGAAACCAAAACCAAGGCCACCAACCATTCCTGTTCTGACCCCTTGATTCTTTGAAGCTTCACATTTATGATCATAGATTGCCATGACTCTTTTCTCAGCACAGAAAGAAGCTACAGTCCTGATACTACTGATAGCATCAGTGGCCACTTGACTTGCATCTTCATACAGCATCTGCAGAAACAACAATACATTGTCATTTAGCATGTATTCAAAATATAATATCTAGAGTGATCATTATTCTTATGTAATTTGAAGACCTCAATGACAAAATAAATGCAGATCTTAGTTTCAATTGTTATTTCATATTTTGTATAATGACAAGAACAACCTGAAGGCCTGTTTTTTTACATATATTACCTTGGCATCTTGACTGAAGCCCTTCAAAAACTTAACTTGTGCATATCCTTGAGCACCCGATAGTGGCATTGCACAAAGGATGATCAATGTGAGCTTCCAGTCTGCCACAAAAGCAATGACCAATCCAGTGATTAGCGATGAGGTGACCTGAGCTAACAAGGCCAAGTTATCACCCACTAATCTTCGGACATTCAGAGCATCAACTGACAACTTTGCACCAAGTGCTCCACTGTAAGATGGAATTTGGCCATTAGTAATCCCTTAAGTAGAAATAAAGAAAATACTACATTGAACAAAACGATGGTAGTCAACCTGGAGTTTTTGGGATCATCAAACCAAGCAACTTCTTGGTGCACAATGCTCCGAAATGACAAGGCACGAATACGCTCGATAAGCTTCCCCCCTGCGACACCAAACAAGAAAAACTCCACTGGTACTGATATTATCGATACAATACCCAGCACAACACACATCAAACCCCAAAAGCTTGAATCCTTTCTTAGTTTGTCAGGCGGCTCATAGAAAGTTTTGATGGCATTGGAGATCAATAGCCCAAACATTGGAAAAAGCACTCCATGCACTCCAGCAGCTAGTGCTCCTAACAAAAGAATCGGTACCTCTGGCTTGTTTAGAGCAGCAAGCCGTCCCATAGGAGCTTTCTTTGGGGCCTCACTATCATCAGCCTGCTCTTTCTGATTCTCCCCGTTTGTATCATTTTCTTCGAGCAACTCAACTGAACCAGGCATACCAAATGGGACCGTCGAAGAATGCCGACTGCTGTTTCCTGCAGAACCTCTGCCTATCGATCGCTTCAGTGAGAGGCTTCTACTTTTAGACCTTTTATCAGACATGCGACGTTCTAATTTCTGTTCCTCTTCTTCTTGGCTTTCTTGCAGACGAATAAGTTGAGAATAAGCACCATCAGGGTTCATTATCAATTCATCATGGGGTCCTGTGAAATATTTTTTGATTCAAGGAATTGATTGCTTAGTTAAAACATGGTGTGCATGTAATGAATGCAAATGCACAATGCACAATGGAAAAGGGATCCTAACCTTGTTCAACTATTTTCCCTTGTTGAACAACTGATATGCAATCGGCATTCCTCACAGTACTCAGACGATGTGCAACCACAATTGTTGTTCTATTCACCATGATCCTATTCAGTGCTTCCTGAACAATCCTCTCTGACTCAACATCCAATGCACTAGTCGCCTCATCTAACAACAGAATTCTGGGGTCTTTAATTATTGCTCTTGCAATAGCAATCCTTTGCTTTTGGCCCCCTGAGAGCTGAGCGCCACGTTGGCCAACCATCGTGTCATAGCCCTGGTATGAGAGAAACAGAAAAATATTAGCACTGAGCTCAATATAAGATACAGGATGTAAAGAAGTTAATTCATTGGATCTGTGGCATACGTTGGGCAATTTGTCAATGAAATTTGCTGCATTAGCAAGCTCAGCTGCTCTTTTGATCTCTTCAATTGTTGCATCCTCTTTGCCATATGATATGTTATCTTTGATAGATGTCATAAAGAGCAATGGTTCTTGGTTAACAAGACCGATCTTCCCTCTTATCCAATCAAGCCGCAAGCTCTTAATGTTAATGCCATCAATTAAAACCTCACCAGCCTGTGGATCATAGAATCTCTCCACAAGACTTATGACAGTTGACTTGCCACTTCCACTCTCCCCAACTATAGCCATTGTAGTGCCGCTAGACACATGTAATGAGAATCCATCAAATATTAGTTGATCTGGTCTTGCTGGGTAGCTAAAGTACACATCCTTTAGGTCAACATCACCCTTGATGTCTTCTAACTGCTTGCCGCTTGGGTCGTCAGGGTCAATTTCTGGTTTCCTCTTGATTGTTGCGAACAATCTGTATGCTGCAGATCGTCCTTCTGCAAAGGCTGCCATGCAGGGTGTTGCATTACCTAACGACCTGCACAAAACGTTGGAAATCGACAACATGGGTCATACAACATGGATCATCATAAGAATTTCTTTATCTCGATTTAGAGAAACTCACATTGCCCCAGTCATTATAGCAAACAAGATATTGATGACGTCTCCTCCTGAGTAACCTTTGCTAAGAACCAACTTGCCGCCATACCATATGGCTAAACCATAGCTTGAGAAAAATATACAGAAAACAGAACCCATGCCAAAACCATTGGTAATTCCTTCCTCAACAGCTGCCTTGTATGCCTTGTGTATGAGTTTATTGTACGCTGCAATAGCCTGCTTCTCACCGTTGAAGGAGACAACCTGTTTTACAGATGTAGCCACAACGAAACTGGTCAGTGCATGTCACATTGAAAATGTAGTGATTTCTCTTTGTCGTTATTCAGTCACCGAGTGCATTGAACTCACTGTTTTAATGGCCCCAAGCGTCTGTTCGACTACATTCCCTGCTTCACCGTATGATGTTTGCCCCTTGCTAGAGATTTTAGAAAGCATTTTTGAGACCATTCCTCCAGCCAGAACTACTGGAGGTATGCATGCCAACATGACAAGAGATAAAAGCCATCCTTTTACGAATGCTACTACAAAGCCACCTATGAAGGTAGCAATAAGTTGTTGGAACTTGCCGACCTGAAGAGTTTTGTAAGAGTCAAATATTGCAGTTTTGATATAAGCTGGTGATAGTCAACAGAAAGTTTGCTTCTGCACTCTTCATTTTTATAGAGGGGAGCTATTTACCTTCTCACCAATGGCATCCTGAACCAACACGGTATCACCAGACATCCTTGAAACTACTTGCCCAGTTGTCATTTCTACATCAAAGAAAGCTATTTCTTGTCTCAAGACAGATTTAAGGTACAGAGATCTAATTCGTGTTGCCTGCCTTTCTCCTGTCATCGTCCAGCATGACACCTCTGCACAAATAATGCACTGAATTCAATTATATTGGTACGAGCATCATATATATGCCTTAAACATGTACTAGAACTCTGTTTCAGATTTTTCTAAAATTAGTTTGCTGATGAAGCAGTGCTTTAATCGTACACTTTTCTTGTATCTCTTTCCATGGAAGTTCAAAACATGTTGGCTTTGTAATCACTATCATGAACTGCTGAACACAAACTTTCTGTACCCTTCTTTGAAAGTATAAAACAAAAGTCAAAGTCGGACTCTGCTCCGTGATGACAGCTTCCATGTTTGAAAGTTGAAACACTGGTATGAGCGCAAGCTGGTATATGCGACAAGCTTCTTTTTGTTAAGCATATGTTATCATTGTACGTGATGCAAGATTCTTTTTTATATCAATGGGATCGTTGGCAGCCGCACTGCAGCAATGTCAGCTTGTGATGCAGAGTGCAAGCAGATATGAAGATTGAAAGGGATAACGAAGTCTACTGGTACTTACGGAGAAAGGAAACAACCGCTGTTGCAATGCCCAGGTAGACAAAATTCAGAACTGCCTGAAAGGAAAGTGAGGTGGAACAGCAGCAGGGTGAGAAATGTACTCATGTCTCAAAAGAGAATGTAATGAAATGAATTTTTAGCAGAGTATTTGAAGAAACTTTGGCCATAACTTTATTTTATTCAGAAACCATATAAAAAAAACTGCTGTCAAAGAACATACAACCGAACAAATTTGACCGTGTGGATGATCTCTAACCCTATCCTTGGACAGAGTTCCGGATCTTTGATCAGGAAAGATTCTAGCCATTACCTGTGGTGGTTAGTTATCAATTATAGTAACTCTGTTCCACATGGTATCTTATTAAGTTAATTGGTCCCTGAAGCGTTGAGTTAGTTGTTGAGTTGTTTGTTGTCCTGAAACGGTTCTATTTTTCGACTCTCTGTTTTTTCCTTTAGTGTTGTAAGCTGTTGGTAACCCAGAAGGATGTTTCATTCTTTTAAACCTGGCCAAGTTTGCCCGCTTGGTCTGAAAATATTGAAACTTGGTTCAAACGCATAGCTGAACGGATGAGAACAGCATACTCCAAGAAGAAAGAAGAAGCAGTGCAATGTTTTGCACGCAAAGCATCTTGTTGATATTGGACGTCACTAGTTAAGTCCCTGTCAAAGCACGGATCGTGGGATCATTTTGATTTCTAAGAAGTACCAGTTTCGATTGGCATCATTCCGCCTTAAGTTTTATCTCAAGATTCAAGAACAAAAAAGGAGAGAAAATTTTGAAAGAAATTAAAAGATGAAGAGGGAGCAAACACCAGAGGATTAATGGCGCCAAAAGTCAAGATACGCGCCCCATCGTTCTCCCGGGGCCGTGAAAGCACAAACGCCAAGATAGCTAGCGTGGCGGAAGTTTCTCCAGGCTCCGACGAGCTCACCTTGTTGACGCGGTGGAGGACATCGTCCAGGGCGACGGCGCCGCCGAAGCCGTCGATGACCTGGCCGAAGATGACCGTCATGATGGGCTGCGTGACGCCGTTGCCCAGCGCGCCCACCGTGCCGAGGAGCATCAGCAGGACGTCCGTGCCGTCGGCGTACCGGAACAGACCCGTGAACGACACCCTCTTGTCGGCGGCGGCGGCGCCGCCGCCGTTGCCCTTCTTCTCTTCCTTCTTCTCCTCGCCATCCCTCCCTCCCGCGGCGTCCATTGCTCGCGGCTCTCGGTGTGTATACGGTGGACGCGCCCGCCTGGCTTTGGGGCGGCTTCCTACGGCTCTGCCTACTTTGCAAGGGTATTTATGGGGTTCGCTGCTGGTCGCAGTAGCCAGTAGTCTCTGGCCAACCTCTGTTGCAAAACGTTTTACGCAAATTATTTTGACTTGACGCAATGAGTTTTCCCCCCTTTTTCTAGAGCGAATGAATGAATTCCTTGCAAATACTTTTCTAAAAGAGCAATGTGCAACGTTCGTGTCCCGAAAGTCTGAATTTTAACTTTTCAACGTTCGTGCTCTAGGCGATTGGGAGAGCAAAATAGGCTGTCTTTTTTTTTCTCAGTTCATTTGATATTGCGCATGAGAGTATTACTTCCTTTTTTGCTATATTACAGGAAAAACTCTAGATTTTTTTTTCAATGGTTTGTATACGTACTAGATTTATTACGTTCACATAGTTGTCAAAGAAAATTGAAAAGAAGCAGCAGAGAAGTATTTCAAGAAGCAAAGGAACTCCTAGCGTGCTTTATTTTTTTTAGTGCGAATCTAGGAACTCCTAGCGTTACCGTTATGAGTAGAGTAAAATCACAGCACCGCAGATTTTGACCTGACCGCCTGCTCAACTCAACGGGTCTGAGTCGCATGGCCCGCTCGCAGACTCACGGGAGCTCCACGCAGCACGTATTACGCCACAAGAAAGTGCAGTAAGCACACGTGCACGGCCTAGCGCACGAGTTTCCCCAACTGCCGGCACCATTTGGAAATTTCACGGGCTGGCGCGCGTGACGTCAGCGCCGACGTGGTCAGGTCAAACGGAGGGGGTGCGATCGAGATTCGAGAGGCCTTTTGGGGACCCGCACCACTCGGATCGGAGTAGAAGAAACTAGACGGACGACCGGTGGGGAGCGGCGCCGCGCACATGGAGGAGAGCGCGGGGGCCGGCGGTGCGGGACTACTACTGCGCGAAACGCCGATCGACCGGACGGGGAGCCGCAAGCGCGGGGAGCACGAACGGGGACGCGTCCGGCGTATAGCTGCGTGCGGCTTCGCAGCTCATACCAAAAAGGTCAACCCGCCGTTCTCCCGTCCCCTTCTCGGGCTTCTCCGTTCTGATTTTACATTATTTATTTAAGGTAACGGCGCTGAGGGAAAGGGATCGGACACCTTCTAGAAGCAGACTGCAGCATATATACGCGCCGTTATCTCCGTCGCCGATCAGCAGCGTTCACCCTCCCGTACCTCAGCTACCTCACTGGTTGCTGCGGGAATGCAGTTGTCGTCTCTGGTGTCCTACTCGATAGTAAAATGGTACATATACATATACTTAGCTGTATAATTCGACTAGGACAGGTATTCTGCACCCTTCCTTTTTCACTGTAAATTAATGTACTTATTACAAAATAATATATATATATATATATATATATATATTAAAGTGTGATGAGTATCTTTGAGAAATTGCTCCTTCAAAGTGAAAAACGACGTTATTTTGGCATACTAATCGTTAGATGAACGAGATTTATTTTGAAGCAAACCAAAATTCAGGTCAGAATAATCTAACAAAACGTGGACGTATGAGTTGAATGATCTATTGTGTACAGTACAGCGTCACAGCCGTGATGCTTCCTGCGCAAAATGCTAATTGACTGCACATGCTCAACAGGGTCGTGACCTGTGTGGATTAGGTGAACTAACCTCTTTTGTCATTTAGTCGCCTGGTACTAAGAAACTGTGAATAGCTAGATAAGCTCTTTTGTCCTTGCAGGGTGCCAGAAAAACTTGTACAGATATAATCACCTTATCGGTTCGGTCAGAAACTAAAAGACTGATGTCTACCCGCAAAAAAAAAAGACTGATGTCTTGGGCATATAGAAAAAGTCATAAAGAACAAGTTTATTTCACTGTTTGTTTCTATGCAATTAGACCTGTACCATTGTTTTTTAAAAAAAACTTCTTATTATCATACCAGCATGCTATATATGTGAAATTTTTCAATATGCCTGTGAATTATTAAAAAAAATTGCATGGCCAGCATGTGATGAGGGCGCCTTGTCTACAACCACTAGCTAGTAGTTTATTATGGCGTCCCGCAGCTTTAATAATTCTACTAATAGACATTTTAATGCAGCACTCAAGACGTAAGACGAGGTGGTAGCCTGCGTGCGCCGCAAGAAGACGACGACCGAGCACGTAGAAACACATCAGTGGACAGGGAATGAAGAAAGCCCGTGCAGCTCGATAACAGAAAGGGGAATGAAACCAGCTATATCAGGTATGCCGTATGCACGACTGGATGCAAAAGAATGGTCAAAAATAGGAACATGCCGGGGACGATCATCAGTGCATAGAAAATTGCTTGACCGCCAAAGTTTATCAGTTGCCAGGTCAAATTTGTCATATGATCGAGCGCATGGTTACAGTGTTCTTTATATATATTGTAATAGTCCTAATCCATATGGGCTATGGCTATGGGTTTGACTTCTCGATCGATGGGGAAATTACAAGGAAAAAATGATTGGAGATGCTTTCTCACCAAGCATCTTCAGCAGGACAAAAGGCGGCAGGTATATGGTGTGATGTGCACATCCCCCTCTGTTTGTTCTAACTAGCAAGATGGTCCGCGCTAATAGCGCAGGTAGCTAGTTTTTTTATGCCAATCTCTCTGAATACTTTATTTTAAAATAAGTCATTTTATTGAGTCGTGTCAGGGTAACAGACCAATATATTATCATATATTTTATTTTTATATTTTGTTATGTATATGTTTTATCAAGAATTAAAGATAAAAAATATAATATCTTAAATATAAACATATTTTTTGGTATTTACTAAAGCAACATAAAGATTTATACATTTTTCACATGACTATAATTTTTTTTAGATTTTTTATTTGAGATGTACATTTTTGTGTGCAAGTTTTTGCTATGATTAAAAAATCCTTTTATTTTAGTAGAATGTTCAATGTATACTATAGGAGTAATAATTAGAATTTAATTTTGAGTTTGACCTTTAGCTGTTATTATATCCAAATCTCCTTTCCTTTCTTTGCTCTCCAATCACCGGTTGCTACACCCCCATACATGCATGATCCCATTTCATCTTACCAGTGTCGCACATTTTTCCCATTATAAACTCTGTCATTGGGTCAGTAAATACGTTATTGTGGCTACCGAGCTATATCTTTAGTCTTTCTGCTCATCACCTCTCTCTTTCCCTCCCTCCCTCTCTCTCTCGCTTCTGTTATGAAGGAGCATTGTCCGATACGTCGTGCCAAACATTGATTATCTCTACTATTTAATACGGTTATTTTGGAATCGCCATGGGTGTTGTTGCCCTCAAGTTGCTCCACTGGATCATCCATAATGGTGTTGGATCCAACTACTATTGCATCAAATCGACGATCTCTTTATCTCCTGCTAGCACCCTGTCGCCCAATCATAGGCAACAACTACAAATCGATGAGTTTTTTGCCGAAGGACAGACGGGTTGGTTGTATTTTTTCTCATTAGTCTAGTTACGGCTGTTAGCTAATTGCTAGTGGCGGCAAAGGTCGGCAGCAAACAACAGTACACTATTGTATACATAGTTCGTTCTCTCTTGCTCTCTTGTGGCACATGAAAAACTATAACCCGTCACAGGGTGATTGTTGTGATGGTCAAGGTGATCCTTTCTCAATGTGGACGCGTGCCAATGGAGGTGACTATGATGATGATGGTCGTTGATCACTACTAAAGAAAGGATTATCACGAACAGGTCATCATTGGTGGTATGTTCCAAATTGGTGATGATGCGTTTTCACCGTCGTTTCGTGAATAGCTAGGCATGGTGGAGGTTGAAACTGGTGCTGAATATGTATATCATCACCGATTCCATCCACGAACCCGCGGTAAAAATTGGAATTGGTTTTCATCACCGGTTCATGGTATAACCCGCATGTGAACCATAGCTCTTCTACATCTTATCCGAATCTGTCCCCTTCTCTCTGTTGGCCTCCCCCTCCTCCCTTCTATCTCCACCTGCAAACCTCTCCCTCCCCCCTCCGATTCCCTCTGCTTGCATCTCCCTTCCCACCTCTCTCTAGCCCCCTCCCCTCCCCCTCCGCTCCATTTGTTGTCCCTCCACCCTCCTCTCGCCCTCACTAGTAGTGAGAAGTGGCAGCGGTGCACAAGAAGCGTACAAGGATGGCTGGCATGGGTGGCGGCGACTGCGTCGGTGGGCACCAGTGGGGGATGTAGTAACAACGATGGACACAAGTGACAAGTTGCGATAGCGGGCGCGGGCCACAACGATGGGTGTGGGTGCGAGATGCAGTGGCGATGACGGGAGCTTCATCTCCCCGTGGTACGCTTCCCCCCCTCTCCCCCCTCCCTCCCTCCAAGCTACTGCAGTGGGTGGCAGGGCTCTGGCGGTGCCTATTTCATTTTCTTAGTAGGTTTCACCCCCGGTCCATGGTCCAGCGATGGTGGGGACACTGTCACTACCGATCCAAATCTGATGGAAAGTCAAACCAGTGGTGATGTTGGGTTTAGGGCTGGCAGTGATAGGCCAGTCTGGAGAAGTGGATGGAAATGCTTAAGGTTAGTGCGGAGCTAGTCAGATTTGTCCCAAATGTTCTTCTCCTCACACGTCCCAATGACTATGGTGGCTGCCTCACTATTGCTAGTGTCGGCATGGCCCTCTTTCATAGTGATTTTATCGTAATGATCCTTCATACATATTTTTTCTCCTTCTAATCTATCGCCTACACTATAACTTTGCTGTCTCGCACAAAGTAGCGGTTTTGCATCTATTGGTGTTGCACAAAACTGGCCTGTATCTGTGATGCAAGTTGCTCCTGCCTGCATCCACACTTCCATTTTTTGAGTGTCCGATTTACACACTTTATCCTTGACGGCACACAACTTGTATATCTCTACTCTTCTGTCTCACTATTGTTCTGTCTCGTGGCCTTAGAGACGCCAACTGCAATCCATCGGAATGCTAAGTTTTTTCTCGTCTAAAAAACTACACGGACTTAAATTGGATGAGTTTTGGTCATATCACAAAAGTTACATACTTTAGTTGAGAAAAGACCAATTTATTTCCAACTATTTTTTTTGCATCCCATACTATATCTTATCAACATAGAGTTCATGGAAGATTCAAAAATGTTTTATTTCCATCATATACGATATTTTTTAGAAAATTTTCTTGTTTTATATTCTAAAATTACATAATTATTAATCGTATTGATATGAACTCTTTGATCAAATTAGTTTAGACCATTAGATTATAATAAAATCTAACAGTGTATATTATTTTTTATCCTTAACCTCCCTTTTCTCTCCTTGATTTTAATCATTCAATCAAAGTTGGTCGGAATCCGGAATCATTTTCGCTATATATCGCCTCTACAGCCCCTCCGTGCTGCAAGCAAAGCAAGCGACTGGCCAGCCAATGACAGCGAATAAATATGGGATCGACTTTTATCCACTATTTTAATAAATATATAAGCCGGGCAAAATTGGATTCTCTTGCTGACATCGTCGAGCTCTTGCCTGAAACTATCCTTCATTACCGCCAACCATGGACGAAACCATCCATCATTACCGCTGACCATGGACGAAACCATCCGTCAGTGCTATTGAGTTCATGTATATGAAAACATATGACGCTGCTCCCATTGTGCTCCTGGTGAGGGGCTCAATCCCCATGGTGAGGCTGTTGGTTCTGACAACAATTTGCCAATCTAAGGCGGTTGAATCTTTACCGGAGCACTACCACGCCGATTGTGTCTTAGTAACACTTTTAGATAAAATTCAATCTCTTATTTTATCTCAGCCTCATTGAAGAGAAATTATTGGGACCGAAATAGGTTTTTTCTAGTTCAAATGTTGATTTTCTAGTTCACGCTACAGTATTTGCGCAAAAGCTGGAGGCAAAATAAACCCTCCCAAAGAGGGTTTAAGTAGTCAGAAAGATGAGCTGCAATAAAAAAATTATTCCTCTCGTACATCACTGCAGCAGTCACTGCTTCCACTACTATATGCCCCCGGCTGCTGGCTGCTCTGCTCCACCTTCACACCAGGATTTTACACCGCGTTCGTGTTGCTGACGATGCCATGTTGTCAATCTTGATCATGCAAGCTAGGTATGCAAGAAAAAATATTTCTTGCCGTCAAGATCAATACTAATTCTTGCCGTCAAGATCGTACATGCATGGGTATTTAAGTGTGACGCAACTACTTAAACAGATTAAGAGATTCCATGTATACGTGTGAGGTTTTCTGCTTAGCTTAAAAAGATTTATTTAGAGATGTACCTACACCTACACGTAACTGAAGGTATTTTTAGCTTGGAACCGAGTCCTTCTCTATGACGTGATGTACGCATATGGGATTCAAAATAGTATCTTATTTAGTGTTCTTTATTCCAAATTTAGCTTTTTGTTAATTTTATTTTAACGTGACTCTTTGTTTATGTATTTTACTCCAGGTTTGTATGGAGTTCAAAGTACTAAATTTTCTTTATTTAATTCCAAATTTAGTTTTTTTTATCAATTGTGTTTGACATGGACCTTTTAGCTAGAGATATTAGAATTTGCTCCAATTGACACGTTGGACACATGATAGTGAACCTTATAGTTATCCCAATAGGACTAAAAAACCAACGGACATGGCAATAGGAGTCCACAATCCTATTGCCATATTGGTATTTCTTTGAAATTCTATAAATTCAGCTATTTAGTAATTGTATTTGTATGGAATCTTTAAATTAATATAGACCGTTAGATCATTATAAAATCCAACGGTGTATATTTCTTTTCTTTTTCTAATTAACGTGGGAATTTCTAAACCTTACCGGCAAATGTGGTGGTTTCTTTTAACACTATTGTATTAAGATAATAGATATTCTTGAGAGATGTGTTGGGGAAATGCCCGAGAAGCTGCATTAGAAACAAGGTTTAAACTTTGTCTTCAATTGATTCATAATGAAGAGGCTATGAGCAAACAACAATTTAGCAAATGTACAGTGTAAAGTAAAGTTACTCGGGCCTGTTTCGGTAAATATAGTGTGATATATACATTGCTAGATCTCAATATTTGCCTAGTTTTTTTTCAAATGACCGGTGGTTATTTTTTTAAGGGAGGTTGTTTGTTTCTTTTAGAATTTTTCTCAAATAGATAAATTCTTTTAGTCTAATTAAGACATTTTTTAGAGTTATTTGTTAAGTAGCCAAGTTTTTTTAATGTTGGTGGGTGATTCTTGGTTCCTAATTTATTCCCCCTCGCGGATTGTACAAATTATACTGCAAAATACCTTCGTCTAATTGATACAAGAATTATGAAGAAGAAGAATATCCTCGGCCATTTTAGATAATTGTTGAAAAAAGAATTGACACCCTCCAGATCGATCGTTCTTGCACAACACTGCATAGTGGTAGTACTGTATGCACTGGTCACTGGTGTGATGTCACAGAAATGCGACTACGAATAACCGAGCACCACGCTTTTGCTCATTATTCTCTTGTTTGCTTGGCGCCATCACAACATCGTACTTGATCGTTAAGATTTATGGGTAATGGTCGTTTTCTGTTGTTATTATATGAGCTGATGACGAACATCAACTTTCGTCGGAACAAATAAACGAACACAATCAAAAGTCGTCGCTCGCTTTTGCTTCCGGGTCTGGCCCTCCCTTTCTGGAGTCTGAAAGGATCAAGCTAGATAACGATCGTTCATGGGTTTGGACAGCTGACCGCATTGGTATGATTCACGGAGCTAGGAGTGCCGTAGTGGCGATAGCCGATCAGAGACCGTCGGTGTCACGGGTGATATCCATGCGATACTTTAGCCGCGCGCCGCAGAAATGCAACGGTGCCCGCCATCACGTGCGTGTATATATTGTATATTCCTTTAGGCCCCGTTTGGATCATTGGAATTGAATTCCATCCTAATAATCATAATTTAGACACAAATTAATTAAGCTAATATAATTGTATGTGGAATATAGTTGTATATTATAGTTGGTGATATGGGAAAGATACTTGTATGCTGCACTTCTACTATAGAGAAGCGAGTCCAAGAGCGTGCTATAAGAATTGAATTCCATTCTAATAACCATAATCTATAGAATCAATTTCCATCTCCCACCCCATGAATTTAAGATAGGCTTATATCTAAATTTTGGAAAGTTGTGGAATGCCACATTCCAATATAAATTAGCCTACTCCATTAAATAGATTCCAATTCCTTCAAAATGAAGGAACCCAAACGGGACCTTAGTGTATAGTGTAGAAGTCGCTGTTTTTATGTTAGGCCGAACCTTTTAGTGCCTTTCAATTTCTTTTTAGAAAAAAAAACACTATGCTTCCTTGGCATCCAAGGTATGCTCGAGCTTGACCCCATGCATGTTGGTCCTTAATTGTTGATTTCCCATGCTGGATGCTGGTCAAACACTCAAGCGCACTAGCTATTTGGTGAGATAATAAACTAATGGTATCCTGCTTATCGTGTGCTAAGACGCCTGATGATTTTCTTCGTCATATCTCCGTTTTTAAATATATAACCGTTTAGAACAAGCTCGTTAATTCAAAATAAACTAATTTGTTTGTCTAAAGCGGTAGCTAGGAATGAATATATACTGACGAACGAAGAGCCCGCGCAGATGGATTTTGTCTCATGCGCATGCACACCACGGCCCCACCTTCTTTTTTATCAGGGCATGCATCTGAATCGAAGATGCTGGTCCAGCAGCCAGCTTGGTCGTCAAGGCTCATGCTTCGCTCCCAAGGAGAGGGCAAGTGAAGAGGAGGTCAACTTGATTAAACTAAACTAACCCTAGCTTTCAACTGCAAGAATATCTTTAGCATCATCATTCCCCATCGTTCAACCAGCAGCTAGCTAGCAGCAGCGAAATTTGAACCGGGTGCACGTACGGTTATTTAATTCTCAAACGCACAGCGTCGTCCCGTCCACCACAGCGGCATCTGATCCGCGTGCATGCGCGCAGCTCCGTTGATCGAGTGGATTAATGCCTCGCGGCTTTGCTAGTGATCTCGCCGTACGAGCAGCCACATGACTGCACAGCATCCTGTGACCTCTAATCCCGTCTTACGGGGGCATCGAATTAAGCGCTGATGAGAATCAAACGGATACGGCAGTACACCCCTGATCACGATTCGCGCGCACTTGTCCGAATCATCCTATAATTTGACCTCATGCTGATGGCATCTCGAGGTGTCGTCGTCTCTTCGCTGTTTTTTTTTCCCTCCCTCCCGCTAACACCAAGACCTTCTAGAAAGAAGCGCAGCGTAGCTAGCTGTCTGCGCCTCTGTTCATCACGGCTTCATGCTGGTGGCACTATCATGGTGGTTGGAAATAAAGCCTGCAATTTTATTTTTTAAAAAGGATGGGAACAGCACGAACGCACGTCACATGCTCGATCTACTATAGCACAAGTTGCTGCTGCACCAAGATCGCACAGCCACAGGGAAAAACAAGTTTAGTTACGGGATGTCATGTTTATGAGTTATTTTTTTCCCTCTGCACAAAGTTGCACACACGTAGTACTCTTAGGCCTTGTTTAGTTGGGGAATTTGGGAGGTGCCAAATTACTGTTACAGCACTGTAGCACACTGTAGCGTTTCGTTTGTATTTGTGAATTATTGTCCAAATATTGACTAATTAGGCTCAAAAGATTCGTCTCGCAAAGTACAACAAAACTGTGCAATTAGTTTTTAATTTCATCTACATTTAGTACTCCATGCATGTACCGCAAGTTTGATGTAACGGGGAATCTTCTTTTTGCATAGTATCAAAGTTGGGAGTTGGGAGTAACTAAACATGGCCTTATATAGACAACCTAGCCCAAGATTCATGGTGGGACCCACGGAACTCGGAAAGTTCCACGGACGGAAAGGAAATTGAAGTTTGTTTTGTTGTCAACTTATAAATGACTAGCAAGCCATGCGTTGCTACGGTGAAACGACATTGCTTAGCGCGTGATATTTTTATCATGTTGTGTAACTTTTTTATTCTAGTACTATTGAATTTTCTATACATGCAGGGGCGGATCCACCATACAACGAGTGAGGGCACACATGCCGTCTCTCAAATTCTAACACTGTAGCAGGTCGTCACTCAGTCTTTGAGTTAGGTCCACCCTGCATACATGTTTTGTTATTTTTCAAGCCAATAAATAATCCTAACGTTTGGAAATTAAATATGCACCTAGAAATTAAAAGATCTTAATACTAAGTATGGATACATGTAATTTAATTTTGTGAAGTTCAATTCATTTGAATAACTCTCGCTCAATGCATCGCAGCGTGAGGGTGTGTTTGGTTGAGCTGTGGCTTTTGAAAAAGTAGTTGTGAGCTGCGGGCTGTGCAAAAGCTGTTGTAGGTTGTGGGCCGTGAGAAAGATGAAAGCCATTTGGTGAAACAGCTGTGGCTTTTTGGAAACACTTACGAACGGACCCCACATGCCATTCATAGTCCACCCCACTCAACTCTCTCCCTCTAACTGACAAGCGGACCCCACTCGTCAGCATCTTCTTCCTCTCTCTCGCATCTCGCAACGGCGTGGTGGGCGGCGGCGCGGCAAGCCAGCCCGCGTGGAGGGGCCACGACGCAGTAGCCAGAGCGGTGGCCGATGCGGTGGGTGGCGTTGCCGGCCCCGAGTTGCGCCGCTACCGAGAGAGGAGGAGACCGAAGTAGGGCGCCATCGGGAGATGAGCAGGGGGTGGAGAGTAGGGGCCCGCCACCTTAGCCTCGCCCGCGATGGAGATCCCGCCAGGAGGAGAGCAGGAGGCCGAGAGCAGAAGGCCTCCGGGGCGCCGCCGCCAGCGTTGTCGCCGAGCATAGCAACACTAGCAGCGCTGCGGCCGCCACCACCGTCGCGGCCAGCTCTACCAGGCCGGCCTTCTCCAGCTGGCCCTTGGCCACCCGCCACGTTGGGCACTTCAGCGCCACCTCCTGCTCTCCGCTGGCCAGGAGAGGAGGAAGGGACCGGAGAGAGGCGCCGTTGGGAGGATTGCAGGGGGTGGGGAGGAGGGGGCCGGAGATGGAGCGGCGCCGGGCATGTGGAGTGACGGCGGTGGAGGTCACCCGCGGACGGGAATAGAAGGGAAAAACCGAATTGGTATCTCACAACCAGTGGTAAGTGGGTTATTTTTTCAAAGTTGCCCACCTCCACAGCCGGAGAAAGCAAGGGGGAAGCTGCTGTAAGTTTTGTACCGAGGAAAAGTAGCTTTGGCCCAAAGCACTCATGGGTTTGCCACACCTTTGGTTAACTTTTGGCTTTTTGAGAAGCAAAAGCAGGTTGGAAAGCCCAACCAAAGAGACCCTAAGAGCTACCTCACTCATCTCCCATCAACTAATGCAAAAACTTACACAACTATAGGGATTCAAAATTTCCGATAAACTAAATAGTTAAGCAACTCCGTCAAACTCACCCCTTGCCTGCTCGATTGCTCCGCTTGGACAACTCGCTAGCGTATCCATGTGCACGCGCGGCCGTCGCGGCTTGTCCATGCCGGCATCCCTGACGTGGAACGGCAGACAGCGCCTTCCGTGCTACCTCCTCCGTCTCCCTTCATCACCGTCTTGGTCGCGTTGGTTCCTGTCGCAGATTTAGATAAGGAGTTGGAAGGACCAGGAAGGGGTCAAGAGGGCTTGATAGACAAATGGGTCGACAATAACTGTTTACTTTTGCCAAAAACCAACCCAAAACTATCTCCGAGCCTGATAATAAGCAGAGTCATTATCAGTACGGCACATATCAACTCGATTACGGATTTCTAGAAGCGACGTACCAAGAATTATGGCAGAAATGTTACTCGCTTTAATATTAAAGTAGAGGCTAAGTAGAGATAGAGATATATATACTGTGTTGTATACAAAGTAGGACAGGCCTGCAACGAGGGAAACTAGCTTTCCCACGTGTACCGTAACAGCAGTGGCACCGACGCACCGTGCTCGTCTCTGGTCGCCGTCGCCGCTGACACGCCGTGTACCGGTACATTTTTCCACCGATCCGTTCGCCTTCTCCGCTTTTTCATCTTTTCTTTTCTTTCTTTCTTTCTTTCTTTTTGAGAGAACTGGGTTGCAATTTATTGATTCAGAGAAACAAACTTCTTTACAGGGACATTCTTGATAACAAAAATTGCCTTTTAATCCTTGCAAAGACCTCCCGATGTTCTTCGTCACCGGAGAACAGAGCCACCACTCGACGTCGAAATAAACGCCACTTCAACTTCGACGAAGAAGCTTTCCATTTTGATGCCACATGAGCCGGCACAGAAGATGTGCACCTGAATCGTTGAACGCTCAGGCAAAACTTTGCCAAGATTACAGGATCGGACGCCACAAGCAATGCCGATGACCCCACAACACCCAACAACAAAGTAACCCTAAGGGAGATTAACCAACCCGATTTCTTAGCAGGTAGAAGGAAAACCTCACAGATCCATTTTCGGAGACAGCATCACCATCGCCGGAAGCGTCCTGGAAGGACAAAAGATCTGGACAGCTACATAAAACCACTGGGAATACATTCCTCCATTGCCGTAAGCATCCTGGAGGGATAAAAGATCCGGACAGCTACATAAAGCCACCGGAATACATTCCTCCATACTCCAGCAACCATACCGTGGATTATGAGATCAGCGTCGACGTTGTTATCATGGGCCCCGATGTGAACGGCCCTCTAGCTGAGTTGGTTAGGTGGCCCTAGGAGCATTCCTCAGGTCATGGGTTCGACTCCCCGTGGAAAAATCCCCTCGTCTGTCCCACGCCAAAGTATAGGTCTAAGACCCGGCCCAGGTTGTTGGTCGTCTCGCACGGGCTACGATGCCGCTATGTACTTCACAAAATGCCCGGGGCTATCTTCCCCGCCGCAGGTCGAGTTTTTATCATGGGCCCTAATGGTGTGGAGAAGCTCACGGAGGATTTGAACATCGACGCAAAAGGAAATCTCGAAGAAAATATCATTATGCTTAATCTCACGCATATAACACCATCATCGAGCACCACAAACACAACAGCCACCACCAGAACCATATCACCAATGATAGAAACAACAGCTAAGAACCTCAGAAGGAAGCAAAAGACCTTACCGCCGACACCACACCAAGGCCTAAAGACGATGACGGCATCCGAGCTGGCGATAAGGAACACGAAATCCCTGTTGGAGCTGACCATAAGGAGATTTATTATAGACTAATAGCTATCCTAGAACCTATATATACACCGTCCAGCCAAGATCCTCAATCCCCTCAACCACCAGAAGCTAAAGAGGCTCGCTGAGATGAGGGGATCGAGAAGCTCACCGGCGGGAAGAACTGGAACCGGCGGAGCTTTCTTTTCGCCCTCTCTCTTCTATAGCAAAGAGATAAGGATGGACTGCTACCAAACATGAATCTTTCGATTCATTTGGCTCTCCCGCTCTTTTTTTTCTCGTTTGCTATGTATTATGGCTATTTTCATATTTTTTTATGTAATGAGCCTATCCTCTCTCCCGTAGCTTGTCTTTTTTTTTTTTTAGGAAGGCGAAGACTTTTTTCTGTTCGAGTACGCGAACTTCTCGTTTTGTCAAGGAAACAAGAAGCTCGTAGTCAGGCCCACAAAGGCGCAGTGGCCTTGCTGTGAGTGATTTCACCTCCCCCACGACAACCCACGGCCCAGGCACAAAATGCGTACCGGGCCAACCATGGAGTAGGATGATCATGAGTCGACGAAAGCCCGTACTAGTGGAGCGGGCCGTCTTCTCTCGGTTTCTCTTGAGATTCAGAAAGATCCAGAAAATAACATTGGGCCAAGAATGTGCAATGAGATGTTCCACGAGAAAATAACGTGTCAATCGAAGCAGGAATTGACAATCCAAAGATGTTCCACCAGAAGTCAATCCCTCCCTCCTGTGTGCACAATCTGATCTGGTACTCGATGAATTGCTCAGGCTGCGTATATGTTGGATAGTGGATACAGAAACTCAATGACAAATTTCATCATCTTCATCCTTGTCAGAAAGCCTGAAGAATAAGCATACTGATACTGTTCTGTGAACGCTAAATTGTCTCGTTTAATGAAAATGGAACAGTGCAACGATGCCTCTGTTAATTGAAAAGAAGAAAGCTTAAAAAATGGCCTGCACTTATAAATTCTCCGGTCTCGAGGCTAAATCTAGACACAGTATTACAATTTTGACGACTTCATTCCCTTCAGACGTATGCACGCAGAGACAGTTGCTCGAGAACAAGATTGCCTTCAATCAAGGTCCATATACACCTATACAGATAACGACTACTCGCAGAAACGGAGATGATCATCAACCAAGTTCCTTCGATGAAGATCTTTCAACTTGGAAAGCTTTTCAGTCAGTGCGATCTGTACTGTACATCACCGACATCCAGATCTCAGCACAGCAACAAATCTGCATGTTTCTGTCCAGAAAAGAAGGCAACCCCGCCAGTTGTAGGGTGGAGTCCTGCATAATATGCCACTGCCTCAAATCAAGTGGATCACCCCAAGGGCGGAAACCAACTTGCAAGGTCAGACTGTTGATAAGCCATTGTCAACTTGGATACCTGCACCAAAACGTAACACCAAATTTAATTCACGATCACGTATTTAGTGCACCTGCAGTGAACCAACTGGTGACTCGGTGCTTAATATCCCAGCCACAACACGGGGATGACGAGATAAAACTAATAGTGCTATTTCAGATATCAAACAAAAGAATATGACTGCCATTTCTTTCCCTTTCATTGGTTGCCTCTTGCATCAGCTACCATGCAAGATACTAGAAACTACACGATATAAGTGTTGCAATAAATAAGAAAGATATGTTTCAAGATATGATGTACTCCCACTCTTTCATCCCAGAAACGTCAGGGAAGTGTACACCCCTGAATGCCTGATGTTCATCACTTCCCTCGACAAGAGCCCGGCAGAACCACCATGGATATAAAATGATGATCCAGCCTGAGAACTGCAAGCTGCAACAAAGTGACTCAAAGCTCCAATATGTCTTCCATGGAAGAGCCTCTGCTACCTTTGGTCCAGCGCGACCAAAAGTACACTTCCAAGAAAGACAGAAGAAGATCCTGTGATGTTCCAAGCAGGTGCGCAACTTCCTTTTGCCCAAAAAGTAATTGCAAAGCTAACTTCAATACTCCCAATCATTTGCCGCCCACTAATGAAAATACCAATATGGTATCCCCATCAAATATCCAGCGTGTGCACTCTTCACCTTCTATATTCACATCAAGCAAAGAGACACCCTATGCAGATGAGATTGATTACCAAAGTCATGCTACTACTGCACAATATACACCATCAATTGCAAGGCAGGCTATTGTCAGTGTCATCTTGTACATCTCAATAGGGGTCCTTGTGTACATGACAAATGTTGAAGGCTTCAAGGGAAAATCCACATTCAAGCTAGTGGATGCCCTTTACTTCACCATCATTAGTTTGTGCACAATAGGATACGGTGACATAGTCCCTTGTACTAACTTCACAAAGGTGTTCACATGCTTGTTCCTACTAGTTGGTGTTCGTTTTGTTGACATTATGCTAAACGGACTGTTGACAAATGTACTGGACAAGCAGAGGGCAGTTCTACTTAGCACAATGGATGATAACAAGCTCAACAAGGTGTTTGATACCTATATGATTGATGCTAAACAGAAAAGATCAAGAGGGAGGATGAAAGTAATGCTTGCACTAGTGGTTGTAGCAGGCACTATCTCAATTTGCACAATCATAGTGCATGAAGTGGAGGGCCTAAGCTGGATCGATAGTTTCTATTTATCAGTCATTTCTGTTACGACAGTTGGATATGGGGACAAAAGCTTCTCAACAACAGCAGGAAGGCTCACTGCCACTGTGTGCCTGTTGATAAGCACTTTGGCAGTTGCGAAGGCCTTCTTGTTCCTAACAGATCTAAGGATGGACAGAAGAAACAGGCGGACTACAAAATGGATCCTCCAGAAGAAAATGGACAATGAACCACTTGTCACAGGCCTAGACAACGATCCTGCTGTAAGGTATGCTACAGTTTTTCTTGAAAATTTATTATTCAAAGTTGCCTTTCAACAACTAATACCTGAAAGTTCTAAAAAATGATTAATACCTGAAAAAGAATCAACTTTTTCAGAGCAACTCAACCCCTAATCTGTTGCTTATCTTTACTTCAATGATTAAATACTATGAAGTTTGTTTATTTAATGACGCGTACTTTATTAAATTCTTATTACATGACAAAGAGCCAATAATTTGTTGTTCCTTCTACCAACAAGGCACTGAAGTTATATATATAACACAAAAGGACGGTTATAACACTGTTATGGATGATAAGACTTCCTAAGAAAATAAGTTTTCTTTTTTAAGACAATAGAAATATTACTGTGAAGGTAGTATATGCGCTGAATATACAACTTTAAAAGCCTGCATGCACTAGTAAATAAAAGAACCTCTATAACGAAATATGCTTCCTGACAACCATCTCTACAAACCAAACCCTTTTCTTGTTTTTGATGAAACTAGGCCCAAAATGTCCTAACTTAAAAAAAAAAGCAGTAGAGACAGTGGGTGACACTAACATTCTATAATTAGATAGACAGGGCACGGTTACATGGCTGTGATGAACGGGCATGACCATCAACACCTCACTGCCCTAAATAAAATTTACTTTCTTTGCTCACAGCTCTTATAATCTGAAAGTATGCTATCTTTATGTTTCTTATAGTGACTGTGTATTTCATATTCAAGTAATATAGTTGTCAATGGTCACTCATTAGCAATCTTCTTGCTCCTATGCAACAGCAAATCAGACTTTGTGATCTACAAGCTCAAGGAGATGGGGAAGATCGATGAGAAAGACATTGCAATAATCTCCGACCAGTTCAATCAGCAAGAGTTTGGAAAATGTGAAAGGATCCCTCTTGTAGATATAATTGGAAAACTATGAATCTAGTATAAGTTACTATTAACTACGAATATCCCATATCACAATGACAGACCTCCTCCTACACATTGCCAAGTCGCACATGTATGTGTGACATATTTAATACCCTTGCCTATCATGAGTATTCAAATACATTATCTGTTGCAGTTTAAGTCAAATATGAAAGTTGTGCATTGTTGTATTGCAGTTGAACTAAAAGTTCAAGAGCTGGTCGACAGCATTCATATCCAGAATGGAAAAACAAATTGTAAAGTGTATAAGATACAGGAAGAAACACAAAGAATAACAGACAATATGCATTAAAGACACTTGAGATAGTTTCATACACAGGAGTACAACTGAAGCAACAGAGAGCAAACTTACCCATCAAAGAGATGATGGCGGATGCCACCAATACAATGATTTGTGGTTTGCTATCATCTCAAGTCTCCAGATTCAGTCTCTTTTACTGTCAGATCCAAAATCCTTGCAATCCTGAAATAGTTAGTTAATCTAATGAAGCCCAACCATATCTTGTGCAACGATGAAATGACTATTAGAATGGAAAATTTTACACACTTTCAATTTATCAGGTTTTGCATCAAAGACTCACCTTTCTCTAGTTTCCTTTACAAGCATCTGTATGTCAGACAATCTTTGCCACTTGTCATTTCTCTGCTTCTCGCTGCCCACCTCATCAACTGATTGGGAACTGATGAACTGTTCAATTTCATATTCTAATGATTTCATCTGTAAATCAATATGCTCTAGAAATCCATCATATGAAGAAGTATTCTTTATGCTGTTTGCTGGGTCAGGATCATTTAAAAATGAGAAGCCATCGGCCATCCGAAATGCACTTTGCTCATGGTAACCAGTCATGCTTGCATGTGCCTCATTTCTCAACTCAAAAGATTCCTTTTCAACTGATTTTAGACGAGAATCGCAACTCTCAGCCCCATTGACTCCATCATTGACTGTACTGGAGAAAACCCTTATCATGTCATCAGAGTTTTCACTATTAGACATCCCAGGACGCAATGCATACTCAATTAACATGTTCTGCTTTATCGAAATTGCCTGAATCCAAAAAAAAAAATACTCATTGTAGGATTGTGCATACAATAAGATATATGAACAGAAATTTAAAACAATCAGTTCCTGACTAATGGACATGTCATATATGAGCTTGTTATATGCCATAGTTGAAGCAAACACTTGTTAATTTCAGGTGTGATGATCAGCAGAATCAACGCATGAACAGTGTGAGATATAAATGGCCAAGAATGGTTTGGGAGGTAATTTTGAGTTACTGTCATGAAGTTAAGAGAACACACGGCCTTTTAGGAAAAGAAAGAAGTCATATTTTACATGATAATAAAAGCCCATGTTATCACCTCACTAATCTTTGCCGAAAGCTTGTCAAGTACTTCAATGCGCTCTTTAATGTTCTCCAGGGCTTTGGTCAATTTCTTCTTCTGCACAAGTAAATCCACAGCCTCGTTCTCTTTGCCCATTCGGACACTGGTTGCGGCTCGTTTCTTAAGATTCTCAGCAGCCTCGGTCAATCTCACAAGCCTCACCCTCGCGCTATTTGCTATGATAAAATAAAGGGCATAAAATTTGTTACAAGGGTGGTGGGCAGTTGAGCAGATGCTACAGCATGCACACCATGTTCACATCCACAACCACAAGTCCCATCCTCTGATTACGCTTACGCATCACTACATCAGGCCCATCTAAGATGGCTAGGTCGAAAACACAAGTCCCTAGAGATAAATCAGACTTCACTATGGGAGCCATACTTGTTGTAGCAGAAAGTAGCAGAAAAATTGGAGGGTAAAATAGTACTGAACATACACCCGTTCCATGAACGCAGCACTGAACATTCCAGTGATAGCCATGTTACCTTTGGATTGGGTAAGGTCGGCTTCGGCGTGGAGCTGGAGGAGCTCCTCCCGCAGCCGCCCGAACGTCGGCGGGGCCCTTTCTCCGCTGACTCCGCTAGACGCCGCCAGGACGACGGCGAACCGCGGAGGGGTCGCCCTTGGGCGCCTCCTCCATCCGACCAGGGCAACAGGCGGCCGAAGCAGCGGCACCACTGGCGGCGGCGCGACGGCGAAGGCCATCTCCGTCACGGGCCACGCCCACCAGTGCTCTCTCTCGTCGGCGTCGCGGCGGTCTCTCTCACACCGGTGGCGGTGGGCTCTGGGCTGCGTGGGCTGGGCCACTACGGTCTGGAAGCGGAAAGCTCCCATTACGTAACATTCCCCTAAAGACGTATTGCCACGTGTTCACGTCATGTCCAGCAATCTCCCGCGACACGCTGCATCTCCGGAACTGTAGCTTGAAGAGTTGAGGTCATGATTCTCGTACACATGCCGGTAGGTGCAAGATTGCAAATGCAAGGCAAGAACGATGGATGCTGTGCGCGTATGTATATCTCGCGCGCGCTAGCTTTGGAGTTTGGACCGTTTGGTTGCTTGGCCTCATCTGACATTACGATCCAAAGGTTACATTTTACAGGGCTACAGGAGTACACAGACAGGTTTCAATTCACCGAATTCTCAGAATTTTTTTTATGAAACGAATTCTCATACTTTCAATTCCCAAGAAAAATTCGCAGCTACCAGTCAATCGGGGCGATACAAAATGTACAGTTGAAATGCACCTCTTCGTCTCTGCGTAAACCTGATCGACACGCGTGAAAGGAGTTCGCCGCGTTCATTTCCTTGCATTGGTCGTCCGGTCCAACCTGACGGTCCGTCTCACACTCTCACACGGTGCGGGACTAGCGTCACGCTATATAGCAGGCGAGCACGCACGCATGGCTCCTCGTGCTGCGCCGGTGCCCCTCTTTCTCCGGCGCCCTGCGGTGACTTGGGACAGGAAGCTGAAGCCTCGCCTTGGCCATGGAGGCTGGGGTTGGGGAAGCAATGCAGGGCCGCAGCAGCATCAGCGCGCCTGCAGGCTGGATACTCTCGCTCCACAGGTCGCCGTCTCTTTCTCGCCTGTTGAAATTAAATCCTTTCGCATTGGCTTCATAGATTGCTCTGTTAAGTTCTACTACTAGGTACTAGCTTCATATGCTGATGCTTCAGATATTCAGATGCCAATCGTGCTGTCCTGTAGCACTATCTGATATGCTCGCGCTGCACACGTGAAAAATTCCTCCTCATTCTTCTTCCTTAGATACACGAGTACTGTCCTTATAAGCATTCCTCGCCAGCATGACAGCAGGTGTCCATGGCAGATTTACGTCATCTATTGGTAAGTAGTTTTAATGGTTCAAATCTTGGTGTCAACAGATTTAGATGTTTGTGAGTTTAGTGGTTGTGTGCATTTCCAGTTTAGTGGTTCCTTCGTCTTTAAAAGAAAAATGTTAGCGAGCCTATAAAGTGTCAGCTACTTTCCCAGCTCCCAGTTGACAGCCGCGTGGGATTTCAGACAGTCCAGTATCAGCATGGATGTAGCCAAAAAAAAAAAACCCGAGTCGCGACTGTTTATTGCAACAGGTATCAATTGTCGAATAAGCTGTGCGTGCATATATAGATGGGTGGACCTGCAGTTTTGTTACCTGTAACCGCTGAACTGCTCGCCTGACATAATGCGCACACATGAGCAGTAGGTGCAGACATTAAACCAGACCTTGCAGTACCAATGCAGTAACCCATACATCTTCTTGTTATCTCCTATAGTTTTCCCATGATTTCATCACCGTATCACACATACGAACACCACCACCACCACCACAAAGAAAAAAGCATGCAGTACTTCTATAGGTGCTCATCCATGATTGGCCTAATGCAGATGAAGTTACTGTGTCCTGGGAACGGTGGATCAGCTAAGCTCCAGCCTGATCATCGTTGTCACCACCCTCAGCGTTCTTGTGATCGCCGAAGTAATAGGCCAATTGATTCTCGCTGACCAGCGAGTCCAGGAACGAGGAGAAGGTGCCGTCGTCGACCATGGCGCAGCCCATGCCGAAGCCGCCACGACCCGCGGCGTCCAGGGCGCAGAACGGATCATCCAGTCCTTCGAAGACATCGGCGCCGAGGCCCGTCATGGCGGGGAAGTCGCGGCCTCCGTCGTCGTCGTCTCCAACGCCGCCCGCGCCGGACGAAGAACCCGGCTGCTCTGGCGGTGGCGGCGGCGGCGGCGCCACCGGAGGCTTGGGCTTGACTGCCGGTGGAGGCGGCGGCGTCTTGTCAGGAGCAGGAGCAGCGGCGGCGGCCAGCGGCGTGTGCGTCCGCGGGTCGATCCCCCGCGCGATGAGCTTCTTGCTGAGGTGGGAGTTCCAGTAGTTCTTGATCTCGTTGTCCGTGCGCCCAGGCAGCCGCCCGGCGATCAGCGACCACCTGCGCGCACAATGGAAGTAAGCAAGCATTATTACGGGCGGCGGCGCGCGGCTGCTTGATTGCTACACCACCAACACTAGAGCGGCACGGTGTGGACGACGACGCACCGGTTGCCGAGCAGGCGGTGGAGGCGGACGATGAGGTCCTCCTCGTCGGCGGCGATGGGCCCGCGCTTGATGTCCGGCCTGAGGTAGTTCATCCAGCGGAGGCGGCAGCTCTTGCCGCAGCGCAGCAGGCCCGCGCGCCGCGGCAGCGTGCGCCACCGCCCTTCCCCCTCCCGGGCCACGGCCCGCGCCAGCAGCTCGTCCTCCTCCGGCGTCCACGCCCCCCGCTTCAGCGCCGCCCTCGTCGTCCCCTCGCCCGCGACGGCGCCCCCGCCCCCGCCCCCGCCCCCGCCCCGCCGCCGCGCCGCTGGCTGCTTCCGCGTCATGTCCGACCCGTACCGGCTGCTGAGCTGCTCGCTCGATCGCTCGTCTACCCAGGCAGAGGCAGAGGCAGCTGATGCGCTCGCCCGATCGAGGTCAGGTCGCTTTCGTGCTGTTCCTCTCGAGTCGAGGGGCGCGCTCGGTTTTGCGCGCGGGGCTCCGCCACCACCCCCGGGAGGGAAAGGGTCGGTGGGGGTGGTTGGTGCCTTGCGCGCGCCGGTCTGTTGCGTTTCGGGAAATGGAAGGGATTCCGCGGCGATCTCGGTGGTGGATTCAGCCGCGTTCCTGCCGTCGCGTCGCGTCGCATCTCATCGTGTCGTGTCACGGGATGACGGCCATCGCCTCGCTCATGCGCACGCTTTACCCGCCACTCGGAGTCGGAGCGAACAGGGAGTGATTGTTTTTGCTTGCCCTCTTTTAGGCCTTTAGGTCATGATAGGCCACCATCTGTTGGGCCGGGCCATGCATTCCCGACAGCTTCTTGTCACAATGATGATTTTATATATATATATATATATATATATATATATATATATATATGTTTTGTTTTACGATTTTGTAGAAATAAATAGTTGAATGCAAATTAAATAGATCTATACCGCCATATAAAATGGCGGTAGGTCCGCTTCCGCCAGTTGGATTGACGGTAGGAGGGCCAGAGTAGTGCACATGTGTTTTTTTGCCATACGAAACTGCGATAGCCTGCTTTAGCTGTTTCGTACGGCGGTAGGTGGCTTTCCACCGTTTCGTACTTTTGGCAAGGACAGAGTTGAAGTTAAGCACACCACATGATGCAGTTTGAGTAACAAATGATGCAGAAGCTTACCACGACGTCGAAGTTGATGTCCCTCGAACGCGGGTACGTCTGCGTCACAGGCGCGATCTGCGCCGGTGGCTGCCTCGGAACGTACATGACCTGCACCCTGATCCTCGGCAAGAACCACCGCAGGTACGCTGCCAAAGCGTCATCGTCGTGCTGACAGTTCTCGTCCACCACCTCCTCCAAAGCGTCCGCCCACATCTCCATCCACGAAACCATCCTCGGACCCCACAGGGTCCTAGGCCCACCACCACCCTGACGGGTCAACCTAACATAACCATCGTGCAGCGGGTTAGAGCGAAAAATCTTTATTACAATCAGAATGGAACGGTGGAGTGTACCTATGAACGGCGGCCAAGACGACATGAGTAACAAGGACTCGGGGGTGCTGGTACCGACCGAACTGCCTCATTACACGGTTCACCGCGTAGTCCTCGATGTGGATGTTGTAGATCAATGGCCTCGTCATCATCCAGTACTCCATGTCCCGATGGCACAACGAAGAAAGGCCATGCGGGGTACGAGCGTGCACCTCGGCTATGGTGTACGGTCTCCATCTCACGTCAGTGTCAACAAGAGCGTCAAACTAATCGACGAAGTCAGGTTACGACTTCTTCGTCTGGACCCTAACCCACGATCCCTGCAAGAAAAAAATTCACAAAAATGTTCACAAATCAAAACATGAAAGCATGCATTATATGAATTGAGCAATTGTAGGTGTAGTACCGTACCTTCCTCAAACACCACAACGACCCCATCGTGGGTCTGTCGATGTCGTTGTGGTCGAAAGGCAGCACCGGGTACGGGGCCATGTCAATGACATATTGGGAAGCGCTCGTACGACCACAGCTGTAGCAGCAACGGGTAGCCAATGAAGATGGGCTCTATCGAGTCTACCTTGCAGCAGCCTGTGCAAAGACCCCTGTAGGTCCAGTTGAACTCCAACTGTACTGCGGAACCTCGTCGAGCGGGGCCTCCGCAATGGCCCTCGCGTAAGGAAGCAGGTGTTTAGGCACCAAGTTCCCCTGTGACGTGCAGAGCATGATCCACCCGAAGAGCCACAGTAGGTACGCCTCCAAGTGTCGCGCAACTATGGCATCATCGGTGTCGTCTCTCATATACTCGCCCTGCACAACAATCAAAGTTAGTTGACAAATTGACAAAAGTTAGAGAAAATGATATGGAAAGTCAGGTAACTAAGTACTCACACTGAACTGCATGAGCCACTTCTTCGGGAGCCCGTGTGTCGTGCTAAAGGTCCGGTACGTGCCAATAGCTCCTCACGCCAGCTAACTGGCACGTCCACCGCAACAACAGCCCGCCCGGTACAAGGAAGCCCAAGTAGGAGGGAGACGTCCTCGAGTGTTGGGGCCATCTCACCCACTGTGAGGTGGAAAGTGTGCGTCTCGGGCCGCAAACGGTCCAGAAGAGCTGCTACCAGTGACATTTTGAAGTGGAACCATGTCGACTTCTCCACCCCCCACGTGTCGACATCTCCCTCAACCAACCTCGTTAGAGGGAGGAGGCCCGCAGCGCGTAACTGTAGCATGCATACCATTTATTAGTTCAAACAATGCAATGTTAGAACTTTCCATTTATTTAACTAAGTACGATATACCTCGGAATCCAACGGGCGTCGATCGGCATCGTCGAAAGCGGAACACGTGCCCGAAGCGTGCCTAGCCTCACACCACGTATGGCTAACATGAACGACCTATGGCTGACATAAACGACCTGTGAAGGTCATCCAAGGTAGGGTTGAGCAACTCAGGGGTCTGATCCCCCTCTGGAACCTACTGCGCCATACCTACAATACGAAAAATATAAGTACGCGCCGAAAATAATAACAGAGGCAAAACGTAAATGAAATAAAATGCAATAGACATGAGAAATTGCAAAGGCAGCATAAATGAAATAGTACACAATATGCAAATATTACATTATCTTAGTACTACAACTTAGGTTACATTCCACAATCTAAGAAATACAGGAGTCTCTCGACATACAACAAACGTCACGGATGACATTACATATGACAAGGTTCGCCTAAGTTACGAGTTCACAAATATACAACACAACGACTTCACAAACATAAAAGACAACGAGTTCACAAACATACAAGACATGAATCACAGAAGTCTGTCATTGTTGCTATGTGCACGACGACCCCGACCATGCACTGCAGCATTTGCATCACCGCTTGACGGTCTAGATTGGCTACTCCCAACTCCATATGTCGTTGCAGGGCAGTTCCTGTACGTGTGACCGACTTCATGGCACTTGTAGCAGAGGCGGACATCAAGACCGGCTTCAGATTGATCCATGTTGTTCCAGATGCGTCTTTTGTTGCGTCACTCAACCCCTTGGAACATTTCTGGATCAGGGTCAGGAATGTAGCGTGCGGCATTACCAGGATTGTTTACGATTTACGAAGTTTCCTAGTAAACGATATCCATAAATCTCGTTCCTCCAAGTGTGCCATATAGTTTCCTTCAGGAAGTAACGTGGCATGAACCGACGAGGCTGAAGTCCCCCTGCCTTGATGCATGTAGCAATGACATGGGTGCAAGGCCTGTGCAGCAACCTTGGCTTCTAGCAAGAGTAAACACACCCTTCATTGCTGATAATGCACTCTTGTGTGTGCTTCTCGCGCCTCCCCCCAATCGACCTTTGTCCCTGCAAATAGCCTCGAATCGTCATTCCACGGCTCCCACTTCATTGACACGATAGTTATGAGCCTTCTTAATCACCTCCTCCATGTACTCTGTCATCTTGTACCCATAAATTTTGTGATTGTCGCGCATTGAGTTATCAGCGACATGGTACGTTTCCTTGAAGTACTTCATGGTGCGGTATAGGAAGAATTCCACGATACCAAAAAGGGGCAGTCCCCGAACACTGTGCAGGATCCAGTTGTAAACCTCAGCTAGGTTTGTAGTCATTATTTCCCACCGAGCACCTCCCTCGTCATAGAGTAATGCCCACTTTTCCTTCAACTCATGCTCAATCCACTGTGAGAAGCTCTTCATGGACCTTCTACGTCTTCGCCTCACATTCGGACCATCGAGTCCGACATCCTCCAGAGACACAGGGTGGTCAGCCTCGCTGTTTAGCGGCCTCTTGCCTAAATCTTTGGACCGTTTCTTTGTAAGCTCATGAAGTTTTTCCACAGCAGGTTGAATTTTCTCTCCTGATTCTGGCTATATAGCCGCTTGAACATTTTCATAAGGGACTTGTTCTTGAATTAATTATGGAAGTTTGCACCCATATGCCTCATGCACCACCTACTCTTCAAGTCTGGCCACATCGGCACCCTAAAACGATGCACACTTCCATTCTGTAGGTCTTCAATTGCTTGTAGAATGCCTTTGTGCCGATCAGGAATTAGACAAACACCCTCTATGTCCTTTACAATCATCTGCTTCACCCTCTCCAGGAACCAATACCAGCTATCTCCAGACTCCTTCTCCACAAAGGCGATCGCTAGCGGCAACACCTGATTGTTACCGTCGGACCCAATAGCTATCAAGATTGTGCCTTTATACCTTCTAGTCAGAAATGTACCATCAATGCAAATGACTGGGCGACATCGCTGAAAAAGCCTCAATGCAAGGACCCAAGGCAAGGAATGACCGCTGCAGGACCTGTTTGCCTGGAAACTGAGCACATGGATAGGCTTTCAGGTCATAATAGTTTCCTGAGTTCCTCTGGCATATGGCGTGCAACAAGAGAGGGAGGTTGTCATACGATGCTTCGTACGTACCCCACTTCATCTCCAGCGCCTTCTGCTTAGCTCAGTAGACTTTGTTGTAGCTAATCTTGTACTTGAACTTCTCCTCTATGGCACAAACAATCGACTTGGACTCGAAGCTGGGATTCTCCACTATCTGAGGATACATGTATTGAGTAACAAAATCAACAGTGAGGTTGCGATGTGTTCCTTCCAATTCATCCAGTAAGCATTGGTGCTCAACCACTCTAGTCACCTCCCAGTAATCCTTCCACTTCCCCTTGTATGCATGCACCCTAAACGGGCAATTTCTTCTCACACAGCACACACCATACACTGTCGGGTTGCTCTTCACCACCCTAAACTGATGCTGCAAAGATAAAGTGGACTATCACTTCACAACTGCAATCACCTCATCCCCACTGGGGTACATAGCACCCATGCAAACCTCATTCTCCCTGTACTCCCAAGGAATATTTTTCCCTACATTGACCTGTAGGGCGGAATGGTCATAAGTTGACCAATTCCGTAGGATAGTGTAAGCATCTACCTTATCCGACGAGTTATCATCCATGGCACTATTGGCCTCTTCTCTTTCCCTCTTCACCTGCTCAACTAACTCAGGTATGTCTTCCCCCTCATCAGCCTCCCCATTTGATTCACGGGTTGCAACATCATCCTCTGCATCTCCCTCTTCTACCCCCTAAATTCCTTCATTTTGCTCATCAATACTCTCTACACCTTCCTCGACTTCAACTTCAGCATCTCCCACATCTTCTTCCAATTGACTGCTAGATCCAACCTTCGTGAATACTTGAACATACAATACAAGCGGTAAATCCTGCTTCATGCAACCATGTACATAAGCCCAGTAGTTCTGGGTTCCTTCAAGCAGGATCAGCTCCCAAAAGATTATGTCAGGCCGTCTCCTCACTACAGCCCTAACAGACACATCCACTTGATCTCTATCAAGACTGAAATCCTTACAAAACCACCTACATATGCCTCCCTAAGTCCTCTCTCTTGCTCTTGGTAAATACTTGCAGAAAGACTGAAATTCACTCAAATCTACCCCTTCTGGACCATATCTAACCTCCCCCGGACCATAGAACACTTGGAAATATAAACTTTCCGATATGCCTACCAATACACACGGCACAAACAGTGCAAGTTACTCTTAATAAATTAAATCAGTTAACTCGAATGACACCTACATTTCAATATAAAGTTCAACCTTACGAACTAATTCATTTCATTTTACTATGTCAATATAACCATAAACAGCGGGTCAATATACGCGACAAGAACAAAAGTTCTAACTAAATCTAATAATTCCAACTACCCCTGAAACAACTACATCTTAAATACCTATACATAATATAACCCTAGTATTATCTAAAGTTAATCTACATAAATCAACAAACTAATTTTACTGTCAACTAAATACCTAAGCTAAATCCACTAATCTAACTAAGCTAACTACACGGTGAACGGATTAGAAAAAATAACTAAACTACACTAACTAAACTAACTAGATCTGCTAAGTACACTAACTAAACTAACTACACTAACTGAACTAACTAAACTAACTATATCTATCCACTACACTAACTAAACTAACTAAACTAGGGGATTAGAAAAAATACCTCTAAGGAAGCAACGAACGGACTCTCAATCTCCCCTTCCCCTTCCTCCCTTCCTTTTCCTCTCCCTCCCTCATTTCCTCTTCTCTCAGTCTGGCTTTCTCTCAGTCTTGCTCGCTCAGCTCTTGCTCTGGCATGGCGCGTGAAAATGAACTCGGTGAGAGCCCGGGGTGGCCGCGCGTCTCCTTTATATGGGGGAAGCTCCCGCCGGCTCATTTGGCGGAAGTGGCCCGCTTCCGCCAATTCAAACGGCGGCCTGCCAGTTCTGCCAAATCACGCGGTGGAAGAGCCTCGACCCCCGCGCCACTACATCCCGTGGGCGGCCCGCCGGATGGGGGAGGGGGCAGTAAGCTGTATGCGGGGACCTACCGCCGTTTCACCCGGCGATAGGTCCCCTTACCACCATTTCAACTGGTGATGCTCTTTTACCGCCGTTTTGTACCGCAGCATAAGTCTATTTCTGCAAATTTTTCATTGGACTATTTATTTTTGCAAAATCGTAAAAAAATATAAAAATAAAAAAAATGATGGCCCATGCTGCTACCCCCTAATCTTTATTGGGCCATGCTGAGGGTGTGTTTGGTTGGGCTGTGGCTTTTGGAAAAGCTGCTGTGAGCTGTGGGCTGTGGAAAAGCAGCTATGAGAAAGCAGCTGTGGGAAAAGCAGAAGACCGTTTGGTTAGAGGAGCTGTGAAACTGTAGGCTGTGTAAGAAAATACCTGTAATACCCCTGAAGGTCTGTGAGTGTGTTTATATGCAAATTGCTCGTAACAAAATAAATTTTATATACTTTTCAACCATTAAAGTGATTGGTTCACATAAATAGAATTATATCCATCAAAAGTTCTATACAAGGATACCATCCTTCAACATGGATGAGCAGGGAGCGGCGGACGGCGGGCCGGCGGCCGGCAACTGGGGGCGATGGGGTGCGGCGGCCGGGGTCGTCGGGCGGCGGCCGTCCGGGGGGCGGGGTGTGGCGGGCGGCCGGGGGCGCCGGGCCGGCGAACGGGGGCGCCGGGAGGCGGGCCGGCGACCGAGGGTGTCGGACGGCGGGCCGGCGGATGGCGAACGGCGGCCAGCAGCCGGCGACCTGGGGCGAAGGGCGTCGAGCGGCGGCTGTCAGGGTCGTCGGGCGGCGGCCGTCTAGGGGCAGGGGTGTGGCGGGTGGCCGGGGGCGCCGGGTCGGCGGGAAGCGGACCGGTGACCGGGGGCGGCGGATGGCGGGCTGGCGGACGACATCCGGTGGCGACGGGCGGTGAGGTGCGGCGACGGGGAGGAGCGGACGGACGCGTCGGGAGAAATAGATCGGGGCAAAAAACGAATCGTTACCTTCATAATCAGTGGCAGGTGGGTAATTTTTTACCCCAAAAGCACTTGAAAGCAGGGGTTAAGGTGCTTTTGATTTTGTACCAAAGCAAAAGTAGTTTTTGGCAAAAGCACGTAAAGCTTTTAGGCCCTTTGGTTGGCTTTTGGCTTTTGCAAAAGCAAAAGTAGGTTGGAAAGTCCAACCAAAAGCACCCTGAGCAGGCCAGGGCGCCGTGACAACATGGAAAACCTTCCTCTTCAAATTCGTGCATGCAAAACAAAAATAAAAAATAAAAAAAATGATGGCCCATGCTGCTAACCCCTAATCTTTATTGGACCATGCCGAGCAAGCTGGGATGCTGCGACAACACAGGAAACCTTCCTCTTTAAATTCGTGCACGCAATATCATCCGTTGGATGCATCTCCACTTGTCCTCAACCCTAATTGCCTACAGAGTAGGCCATCGTCCCCTGCCCTGCCACTGCCGCCCCTGAGCTCACCGGCGGCCCGACACCCGCGTGGTGCCGCCGGCTCCCCGCCAGCCTGCACGCTGCCGCCGGCTCCCCGCCAATCCAGCACGCCGTCACCGGCCCCTGTGAGCACGGCCGACGCGGCCGCGTGGCCCGCCGCCACCCCCCTGATCGCGCCGCCACTCCTCGGGCGCGCTAGCCGTACGCTGCCGTCTGCTTGGCCCCGTGCTTGAGGAAGAAGATGAGGAAAAATTGAAATGTCGAATGTTGTTTGTCCAAATGTTAAATTTTGTTTATCCAAATGTTGAACTGGACAGTGAAAAATGCTGAATGTTAAATCTTTCCAACTACAGCTAGGCTCGTGCAGGAAGTCATGGGTGCTTGGCATGCAAGGAACGCCGGCTGCTCCTGTCCATCCGAGATCCGTCTCCAGCCGCGCCGGAGACAAGTCAAAAGAAAGGCTCGACCAGTCCGGCACCCCCGTTCTCGAATTTCTCCTCTGCAGGCTAGCAGTCAAAGAAATGCGTGCGTGTCTAGTCAAAGGTTGGCGAGTGCTATCACTCGACCAATCCGTACAGCTTCTTGGAGCCGAAGCCTCGGTGAAAAACCGCTGTCGTGGACGTGCTCTGTCCCCTAGCTGTCCGTCCCGGCGTGCTCCGTTGGCTATGTGTTTATCCATACACTCTTGTCCTTTTAGATTCGTGTAAAAAATATTTCGGATTTGTGATGGCCGGTCCAACCGTGATCTGCGAGGAAGGAGAGGGCGTCCAGAAGGTTGGATGATCACATGACTGCAGCTAATGTGTTCCCAGCGAACAAACTTCTCTGCAAATAACGTATCTACGGACCGTGTCGTTGTCTAAATTGACTGTACCTAACCAAAAGAACTATTGTGTCATACACTTCATACTTCATACAGTAGGAAAGAGCACTGCTTGGACCGTTAGAGTACCACTAGTCAGTTGATCCATGTCACGCTGTAAACGACATCGGAAGAAAGAAGCACCATTCTGGCTTTGCACCCGTTTTATGGAACTGATACTGATGCTTCGCGTAATAACCACACAAGGCGGCCGGTCTACGCATTCTCTCCGTACGTAGCTATCTACCCGTGATCCAGTGATCTTTCCGGGTCGCTTCCAAGCTCGATCTAATACCGCCGGGACAAGTCTAACGCCCGCATTAAACACAATCCGTGTGTATATATTGTGCCTCCACTAGACCTTCATACTCCACACAGGCACAGAGATTTTCAGTTCCCGGCACGACACAGCAAAGCTGAGCTTGGCGTGCGCCACCATGGACGCGACGGCTAGCGGCGCCGCTGCCCGCGGCGACGATCAGAATGGATTTTGCAGAGGCGGCGAGGAGAAGAAGCCCGATGCGGCCAAGAAGGTGTCGCTACTCGGCATGTTCCGGTACGCCGACCGCCTGGACGTGCTGCTGATGGTGGTGGGGGCGGTGGGGGCCGTGGCTAACGGCATGGCCGATCCCCTCGTGACCGTCCTCTTCGGCGACGTCATCAACTCCTTCGGCGAGAGCACCACGCAGAGCATCGTCCGCAGCGTCAACAAGGTGAGTGCACCTTTGGGCGCTACCGGCGGCCTCGCGTCAGCTTTTCGTCCTCCGGTAGCTGTAGCTGGTGGCTTCATGAGACGCCGGTTCTAACCGTGGTCCTTCTTCCTCCAGGTTGTTCTGAAGTTCATATATTTGGGCATCGGAGCTTCAGTTGTCTCCTTCCTTCGTAAGTGCAATTTTACTCTGTTTTCAGAATCAATGATAGCTCTGTCACTGAAATTATGGATGTGAAGAAGTTATACAGGGAAAAATTGTTAGTACTGTACAAACCAAACCAAAACCACCCAATACATATAACCATTTAGTATTCTCAAAGGAAGTAGCTACGAATCATTCACATAGCCATTTCTTTGTTAGAGAATTTAGTTCTACTCGTACGGTACGGTTCAAATGCTAATACAAGGCTCACTTTTCACTTGTCCCAGAGGTGTCTTGCTGGACGATGGCCGGAGAAAGGCAGTCAGCCCGCATCCGTTCTTTATACCTTAATGCAGTCCTGAGACAAGATATTGCATTCTTCGATACAGAGTTGACAACAGGCCAAGCAGTTTCCAGGATGTCCAGTGATACCCTCGTGGTTCAGGATGCTCTTGGCGAGAAGGTATTACATTTATTTTTCCTATCGCATACCACAAACACAAGCGTGCACAGACCTGCAAAAAAATGTGAAATAATGCAGACATTATATTTGCTTTACATTTTCAGCAAAATGGATGGACATTAGTTTTTTTGTGTTAGCTAACTGTACTTTTTTCATATTCTGCATCGAGTATTACCTTGTGCTGCTGGTGCTGAGCTATTCATCTACTAACTTATCATTTACAGGCAGGAAAGGTTCTACAACTCGCATCTAGCTTTTTTGGTGGTTTTATAATAGCATTCACAAGAGGCTGGCTCCTCACTCTTGTCATGCTATCGTCACTACCGCTAGTTGCTATTGCCGGTGCAGTTTCTGCACAGTTTCTAACCAAGGTTTCTAGCAAGAAACTGACATCTTATGGGGATGCTGGGGATACTGTTGAACAGACCATTGGAGCTATACGAACGGTAACTTCAAATCATGCCAATTATTTCACAGTACATTGATTACTTTGCAAATACAGGACAGTAAGTAAGATGCCTTTGTTTCAATATGCAGGTAGTTTCCTTCAATGGAGAGAACAAAGCTGTTGCAATGTACAAAAAATTTATCAAGAAGGCGTACAGGACTGATATTCTGGAAGGCCTTACCAATGGTTTTGGCATGGGATCTGTCTTATGCATTATGTTCTGCAGCTATGGCCTAGCTTTCTGGTATGGCGGACAGCTAATTGTTGACAAAGGCTATACTGGAGGGAAGATTATTACAGTGTTGATTGCTGTGTTAATCGGTGCTACGTGAGTTTCCAGAACCCTAACATTAGAAATATGAAACTGTACAGTTTAAGCCCTGTAGATCTGTACCTAATTGTATTCACATGATCCTACCTTCGTGATATCTCTTATGTTTCCTCGACAAAGTGTGCATACATGCAGGACATGAACAGTAGTTATGCAATGATTACCTCATATCCAGAAATAAATAAACATAATTTGATCATTGCATCTAGTACAATAACGTCCTGAACATGCCACAATTCTTTGCAACAGTTCTTTAGGTAATGCAACACCGTCTTTTTCTGCCATCGCGGAGGGTCAATCTGCAGCATACAGATTGTTTGAAACCATTGAAAGGAAACCAGAGATAGATTCAGGTGATACCAGCGGCGTGGTCCTAGAAGATATGAATGGAAATGTTGAGCTAAAAGATGTTCACTTTTGCTACCCTTCAAGACCTGATCAATTGATATTAGATGGATTATCATTACAAGTAGCCAGTGGGACAACAATGGCCATAGTTGGAGAGAGTGGAAGTGGCAAGTCAACTGTTATCAGCTTAGTTGAACGATTCTATGATCCACAAGCTGGTGAAGTTTTGATAGACGGCATTAACATCAAGAATATTAGGCTTAACTGGATAAGAGAGAAGATCGGTCTGGTCAGCCAAGAACCAGTGCTCTTCATGACCTCCATTAAAGATAACATTATTTACGGTAAAGAAGATGCAAAATTTGAAGAGATCAAGAGAGCAGCTGAGCTTGCAAATGCAGCAAACTTCATCGACAAGTTACCAAATGTATGGAAAGGAAAAAATGAATATTTGCAATATCTGCTTGACACTTTAAGATTATTTTAGTAAGCAATTAACAATGTTCCCTTTTATACCAGGGCTATGATACATTGGTTGGGCAACGTGGTGCACAGCTTTCTGGAGGACAGAAGCAAAGAATTGCAATTGCAAGAGCCATCCTTAAAGATCCAAAAATACTTTTGCTTGATGAAGCAACAAGTGCATTGGATGTGGAATCTGAGCGGATAGTTCAGGAGGCACTGAATAGGATAATGGTGGAAAGGACCACACTTGTTGTTGCTCATCGTTTAAGCACTGTAAGGAATGTTGACTGCATAACAGTTGTTCGTCAAGGGAAAATAGTCGAACAAGGTTAGATTATCTTACATACTTATTTTTACTTTGTGGAATATTTCCCTTGTCAAACTGTGTTAATCCATTTGTCGCACAAACATATATTTTATATACAGGCCCTCATGATGCACTGGTGAAGGATCCCAATGGGGCCTACTCCCAGCTTATTAGGCTACAAGAGACTCATACTGATGAAAGGCGTAAACTAGCAGACTCTGGGGTGCCTGATTCCGGATCAAAAAGCACCAGTCTGTCACTTAGACGGTCAATGAATAAAGATTCTTTTGGCAATAGCAACAGATATTCCTTCAAGAACACCTTAGGATTGTCGGTTGAATTATATGAAGATAGGATCACAGATGGAAAGAAAACAGAAGAGCTCTCCGATGCTGTGGTGCTTAAGAAAGCACCGATCGGACGTCTCTTTAAGCTAAACATGCCAGAAGTGCCAGTTCTTCTGTTAGGCTCTATAGCAGCATCAGTACATGGAGTCATTCTCCCATTGTTTGGTATAATAATGTCTGGTGCTATAAAATCATTCTATCAGACACCAGATAAGGTAAAAAAGGATAGTAGCTTTTGGGCACTGATATCTGTTGTTATGGGGGTTGCGTGTCTAATTTCAATCCCAGCAGAATATTCTTTATTCGCGATTGCTGGTGGCAAGCTTATAGAGCGTATCCGGTCTTTGTCATTTCAAAGCATTGTGCACCAGGAAGTTGCTTGGTTTGATCAAGCCTCGAATTCCAGGTATGATATTCATTTGACTTTTTACTTATTTTTATGTTTTCCAAACATATTTAGGTTTACCTCAATACTAAGAACACTCTTTATCACTTGCAGTGGGGCACTTGGTACAAGGCTCTCGGTTGACGCATTAAATGTTCGGCGCTTAGTAGGAGATAATTTGGCCCTTATAGTGCAGTCCATAGCTGCATTAACAACTGGATTTGTCATAGCTTTTGCTGCAGACTGGAGGCTTGCCCTGGTCATCACATGTGTGATTCCTTTGGTAGGCGCACAAGGCTATGCTCAAGTAAAGTACTTGAAGGGGTTTAGCGAAGATGCTAAGGTGATTGTGAAAACTATAAAGAATCATTTCCTGTTTGATTGTGTGTGAACTCTTCGAATTATCCCTAAGATTTTTATCATGACAAAGTGATCCGATAATGCAGGAGATGTATGAAAATGCAAGTCAAGTTGCAACTGATGCTGTTGGTAGTATCAGAACTGTAGCATCTTTCTGTGCTGAGAAAAGAGTGGTCGCAACATACGACGAGAAATGTGGAGCTCTAAGGAAACAGGGAATTCGTAGTGGAATAGTTGGAGGGCTTGGCTATGGCTTCTCTTTCTTAATTATGTATCTCGCATATGGTCTTTGCTTCTATGTTGGTGCGCAGTTTATACGTCAGGGAAAAACTACTTTTCCAGATGTTTTTAAGGTAAGATACCTACTAATCTTATCTACCATTCAGTGCACAGATATTAACTTTATAAATCATTCACAAACTGATTGGATGTTTTCCAGGTTTTCTTCGCCTTGCTGTTGGCAACTGTTGGGGTTTCTCAGGGTAGTGCACTGGCTTCTGATGCAACAAAGGCAAGGGATTCAGCTATTTCCATCTTCAGTGTTCTGGATAGGAAGTCGAAAATTGACTCAAGTAGTGATGATGGGATGGTGCTGGAGAATGTCACTGGCAACATTGATTTCAACAATATCAGTTTTAAGTACCCGTCACGCCCTGATGTCCAGATATTCAGTGGCTTCACCTTGCACATTCCTTCCGGAAAGGTACAATTCCACTTGCTATATGTAACGCCTTCTGTTCATATTCTTGCAGTAAGGTTGCCCCAAATAACTGGATGCAATGTATACAGTTCAGTGGCATTATATATGGAGCCGTCTACTTCTTTATTTCAAGTCTAATATTTTTCCAAACACTGGAACAGTATGATGCAACCTTTTTCCTTCCTTTTCTACAGACAGTAGCACTTGTTGGAGAGAGCGGAAGTGGCAAGTCCACAATAATTGCTTTACTGGAGCGTTTCTATGATCCTGATTCTGGTGGAATCTTACTAGATGGTGTTGAAATTAAGAGCCTAAAAGTTAGCTGGCTAAGGGATCAAATGGGACTGGTAGGCCAGGAGCCAGTGCTTTTCAATGACACAATCCGTGCCAACATAACATACGGTAAGCACGGTGAGGTAACAGAGGAAGAGGTTATGGCTGTGGCTAAGGCAGCCAATGCACATGAGTTCATATCAGGCTTGCCACAAGGATATGACACCATGGTGGGAGAGAAAGGAATTCAGTTATCTGGTGGGCAGAAACAACGTGTAGCTATTGCAAGGGCCATAATAAAGGACCCTAAGATACTACTACTTGATGAAGCAACCAGTGCCCTGGATGCCGAATCCGAGCGCATTGTTCAAGACGCATTGGATCGAGTCATGGTAAGCCGCACCACCATTGTGGTGGCACACCGCCTCTCCACGATCAAAGGGGCTGACATGATTGCAGTCCTCAAGGAGGGCAAGATTGTAGAGAAGGGAAGGCATGAAGCCCTGATGCGCATCAAAGGTGGAGCCTACGCTGCACTAGTAGAGCTCCGCTCAAAATCTGAATAGAGTGATGTATCTTTATATCATTTGTACAAGTATGATTTGGTCATAGAGTCCAAAGGTTTGTTATTTTAGAAGTTGGCATGCAGATTTGAGCTCAAGCATTTTTGCTCACCATGCTGTGTGGAAGAAGCATGGTTTGATCTTATTAGGCATAAAGAGAGCAACCTAATTTCGTGTACTCATTCGTGCCTTGTTTGAAAACATAGTAATCCTCTCCAATCCATAAGCATTGGCAGGGACTGAGGCGGGAATTACCTTATTTTCACTCCAATCCACACAGATCAGGAGGGAATGGGTTTATCCGAAGTTCCAAACAGGCCTCTGTGAATAGACCACAAAACTGAGTTTCTGAACACCATGCATTCCCTATTTACTTAAAAAAAATCCTAAACTTCATCGTTGTAACGAAGCATGTGTGGATAAGAAACAAAATTGCACTAGCTTGAATCTCTGATTCACACCAAACCAGTAAGCCTCACCGAAACCATAATTCCACTACCGTCGTTCCAGATTGATCCCAAAGATCAAATGAGTACGAACAGCTACAGGGGTGATGCGGGCAACGAATGCTAAACCCGCTGCCAGATGCGCGTGATCTGAAGAGCGCGTGCAGTTCCAGAGGGCATACCTTCGGGGTAGCGAGCTCATCCTCATGGCCGCGCCGCCGCCACCCCGCCGCTGCCGCGGCGCTCTCTTCGCCGGTGATCTCTTTGGGTTTGGGCCTGGGCTGGGCCGCATAACCGGCCGAGCACTAACCAACCATTCACCTGGCAAACGGGCCCAAGCAATCTGAGCCGTTGATTTAGTTTCCGAACGGCTGGTGGCTAAGGCAGAAGGGACACGGTGATGGAAGAAGTATAGAACGGCGTCCGGCGGCGGCGGGCCTGGGACCCTCGGTGACGCTCTCTTCGCCGGGCTGATTGATGCAGTGCAGGGAGACGGCCATGATTAGCGTAGGAGATGGCTGGTTTCTTTCGGAGCTTGAAGAAATTGAATGCGGACAGACAGGAAGGCGACCGCTCGGTGGGACTTGGGAGTGGGAGGGTGCTGGAGACGCGAACAGAGAAGCATTGTTGGGCCAGGCCACGGTCTGTTGGGCCAGAGCCTAGCGTGCTGGGCCAACAGTGACGAACTAATAAACTACTGGGCCAGGCTTCCAGATTCTATTCCAAATTTCCAATTTGCAACCAGCGCGTGTGAGGTATGATGAGCCTTATTGTTTGACAAAAGAAAGGATTCGGTGCATAGCTATGTGAAATTGTTATGCTTCGGTAAAAATCATTGCTGATACATTTCCAGTCCTGCATCAATGCTACATGCGTGATCTCACCTAGAAGCAGCTTGCATTGGTTATTTCATCACTGGTATTAGCAGGGAACGTGATATAGCAAAAGAAAAGGAAAAAAAACGGTACGGGATCCGGCCGGTTGCATGAATCCCGCTCCGATACGGAACCTAGTTGTCTCGACCGAGTCGGAATCGCAAACATTGGGACGATCGTCGATCGAGATGCCAGCAGTATGTATCTGGACGCCGGACGGATCTTGCTGCATCGATCCGCATTGCATCGATCTGCAAGGAATCAGTTAGTCTGTTAGCTCCACGCGGCGGTCCGGAATAATCTCGGTCGTCCATGGCCGGTGGAGGAGATGGCGGCGGCCTCGAGCTCGCCGCCGCCGCGGAGACGACGCTCGACGGGACGACGGACCACTCCGGCAAGCCGGCGGTGCGGAGCAAGACGGGGACGTGGCGGGCGTGCCCCTTCATCCTCGGCAACGAGTGCTGCGAGCGCCTCGCCTACTACGGCATGAGCTCCAACCTCGTCAACTACATGATCGACCGCCTCCACCAGGGGAACGCCGCCGCCGCCAACAACGTCAGCAACTGGTCGGGCACCTGCTACATGATGCCCCTCCTCGGCGCCTTCCTCGCCGACGCCTACCTCGGCAGGTACCGCACCATCGCCGCCTTCATGGGGCTCTACATCGTCGGCCTCACGCTGCTCACCATGAGCGCGGCCGTCCCGGGCCTTAGGCCGCCCGACGCCGCCGGCGCGGCCCCGACCGCCGGGCAGAGCGCTGCATTCTTCGCTGCGCTCTACCTCATCGCCGTGGGCACCGGCGGCATCAAGCCCTGCGTCTCCTCCTTCGGTGCCGACCAGTTCGACGACGCGGATCCGCGCGAGAGCCAGAGCAAGAGCTCCTTCTTCAACTGGTTCTACACGTCCATCAACATCGGCGCTCTGGTCGCGTCGTCGGTGCTCGTCTGGATCCAGATGAACGTGGGATGGGGCTGGGGCTTCGGCATCCCCGCCGTCGCCATGGCCGCGGCCGTCGCCAGCTTCCTGCTGGGGAGCAGGCTGTACAGGCACCAGAGGCCGGGGGGCAGCCCGCTCACCCGGATGCTGCAGGTGGTGGTGGCCGCCTGGAGGAAGAGGAAGTCGCCGGTGCCCGCTGACCCGTCCCTGCTCCACGAGGCGCCGGCGTCGGCGTCCGCCATCCAGGGCAGCAGGAAGCTGGAGCACACGGAGCAGTTCCGGTGGCTCGACAGGGCCGCGGTGTTAACGGAGGAGGATGACACGATGAACAATGAGAAGTCCAACCCGTGGCAGCTGTGCACGGTGACGCAGGTGGAGGAGCTCAAGAGCGTGGTGCGGCTGCTGCCGGTGTGGGCGACGGGCATCGTGGTGTCGGCGGTGTACAGCCAGATGAGCACAATGTTCGTGCTGCAGGGCAACACGCTGGACCCGAGCGTGGGCTCCAGCTTCAAGATCCCCTCGGCGTCGCTCTCCATCTTCGACACCCTGAGCGTCATCGCCTGGGCGCCCGTGTACGACCGCCTCATCGTCCCCGCCGCGCGGCGCTGGACGGGCCACCCGCGCGGCTTCACCCAGCTCCAGCGCATGGGCATCGGCCTCGCCGTCTCCGTGCTGGCCATGGTCGCCGCGGGGGCCCTGGAGGTGCTCAGGCTCCACGTGGCGGCGTCGCACGGCATGCTCGACTCGACGGCCTACCTGCCCATCTCCATCTTATGGCAGGTGCCGCAGTACTTCATCATCGGCGCCTTCGAGGTGTTCACCTTCATCGGCCAGATCGAGTTCTTCTACGACCAGGCGCCCGACGCCATGAGGAGCATGGGCACCGCGCTCTCGCTCACCTCGTCGGCGCTCGGCAGCTACCTCAGCGCGCTGCTCGTGTCCGTCGTCACCGCCGTCACCACCAGGAACGGCGGCCTCGGGTGGATCCCCGACAACCTCAACCGGGGCCACCTCGACTACTTCTTCTGGCTGCTCTCGCTGCTCAGCGTCATCAACTTCCTCGTCTACCTCTTGATTGCAAAGTGGTACAAGTACAAGCAGCCGTCCACTACCGCCGCAACGTCGACTTAGCATAGCTATTCTCTTTCTTTTTTTTTGCATTACATTACACATTGATTAGTGATTACCAATGTACTACTTCTTAGCACGTAGTACTAATCTAGACAGTGAGTCTATATGCAATTAAGGGGGTGATACCCCTTACTAAACTTGAGCACCTATCACATTGAATGTTTGGATACTAATTAGAAGTATTAAATATAGTCTAATTACAAAACTAATTGCATAGATGAAGTCTAATTCGCGAGATGAATCTGTTAAGCCTAATTAGTCCATAATTTGACAATGTGGTGCTACAGTAACCATTTGCTGGTAAGTTTCCCCGTGTTGAGTCAAATTAAGCCGCAGGCTCCACGCCTGGTGGTGCCCTTCCGTCAATTCCTTTAAGTTTGTTTAGTCCTTCTAATTAGCTTATTGTAGGCATGCTTGTAACAGTGCAAGGACCATATATATATACATATACTTTGGAAACGGCAATGGCAGCCGGTTTTCTAGCAGTGGCCGTACATTTCCTCCTCCTGCTAATTTGATTATATACTCGGCGGGATCACAGTCAATCAGCCTGTTTGTTTCCGCTTCTCTCAGCCATGCTTGATTATAATCTAAATAAAAATTTTCTCACTTCTCACTTCTTATAATTCAAATTTCAACTATGTACACCGCGGGTTTAGAGACGTCGGAGACGCGATTTTTCCGTGTCCCAGATTTACGTCTTTGATGACAAGTTGTAGCTTAATCATTTAAGGTGAGTATATATTACTTTACAGATTTATTTACAACTGAGCAATTTACCTCAACTCTTACATTTGGTTACTGTCCGATAAGAGAGAGATCACATGTGTCCGATAAGAGAGAGATGGCGTGGTGCGTGTGTAATCCCTGGTAGCACGGCCGTGCTCACACCACCTTACCCCGTAAGCCGCCATCAAGATCTCCTGCCGCCCGACATCATCACCTGCACGGCTCATTCTTCACTCTGCCCCGCCCCATCGCTTTCCCAGGACCAGGAGCACCTCCACGGTAAAAACCAGCCGTAGCCTCTTGTGTTATCTTTTTAGGATAACAAACGTGCAAAGCTAGCGCTTGTTCTCGTTTAACAAAATGTGTACTTTCGATCCATGTCTCGGTTTGGCTAGCGCTACTTCGAAACATTTTGTCATTATGACGGCATGACTGAAGCCAATTAAACCTTCTATTTATACACATGTAAATGTGGAAACACAAAATTGATCACAAAAGGAAAACAGGGCGGTAAGCAACACTTCTTAACTATTCCCAAATGATAGAACAGTATGCTGTTGAATGCGTGAAGCTGGCTTCCAAGCAAACTGTAACTTATTTGACATCTAGATGAACCAAGCGAGTAGACAGGAGAAGTGCAGATACTACGATGAACCTCTTATCTTTACGTTTCACAAAATTGCCACCAGATGCCCAGAATGAGTATGCTTTTTCTACAGAAAAACAAGAATATTAAATTATTATAACAACAAATGGCCAAATTGCATATGCAAGACTTCAAATACAATTCAAATATAGTACTTTTTTTTAAAAAAACCAACAAACCATGGAGAAGATCACAAATCGCTCCCCTGCGGTGCTTGATCAGCTGGAAAATATACGATTGTGCATGTTTCGTTCCATCAAAGAGTATGTCCATCATCATCTGTTGAACAGATGTACAGTGTATAGTTGAAGACATTTTGGTAGAATATGCACAAGGGAAGTGGATCATTATCGTTATAATAGCAAACTTAAAACACGATTTTGACAAAGCAAGTAGACATACCACGTGTTTGTTTTCTGTAGCCACCATGAATTCTTCTTTCAAGTTGTTTAACTTCTTGTCAAACTCACGGGATTGTGTCTCCATATCATTACTAATACTACTTTTTAGAGGACCATCTTTGAGCATAGCAGCTGTATCTTGAACCAAGATACTACAAACTACTCCTAAGCCTCTTAAAGCATCAATAAATGAGGGAATATTGTCAATCTTGATTCCTTTTTTGTATGCATCCTCAGCAACATCACGGATGGTAGATGCATAATTCCTAACCATCTATATTTAGACCAGAATCAGATTATTGAGTTCTCCTAAACTTTTAAAAAATGCCACGAACATGACAATGAAAGTTACCTGGTTTGATGTATGTTGAGAAAATTCCGTTGTACCAACGTCTAAGCTTGCAATATCTGTAAGATCTTGCATTTAGCATGGTAAGTTTTTGATAAATTGTAGACAAGTAAATAATGTATGCACACAACATATATACAAGTTTAAAGTGCATCGGTGATACTCAAACTTGTACAGGGGTGTGATCTAGGTCCCTAAACTTTTAATTTGCGTATTTGGGTCCATGAGTTTGTTAATTTGACTACTCAGGGTCCAAGTATCAGTAATTTGCACATGCTCGCCAGCATGGCATCACTTGCATATGCCTTTATCTATGCCATCTAATCGTTTTGCCCTCCATGAATGACTTGGAGTTCTCACCATGAGAGAAAGAGATGGAGTGGGGGAAAAGATGAAATGATATCTGGCTCTTATTGGAATAGTGATTATGATTGATGAGTTTAAAAAGTGGGTAACATGGATACTATGTAGATGTCAAGTAAGAGGATCTGACGAGAGGGTTTAGACCTCGAGTGAACCACTTAGTAAGTCTAGGGGATGTGCAAATTAATAATTTGGGACCTAGGTGATGCCATTAGTACACCTCATCCTATAATTAAATAGAGGAGACAAAGAACATAGTTACTACCACATACCATGACCATGGAAGCCATATCCTATAATTAAATAGAGGAAACAAAGAACGTAGTTACCACCACATACCATGACCTTGGAAGCCAAGTCTAGAGCCTTTTGTGCTTCTGCGCGAACAATTAGGACCATTACCTTGTTCTCCACATTCTACATTCACCAATAAAGATTAAAAAGAATAACTGAAACTACTGATCAGTCCATGTGCTAATGTTAAAAAGAGAGCATAGGGGAAGGCATAACTATTGTAGGAAACAACAAAGATATACTATAAGATATTCAATTCAAATATGCTAGGACAATCAGATTTCAAACTCATATTTTGTTTCAACTATTATGAGAAATTTTCAGTATGGTTGGTGATAAAAATAAAAATTAGAGACTAACCCAAGCTTTTGCAGAGGAAGAAGCGATCTCTATCATGTAGTTAGAAATTTCGTCCTTCTCCTTGCGGAATATATCAGGGGCCTCCCGCTTGAAAAAGAAAAACAATATGCATAAGAAATAATAAAATTAGATCAAACTGCATGCCTTGTTTATAATGATAGTTGAGCCACATTCTTCAATTACATAATTTTAGGTGAGATATAGTTATTAATACTAGCTACACACCCATTCATTGGCACGCACACATCTTAAGTCCTTGCTCATTCATTGTGCTCTAGTGCTTCAATTGTACAAAAGGCCCTAAGATTGAACCTGTGCCAGAAATAATAAGAAGTGATGTGGTCTGGTATCTGTCTTTGGTCACTATTTTCCTTTAAAATATATTTAGGAAACCAAAAGAATTATGATATTAAAGTATTGTTCAAGACAAATCTACATATGTGCATTTAAGCATGTTTTGTAGTTCACAAACAAAAAACATTTTAAATGTTATTAATAGTAAAAGTTTTTTAAGTTTGAACATATATAATCCAAAACATCAAGTATTTTTGAACAAAAAATGCAGTAATAAGCTTATTATAATCTTGCACACCTATTGTTAGAGATGGCATGCGTGATACATGTCCACTACTCCTTGTTTTAGAATTATCCTAAGTAATATTTTGACCAAATCTATAGAACAATGTTAAAATATCTATAGCACCAAACTTGCATTTTTTATATTGTATGTATTAATATATTTTCTACAAATTTGGTCAAAGTTAGACAAATTTCACTAAAACAAACAAAACTAAAACAACTTACACTTTGGAACGGGATGGAGTACAAGGTATGAATTCTTTCCTGACACTTTTTCGTGAGTGGCCAACCGTTTTTAGTGCCTTTTATATTCCCAACGACCCCCCACAGTTATTATAGTTATTATTATATAAAGACATTAGAAACTGTTGACCATTGGTAAAATCTGTTAGGATAAGTTAGTGGTCTGTGTAAAAAGTATAAGGTAATTTAGTAAACGTGGTTAGCAAATTCGCATCCCACGGGTCCATGTTATATATGCACCAAGGCTGCCAAGATTTACATGGAGTTGTGTTACAACTTAATCAACACGAACATGATTTAAACTAGACCTATCTCTAGATGTACAGATCCTATCTTGAGTTCTTGTTGTATCATACACGGAGACCAGCTTCTAGAACAAAGCTAGCACGCACCACATTACAATCCTAATGTAGCACGGTTACATAGAATATCAATTCATCTAACAGTCTGGCTCTAGGTTTTTTTTTCCTTTGACCAGCGTACACTACTGGGGAAAGCCATCAGTACCGGTTGGGAACCCCCTTTAGTATCGGTTTCGCGATCGGTATTGCTTGTTCGGTACTAAAAGAGGGTCTTTAGTACCGGTTAAGGGTATTAAAAAAATAAAAAATAAATAAAATTCCCCTGCTAGCCCGCCCCGCCGCCGGCCTCCTTGCCGCCCACCCGCCATCGCTCGCCACCGCCTCACCTCGCCCCGCCCGCTGTCGCCCACCGCCACCTCACCTTGCCCCGCCGCTGCTCCTCACTGCCGGTGAGGGGCAAGCAGAGGGGGGAGGGGAGGGGAGGCAGCGGAGGTGCCTGCAGCACAGGAGAGGAAGGGGGAGAGGAGGTGCTGAGAGAGATAGAGGAGAGAGATAGAAGTGCTGAGAGAGATAGAGGAAGGGGGAGACGGGAGCAGCAGGGTACCGGGGGATGGATAAGTACCGGATGGGAGCTCCTTTAGTACCGGTACTAAGGTGCTGGATGAAAGATTCTTTCCCAGTAGTGGTAGTTACACGATGGCTTCAGTTTCTGTTTGAAACAGCATATACTGTTCATTACTTGATGCTAAATTGTTGAAGCAACCAAGATCAGTGCGAGCAGAATTTACCATGCCTGCCGCAGCAGCAGCAGCAACAGCAAGTGCCACATGGTTCTTGCGTAGCTCCTGGATGATGGGGACCTGAGTTTGCAGGGATGAGGTCGACAAAGGGGATCTCTGTTCTTGCTGCCTGAAGTAACAAACTAACACGTACGTGTAAATGTTGGAACAATAAACAGGTATCTTCTTTCTCTTTGAATATTGAAATTTAGGGCTTACGGCCTCGGGATCGTTGTCATCTCGCTCTGCTGGCTCCGGCCCTGGGTGGTGGTCGGCACCCTTCTGGGTGCGAAAGCGGAACGCATCACGATCGCGGACCTGAGTACAGATCGGCGCCGGCGAGGAGCCGCGCCGGCCCAGTGGTTGGACGTGCGAGACCCTGCTAATCGGCCACGCGCTATGCCACGGAGCAGCGGCGACGGCTGCAGGAGGAAACCAGGATGCGCAGATCGGAGGCTTGGCCATGCGTTTCCGTATACGTCGTCGAGTTATTCTTAGGGCGCCGCCTTTGTCTTATCAGAGAAGAAGCTAAGCCAATACTACCACCGAATTGGTATGTATGGAGAAGCTGTTTGGATCGGATTGGTTCGGTGATTAGCTAATTCCCTATATTACAGTACGTATGCATGATGTCGCATGTTCATCCGTCGCGCTGTCCAGTTCTTCTTAACGAAATAACACGGACACAGATCCAAACACCCAATGTGTTGTTTGCCTTTGTTTCTCTCTGTATTAAAAAAAACTTGGGGATAAGCAAAATTTGATTTTCCATAACGAGATTCCTAACGACTCGGGTAAAAATGATTTGCTCGTCAATCGGATTTCGTTTGTACGCTGCATCTCTCTGTTTCTGATTTGGAGTTTTTCAGCCCGGCCCATCGGCGCACATACGTATGCCTGCAGCGGGCAGCGGCGAATACGGCCCGTTAGCACGTCAGTTTTTTTTTTCACGGAAGATGATGAGGTGTGCATGGCGGTGAATATTCTGTCCACATTTGATGGATTTAGAAATGGAACGGGGGCAGCAGCTTGGCCCAGAGACGGTGGCAGGCCGCACGGCGAGGCAGCGGGGAAGAAGCTGCCGGCTGCCGGCGGTGGCATGACAACCATTGGGCCAGTGTCGGGTCGGGTCAGGGGCGGGGACCATGGTGCTGTAAGTGTGGAGGTGACTACTGCTGGAGGGAGACTGGCAGCGCTACGACGCCGCCGAGACGGCGACCGGAGGGCGTGGCAAGAACCGAACTAACTGGCAAGAGCGTCTGCGCCAAGATTGATTCCTATCCAGTAGCATATGCAAGGAGTCTAAGGACGGTTTGACATTTCGAGGTGATACGATGCTGCGTGCTGTGGAGACTCGAGAAGAGATTAGCGCCGGACGTCCGGCGGAAGCAATTCCCGTTGGAGGCATGTATCATTATTCGTTTTAAATCTGACGGCTACAGTAGTACCATAATAAATATTACTAATTATCCGACATTCCGTTGCAACATTAGAACAAAATAACAGCAACATCGAAAATCTATGGTTGCAATATGAAAAAGATGCGAAAAAATAGCTCAATGTAAACATAACATTCGTGAGGAAAAATTCCCACCGCAACATTGAACACATGTTTCATGCAACATTTTTAAAAAATCATCATATGTTGAGTTGGGGTTGAGCTCGTACGGGAAGAAATATTGCAACATGAAAAATTGACGGATGAAACAACAAAAGCCAACTATTGCAACATCGAAACATCTCAGAAAATCAATCGTGCAACATCAGATGATACGTTCATTCGCAACACCTGTGCGCATCTACAGAGCTTGCAACATCCAAGAATCTCTACTGCAACATCGTGAGATACCTACTGGGAGTTCCATGTTAATTATTACACAACCACCTGCAAGCGCACGTTGTCATACCACCGTGAGCCCTTATACTGCTGCTTCATCATGAGAGAGGGGGGACCCAACGTCACGGGGCTCAGAGGGCAGAGAGATGATTGGTTGGAGATTTGGAGAAGATGAAAATAGTTCATACACCATAAAAAATTGCATCCGCAGCATTGTAAAATAATCTGTGCAACATCGAGAATATAATAAAAAAAACTCAGTCACTGCCGCAACATCAATGAAAATTTATTGCAACAACAAAAAAAAGCACTTGCGACATCCATAAAAAATGCTACTGCAACCTTGAACATAGCATCACCATCTCCATTTGAGTTGTACAGGAAAATAGAACCGGATCCAATTCTGAAACATTCGAATAAATCTATCACAACAATTCATTTTGCTCTTCCAGCATCTAGTAAAAAGCTCCTGCAACATCAAGAAAATATTACCGCAACAAATCGATTTACTCGTTGAAACATGTATGGATGCACCATCTCCATCGATCCAGTTGAAAACATCATAACAAGGCTACTGCAACATCAAGAAAATATTACCGCAACAAATCGATTTACTCGTTGAAACATGTATGGATGCAAGTATGGATGCCATCACTATCTCCATCGATCCAGTTGAAACATCAGGACAAGGTTACTGCAACATCAAATTTATTGAGCTGCAACATGAAAGCGTTGCCTTCAAGAAGTCAGCCAGCGAGGAAGAAGGATACCCCCGTGGCAACACCAATTCCCACCTTAACAAATCAAATCAACTATTACAATATGCAAAATCAAATATTAAAACATCACAAATTCTAAAGAGAGGGGCAATCAAAATTCAGAATAGAAATCCTAGAAAAGTGAATAAAATCCGCAACAAGAGAAACGAACAATTGAAACACATGAAATAAATACACGAAACATCTGGACTTTACCGTTGTCACATCCATATACCTCGATCTGATCTACTCTAATCAGACTGACTAGATGAGCGCTTGAGAAGAGGAGGGTGTGGACTGACGCGAAGGGTAACGGCTTGACGAAGAGAGCAATGCGGCGCGGCCTGGAGCTCCACTCGCCGCCCGCCTCCTCGTCCTGCAGCAGCGTCGCCCGCGCCTCCTCGGCCTGCACCATAATCCTCATCCTCCAGCCCGCACGACCAATCCCCGAGCCCAGTGCACCGTCCGAATCAAACGCCGCCACTACCTCGCTTCCGCATCTCAGCCCCGGGCCGCAGCCGCCCTTATCCTCCCTCCTCCCACGTCGTCCACTCTCCCCGGCCTGGCCGCCTTGATTTGGAACCCACGCGCTGTGGCAGAGGCGCGCGGAAGCAGCGTCACGGGGACACACGCGTCTGACGGTATCACCGAGACGTGCGTGGTAGGGAAAGAAGGAGGACAGCACGACGACGGCGTGGACGTGGTGGTGGACTGGGGGCTGTGGCCATGTGGGAGAGGCACGGGAAAAAATGAGAGGGAGAGGATAACCATTGTGCTGTGCGGTGGGGAAAGGTGGAGCTGTCAGAAGATGCCACGTAGCGTCCGGAGTCAAAAAAATTTATCGGAGTCTTCACCTTAGCATTACTCATTGATTTATTGAATCCATTGACGTTTGTGTTCTTCATCCGAGTGATCTGGTTGTGCCAGTAACGCTATGGGAAAGATGGAATCGCTGGCCCGCTGGCAGCTGCCCATTACTGGATCAACTCAACCTTCGTACTCCGTATCATATAGTATGTTATGTGTGGGACATAGGGAGAATCCGGTTTGCCTGATCTCGCTCCGGTCCCGAACCTAATTGTCTCGACCGAGTCAGAATCCTAAATATTATGACGATCGTCGATCGAGACGCCAGCAGTATATATCTGGACGCCGGACGGGACCTTGCTGCATCGATCCGCATTGCATTCGACTCCAACCGGCTCGTTCCGATCGAACGATCTGGGCAAGGAATTAGGTAGCCCCGTTTGATTCTTTAACCTTCATATCGAATGTCCAGATACTGTAAACATAGACTAATTACAAAATTAATTGCACAGATGGAGGTAAATTTGCGAGACAAATCTCTTAAACCTAATTAGTCTATGATTTGACAATGTGATGCTACAGTAAATATATGCTAATGATGGATTAATTAGACTTAATAGATTCATCTTGTGAATTAGCCTTCATCTGTGTAATTAGTTTTATAATTAGCTTATGTTTAGTCCTCCTAATTAGCCTCCGAATATTCGATGTGATATAAACTTTGGTCCGGACTAAAAATCCAAGTTAAGGATACGCCGCGGCGGTCCGGATCGTCCATGGCCGGTGGAGGAGATAATGGTGGCGGCCTCAAGCTCGCCGCCGCCGCGGAGACACGACGGACCACTCCGGCAAGGCAAGCCGGCGGTGCTATCTTTATTTGTTGCCCTGGAGTTTCGGACCAAAAATAGAAGTATGAATGGATAAATCATTAAATCTTATGTGGTTCTGTTTCCATTGCATAACTTGCTACTACCACAGACTGATTATCAAAGTCCCCACACGTCCTTATGCTGACTTCGAGTGTAGTTCTACCAGCGATGCGTAAACACCGCCCTTGATGCCCACAAGAGATTCATGCTTTCCCTTTTCAGCAACCTTACCATCTTTGATGACTGCAATGGTATCTGCTCCTTTAACTGTGGACAATCGGTGTGCCACGACAATGGTTGTCCTGCTGACCATCACTTGATCTAGCGCATCTTGAACGATGCGCTCCGCTTCAGCATCCAGGGCACTTGTGGCCTCGTCGAGTAGAAGTATTCTTGGGTCCTTCAGGATGGCCCTTGCAATAGCTACCCGTTGCTTCTGCCCACCAGAGAGCTGCGTTCCTCTCTCGCCGACGGTAGTGCTGTATCCCTGAGGCAAGCTAGATATGAACTCATGAGCATTGGCTGCCTTGGCGGCAGCAATAATCTCCTCCTCATTTACTTCTCCTTGTTTTCCGTATGCTATGTTGGCGTGAATTGTGTCGTTGAAAAGCACAGGTTCTTGGCTCACCAATCCCATTTGGTCTCTTAACCAACTCAGTTTTAGTTTTTTGAGCTCTGCTCCATCTAGTGAGATTGTGCCAGAATCTGGATCGTAGAATCGCTCCAGCAAAGCAATTATTGTTGACTTACCACTACCACTCTCTCCAACAAGTGCAACAGTCTGCATATCACAATTGGTTTCAAATCCATCAGTACAATTGTAGAGGAAAATACGAACACTAGGATTATTAATTTCCATTCTTTTTCATGGTCATTATCATAATAAAAACATTTAAAAAGAAGCAGGGCTTCTATACATTTAAAAAGACTGAAGATGAACTTGTCACTCAATACTTGAGCAAACGGCTATTCTATTTATAGCAATACCTGATATTCTCCCGTTACTGATGTTGAAATTAAGCTGTTCACACCACTATTTGTTTTCTGGAATAAGGGGAAACTATGACAAGCATCAAATTAACAGTACCTTTCTGGCTGGAATCCCCAAAGTAAAGTCGCTGAGCACTTGGACATCTGGGCGGAATGGGTATTTGAAGTTTACATGTCTGAAATCTAAATTGCCATCGACTTTTTCTAGCATTACACCCTCATCACTAATCGAGTTGATTTTAGGCTTCCTGTCTATGATAGCTAGTATGGAAACGGTGGATTCTTGGGCTTTTGTTGAATCTGTTGCCATTCCACTTGTTTGGGAAACTCCAAAAGCTGTGAAAATCAAAGCGAAGTAAACCTGCCAGTTACCAGATTTGGTCAGTTAGTCAACAAAATGTCCTTATGTAAATCAGTAAATGATGTCAAATGTGTATCCCTTACTCTGAAGACGTCTTTAAAAGTTGATTTGCCTTCATGTACAAACAGTGCACCAACATAGAAACAAAGAGCATATGCGAGATACATCATTAAGTTTGAGAAACTGAAACCAAGGCCTCCAACCGTTCCGCTTCGAATGCCCTGTTTCATTGAAGCTTCACATTTTTGAGTGTATGATGTAATTACTCTCTTCTCTGCACAGAAAGATGCTACGGTACGAATACTTCCAATTGCCTCAGTTACGACTTGACTTGCATCTTCACTCACCACCTGTTGCAATCAGTTGTTAGGAGAAACTTTTAATGTCATCGATTTATCTAAAAAAATTGCACATCTTCATCTACGGTGAAAAGTAATAGGAATTCTTTGCTTTAAAAAATGAAGACAATCATGTTCACAGAAGGAACTTGTAAATGTTCACCTTAGCATCTTCACTGAACCCTTTCAAGAATTTCACTTGAATATAATTTTGTGAGCCGACTACAGGAATCACACATATGACGATCAGTGTGAGTTTCCAGTCAGAAGCAAATGCTATGGAAAAACCCGCTATTACTGTTACTATGCACTGCACTAGTATGGCCAAGTTATCTCCAACGAGGCGTCGGATGTTCAAAGCATCAATATAGAGCCTGGCACCAAGTGCTCCACTGTAAAATGAAACCGTAAACTTGATGTCCAGGCAGTTGTAGAAATAAATTAAGAAACTTGATGTCTGCTGTTTAAGTAGCAAACCTGGAGTTTGCAGGGTCATCAAACCATGCAACTTCTTGATGCACTATGCTTTGGAAAGTCAAAGAGCGAACACGCTGAATAAGTTTCCCACCAGCCATCCCAAATAGAAAATATTCCAGTTGGATTGAAATCAAGGAAATGACTGCGAACAGAAGGCACATCAATGCCCAAAACCTAGAATCTTTCCGAAGTTGGTGTGGTGGATAGTAGAAAGTCCTTATACCACCAGACATCATTATACTGAACGATGGGAACAGAAGACCATGCACGAAGGCAGCTATAACAGCTAATAGGAGAACCGGTGCTTCTGGCTTATTCAGTTTAAATAGTCGTCTGATTGGTGCTTTCTTAGGGACCTTACTATCACCAGATTCTTCGTGTTCCTGTCTGTCTGTAATAACTTGTCTGTTCGGTTCATCAGATCCGGATAACCCATTGGAGTTTTTGAAGGAATGCTGCCCTCTGTTCCTGGGAGAATCTCTGGCTATTGATTGTTCCAAAGATAAACTTCTACTTTTGTATATTGAACCTGAACCTTCAGTATTTGGAACCCCATGCATTTCTTTAGTGTGTGCCTGTTGTAGCCTAATGAGTTGAGAATAAGCTCCATCAGGATCCTTAATCAACTCGTCATGGACACCTGTATGACATGCCAATTGGTGAACGGGTTCCAAGAAAATGGATTGAACTACCTCCAGTTCTTCACACTGGCTCATTGCTTCTAAGAAGAAACCCCAAAGTACTTGGTGTGGGAGAGTCGCTTACCTCGTTCAACTACTTTCCCTTGATGAACCACTGCTATGCAATCTGCGCTCCTGATGGTGCTCAGGCGGTGAGCAACAATGAGTGTAGTTCTCCCTACCATGATCCTATTTAGTGCTTCTTGGACTACCCTTTCAGACTCTACATCCAAAGCACTTGTAGCTTCATCCAAAAGAAGGATTTTTGGATTTTTAAGGATCGCTCTTGCAATGGCAATCCTTTGCTTCTGCCCCCCAGAAAGCTGAGCACCACGTTGGCCAACCATTGTCTCATACGCCTGTATGTTGTGGAAGACAAGACAAGATATTAATTGCCAGAAACTTGGGTTAGATACATAATTAAGTAGTGTTTCTTATAAGTACATTAGGCAGCTTTTCAATGAAGTTTGCTGCATTTGCAAGCTCAGCTGCTCTTTTGATCTCTTCAAGTGTAGCATCCGCTTTGCCGTAGGTTATGTTATCCTTGATGGAGGTCATAAAAAGCAACGGTTCTTGGCTGACAAGACTGATCTTTCCTCTTAACCAGTGGAGTTGCAGACTCTTGATGTTAACTCCATCTACCAACACTTCACCAGCCTGTGGGTCGTAAAATCTCTCCACCAGACTAATTACTGTTGACTTACCACTTCCACTCTGCCCAACTATAGCCATTGTGGTACCACTAGGTACTTGTAGGCACAAGCCATCAAGTATCAACTGCTCAGGCCTTGCAGGGTACCTAAAGAACACATCCTTGAGTTCAACATCTCCCTTGATATCTTCTAATACTATTCCAGAAGTGTCGGTGGTGTCAATATTTGGTTTTCTGTTGATGATTTCGAGCAACCTCTGTGCTGCGGACTTCCCTTCTGCAATTGCAGAAATAGATGGTGATGCGTTACCTATAGCCCTGTTCGAAATAACCAAACCTTAATATCAAAACTAAGTATTGGTTGTGTTAATTTATTGATTCGATTTCAAAGAAAGACTCAAACAGTAATTATTAGTTTACTATCATTCGTGACATCTGTAGCTCACAATTAGGAAACTCACATTGAACCGGTTAAAATCGCAAATACGACATTGATGACCTGCCCTCCAGTATATCCTTTGCCGATTATTAACTTGGCGCCATACCAGAAGGCTAGAGAGTAACTGCAGAAGACAACAAAAAATATGCAGCCTATTCCAAGACCTGTGACAATCCCTTCCGTGAGAGTAGCCTTGTATGCCTTTTTTATGTGATTGTTGTACATTGCAACTGCTTTCTTCTCACCATTGAAAGATACGACCTGTTTTTGAGATGTTAATGATATTAAACAGCCGCAAGTTCCTATTACCAGGATTCATTTAATATTTCAAAATCATTTAGAATCACCCACTGTTCTTATCGCTCCAATGGTTTGCTCGACAACGTTCCCTGCATCTCCATATGATTCTTGTCTCTTTCCAGATATTTGAGCTCGCAGTCGGGAGACAGTTGCAAAGGAAAGAATGCTTGGGGGTATGCACGCAAGCACAACAAGAGCCAGCATCCAGCCTCTTACGAATCCAATGATAAAGCCACCGACGAAGGTTGTCAAAAGCTGTATGTACTTCCCTACCTTAACATGAGAAGTCAGGCTTTTAGCGTCATACACAACACATTCCTTGTGTTCTAAACATGAAACACCATTGTGTTAAAAAAAGACCATTTACTGGAAATTAGATATATTATACTGCCAGTTTTTTTTTTTGTCAAACGAATAATGACTTCTTACCTTCTCTCCAAGGGCGTCTTGGATGAGAACGGTGTCCGCGGACATTCTAGAAGCTGCTTCCGCAGTCGTCATCTCCACGTCAAAGAATGCAATGTCTTGCCTCAGAACAGCTTCGAGGTATAACGATCGCAACCGCGTCGACTGCCTTTCTCCAGCCACCGTCCAACAGGACACCTCTGGAGCAGGTAAATGTTTCAGCCAATCGTTTTGGATTCTGCTAATCCAACTGAACAGATATCTCATCGTCAGATGCTACAAGGCCATTCTCTTTTCTCTACTTATTGGTTCAAATTTTAAGTAGAAAATTAGCCACATTTTATCTGATTGTAGTAAATCTCATGTCAATGTCAGATTCTTAGCAAATACTACTACAGTTGGTTGCGAACGCGGAATAGCCGGCAAGCATTCAATTGGTAGTGCCCATTCTTTTTACTCTTGGGACCATTATGAAATGTGAATGGGCTATGCTACAACAAAGAAAGTTTCTTTTTTCTTTGTTAGAGCTTTCACTGCTCTTATGACCCGACAAGAACGCCAGCTGCTGAACCTCCTATCTATGTACTACCTCCGTTCGTTTATATATGGCACTGACTTGCTCAAAATTAAACTGATCAACGCCATATATAAATGAAGTAGCTATTGTGCATCATAATCATATCATTCATTTTTTGCATGTATATGGTCCAAGCCCAAACATACATGCATTTACTTACGGAGAAAGGAAGCAACTGCTGTTCCGATTCCCAGATAGATGTAGTACATGACAACCTGGAGAAATTAAAACAACTGTTAGGTTTGCATTAAACCCTTGTGGATTTGTTTGGTACCTATGGGGATCAGCACTGTATATACATAGTGTATAGTACACTGTCACTGTATATATACGTAGTAGTATTTCAAGAGTTTTCGACGTCCGTGCTCCAAACATGGTGGGTACGGTGGTAGCCAAGCAAAGCGACGCTGGACACAGTCGCCTCGCTCCGAACAAAGTTGGACAGCTATCTTATCACGCACCGGATCAGACGAAATAAACTTAGAGGGCCTGGTTTACCGAACTAAAGTTTAGTCTCCTCGCATCGATCGAATGTTCTAATTAGAAATATTAAATATAAGTAATTACAAAACCAATTACATAAACGAAGGCTAATTCGCAAGACGAATATATTAAACCTAATTAGTCCATGATTTGACCACATGATGCTAAAGTAAATATGTGCTAATCATGGATTGATTAGGTTTAATAGATTCATCTCACGAATTAGTCACGGCTTATGCAATTAGTTTTATAATTAGTTCACGTTTAGTCCTTCTAATTGGTACCTATCGGTATTTTATACAGTAAATATGTGCTAATCATAGATTGATTAGGTTTAATAGATTCATCTCGCGAATTAGCCACGGCTTATGCAATTAGTTTTATAATTAGTTCACGTTTAGTCCTTCTAATTGGTATCTGTCGGTATTTTATACCCGGCAACCTACTGAGGAGGTATCTGAGGTATTAGATTGGTTGGTGAGGAATCGGCGATTCTGTAACTCGAAGGTAAAAGCGAGGACACAAGACACGAATTTATACAAGTTCGGGCAGCTAGAGTAGCGTAATACCCTACGTCCTTGGGTGTTGTGTAGCCTAGTTGTTGGCTATTGATGAGGGTTCTGGGCTACCGATCTAGGTACCTCTGTCCTCCTTTATATACTCCAGGGGGCAGGATTACTAGTCGGTTACAAGCAGGAGTCCTAGTAGGACTATATGGTATGAGCTCTAGTAGGATTACGGTGGAATTCTAGTAGGAGTCCGTCTTCTTCCTTCCTTGCAGGTACTAGGGGTCTATCCTCGACAGTATCCAAACATCTGATGTGATCCGAATTAAAAATTAACCTCCTGGTTCCACGGACTAAAGTTTAGTCCCTATCACATGGAATGTTTAGATACTAATTAGGAGTATTAAGACTAATTACAAAATAATTGCACAGATGGAGGCTAATTCGTGAGACGAATCTATTAAGCCTAATTAATTCATGATTAGTACATATTTACTGTAGTATCACATTGTCAAATCATGCACTAATTAAGCTTAATGGATTTGTCTTGCGAATTAGCCTCCGTGCAATTAGTTTTATAATTAGCTCATGTTTAGTCCTCCTAATTAGTATCTAAATATTTGTTGTGATAGGGACTAAATTTTAGTCCGTGGAACCAAACACCTCTAAGCCGGGCCGAACTGCTGGGCAAGTAGAGGGACCGAGTGTTATTTTTTGCTTGACTCTTTAAATTTGGGATAAATTTGGGATAGACGGTTGGTTAGAGGGTCTCTGGAGTTGCTCTCGTGGGTCATCAAGAAAGGGAAAAGGAAACTCCAGCAACTATATATTTTCAGGAGTATTAGTAATGATTTGAATGATGGAACTTGCCCCTTATTCATGAAAACTAAAAAGAAGACATTCGCCATCGATCCTGGGTCAACTCCGGCAACTTTATTCTTCGTAATAATGGAGTGTAAATATTCGTTCCGTCTGTGTGGAATTGGTTCTTGCCTTGTTCACAGGGGAGAAAAGGGGTAAACGTGGAGCTCCTTAGCTTTATCATGTCCCTTTCTTCCAAATAACTAAATCACATCAGCCTCGTCTCAGCCGTTTCTGTTTGGCTATTAATACGGCAAAATTAGATGTTGGATATGTCTATATTTCAGTATTTGGTATTTTTAGATGATAATATATTTTTTCTATAAACTTATAAAAGTTAGAGAAGCTTGACCTGAATTAGGACAAAACTAAAACATATATTTTGGAAAGTAGGTACAAGAATAAAATTTACTAACAGATGGCATGGGATCCGTTGGTCAAGTAGTGTGTTCTGATGCTTCGTGTGTCTATGCTAATTTCTAGATGGTCATATTTTCCTTTTTGTCAGAACAAATGGACATACATATATGTAATTTCCCATTCTATATATCTGATCAAAATAACATGATTCTCATGTCTGCAGCATCATACTCGGGTTTTTCCCTCGTTTTTCTCTTGAAAGGAGGAGAAGGCAAGCATCAAAGGCTTTTTAGGTGATAGTCCAACAATATCTAGCTTGTCCTACAGCCACGGTATGGCAAGCTGAAGACGTCAGGATTACCTTATATCTGTGCACAACAGTGTATATATATATATATTTTGCAACGTTTATTTTTTTCTTTTAAAATCTGTCATCGATGCCCTTTGCTGCCGATCCATGGGAGTTTGTTTCAACGTCAGGATTACTTCAGCAAAAAAGTGTTAGCTACCATGTGTGGATTTGAACCGTCATGAATGTCCAGCACCCGACCGGACGCCAGCCTCGGCCGTCGTCGTCCTCACCGGCACGTAACCACCGGGCACGCCATGAACGGGCCTGCCTCTGGCCGATGAGCTAGCGCGGCCATGGTAGGTAAGGTGGACACAGTAGACGAGCGTCGCGTGCATCTAGCTAGCTAACACCACCACCACAAATAACCTGGGGATAATGGATACGCACGCACGTACCTTGGTGACCCGGTGGAGGACCGTGGCGTCGTCGCCGGCGCCGAAGCACTCGATGACGGCCGAGAAGACGAGGGTCATGAGCGGCTCCGACATGCCGTTGGCCACCGCCGCCACCGTGCCGACCACCATCAGCGCCGCGTCGGTGCGGTCGGCGTACCGGAACATGCCTAGGGACGACGACGGCACCCTGGTCGTCGCCGTCGCCGTCGCCGCCGCCCCTGCGTTGTTGCGGCTTGACTCCTCCGTCGTCGTCTTGCCATCCTCACCCTCGTCTCTCGCTACCCCAGCCATGAAACCTGCTTACCCGACCGGACCCCTCTGTCTCTCTCTCTCCTCTCTTGTGTTAGTATTAATAGTAGTGGTGACTACTTATTTGCTGGCTAGTCTGGCCATCCCACCATACTACTTCCTGACGCGCTTGTCTGGTGGTGGTGTGGTGAGCAATGGAGACGGCGGGAGCGCATGGCCTGCTATATATGCGTACCTTCGTCGATCAGAAATTTAAGTATATGGTATCACGCAATGGTTTCCAATGACACTTTGATCAGCAATATCTACAAAATATGTTATCCTAAATGCAAGTAGTTGTATATTATGAAAGTATTTTCCACTATACGAATCTAGTAGCAATCAAATTTTAAGTTGTCAATCTAGATGAAATTTGAGGTGTTCATAATCAAAATCAATCAAAGATTTAAAAGTTTGAATTAGAACAAGTTTAGATGAATGGTTTAATTATGAGCAAATTACCCATCCTTCTCTCCTTTCCTATCAGCATAGTCTTTTGGTGGAATTAGTTTGTGCATGAAACTTAATATGATATAAAGCCGCATTGTTTCTGAGCCGCCATCGACCTAGAGTTTTTCCCTGTATCTTTTTATCAAGTTTTCTCTCTTTTCTTTTTATAATAGACCGGATGGGTGGTTTTCGGTAAATGAAAGAGTATAAGCTACCACTTATTACCATCAAGCAAGCTAACGTTGTTGGTAGCATGCATCTCCTCGGTGGATCCTGCTGTTTTTGGTAACATGCACCGGGGTCGGTGAGGATCCGGTGGTCAGCGGAGTAAGTTTTTATTCGTGTGGGTCAGCAAATATCCATACTAAGAGTGTCTGCAACAGTAGAAGCTAGTACTAGCTCTGAGAACTTTAATATGGAGGAGAGAAAGTAGTATTAAATATTGTGCAGTGAGAGAGAAGTACATCGGAAAGTGTTGAGACGCTAGTGTTTTCTTTTTTCCACTATTCAACAAATAAACTATTGATTCAGCTAGCTCTAAGCTAGATGATGAACGGCGCAATTTTACAAGCGTTAAAAAAAATCAGAAAAGTGTGAGAGGGAGCAAATGGAGCCAGAAAACAGAAACACACAACCATTAACGTTACGTGTAGAAGTATAAATTACGTTATCGTAGACACTAGTAATGATATATGGGGCTCGCCACTTATTCAGGTAAAATAAAAAGAATTCATCCACCATCATGTGCAATTATGGGTCAAAAAGGAAAGAAAGGGATGCGACCGCATGAACTTTATCCCTAGCAAAGAAAAGACTTGAAAAGATAGGAACAAATGCGGAGCTCCTTTTTTGACGTAGCGTTGCTTCTTGATGAACTTTCTACTACCTCTATTTCAGTTTACTTGTCACAGCCTTTCACTATAGAATATTTCTGTCCTTGTTTTACAAATACTACACTGGTAAAGTATATATTTCACAATAAATTTAATAATGTGAAAGTTCCAAGTGTTTATAAACAACCAGGGGCGGATCCAGCCAAGAGCTAGAGGGGGAGCTTAAGTCTTCTTCTTCCTCTTCCCCACATATTTTCTTTCTGCTTCTTCTCCCCCTCATATTTCTTCTCCCCTTGCTCCAATGGAAGCTGCAGCCCCCTCTGGATCCGCTACTGTAAATAACTATTAGTTTCAATTCACATTTATAAACTTATTCGGCACATAAAAACATGCATAATATTTAGCACACGGTGGTTAGCTATAAACAATAGCACGGAATGAATTTGAAGCTGGTCCACATGGAAATGTTATTCAGCTCGTCTGTAGTATCTCTAAATATAATGGCACAGAGCTGTGCTGCTCAATCATCGTTGTCACCTTGTTAGTTTCACGAGGGAGCTGTGTGATGATTTGGTGACTGGACGGTGAAAATGATCGAATAATGATATCAGATCAGATCAGCGTTGTCATCAAGGATGCGCAACTTTTAGGTGGACGCGTTATTTTTTAAAAAAAGGAATTGTTTCTGACCTAGCGACCATACACAGTCTAGTATTTAGATGAACACGTATGTTTCGTTGATTCACATGTGCTTCTGCGACGCATGTGCTTCTGCGACGTATTAATTTTTTAACGAACCGCATAAGGTAGTGCGACGTATTATTTAACCTCTGAAGTTAATCCTTTGCCGAGACAGGGGCACGAATGATGGTTGGTAAAGGTTATCCCTTCTGTTATAATGGTACACATCAAGTGTGTTTACCGGCCGGCCAATTATTACCAGCAGCGTAGGAAATGCGGATTAAGCGAGTGTATTGCTAGCCTTCACTATTTTAAGGTCTCGGAAATATGCGCATATTTATTCCCTTCTCGCGACAAGAAGAAAATGACCATCTTTGAATAATTCTATAGATGTGACCGAACAGAATGAGGGGTCCTAATTACTGTGTTGATGACAGTATACATTGCTGCGGGCAACGGCATCGCAAATTAGTGGCCAGAGGTTTTTGAAAAGACGAAAGAAGAACAAAGACGCGCGAGCAACTCGCATCAAAGAATTTCTCTCTTTTGTCGCAGAGAAGAGAGAAAGCACAAGGCAAAGCATCGGGCCAAGGAATTTTCACCTGTTGTTTTGTCAGGTGGGGCTGCTGCTGATGCAATCTTACGATGGCTAACCGTCCAGAATGGCATGCTGGAGAGGCCATGCACATGTTTACTGTAACATCACATTATCAAATCATGGATTAATCGTCTCGTAAATTAGTCTTCATCTGTACAATTGATTTTGTAATTAATCTATATTTAATACTTCTAATTAGTATCAGAACATTCCACGTAATAGGAGGACTAAGGAAGACATAATATCTGTCGGACCAACCACATGGACTTGCTTGACGCGCTGATCTGGTGATCTGGTCTATGACTAATTTCTCCTCGGTCGCGTTGCTTCTTCGGACGTAAAAGCTTACTCCAGCGAAAAGCATCAGTTGGCAGCACACACATCTGAATGTGAAAGGCCAAAGGACAGATCCGAGGAAAGGCTACCACAAGAGTCAATCATTCATTCGTGTCCAAAGAGATCGTCTTCAGAACCAACACGGATAGATTTTTGTCTGGTGAGCTGACAACATCAACCGTTCCTATCATGTACTACTGGTACCTTGGCTCCTGTCAGGCCGACTACCTCGATCGGGACCTGTGGGAGGTTGGTGTAGCCTAGCCTTTCTAGCGGTACGTCACTGCAGGAGTGCAGGCGTTGGATCAACGTCATTCCGTCCTAGTACTAGATCCGAGGCAGATATGAACTCGAGGAATTTCGGAATCATGGAGGGAGTAGTTCCTCTTTGAGCCCAGTGTTGTTGCCTGATGAAAAGGACTCATGCTTTGCGAATTGCAATATGGTTCCACAAATTCTCCGAGCAATAGACCCGTGTTTATTACCATGCCAATCATATCATTGCGAACACCTTCTGAGGTGTGACAATAATTGTTGAAAGAATTACCACGTATAATGTACTACCTCCATTCTTACGTGCTAGTCCATCAACTCGTGCTCCCGCACGAGCTAATTTTTTAAAAACTATTGTATTTAAAAATTATTTAGAAATTGAACTCCTAGCAAATAAATCAAAATTGTTTACCTACTACTCTCTCATTTTTTTCAATACTTCAACATAATACTTATATAGATGTGTACTTATCTTTTGTCGAACTGATTAATTTTTAATTAATAATTACTCTATACATTTTTTCATCCACATTCATACTTCTTTATTTTGTATCACACCTCCTTCTATTGTGTTTAGTATAAAAATCAATATTTTTCATCACTTCCTCACATACATATATAAATGGTCTACATGATGACACTCATCATGCGTATAAATCTTAACTTAGTATTTCTATACGAACAATGATATAAATAGGTAATTTAGAATCATATATTAGTTTACTTTTGGACATTTCTGTGTGATGCACGTGAAGATAATGGTTAAGATTTAGGTGCTACTTTATGTTATTTTTAATAATGACATACGTGGGTATAAATTTAGAATGACATTTTAAATTATGCTTTATAATGATATGCATGGGTAAATTTGATGAAGATTATAGAGTTACTTTAGATTATTTTTATAATGGGAGAGCTCGGTAATTTAAATATAGGTTTAAAGTTTATTTTAGAATATTTTCATAATGATAGCGGTGGATAATTTTTTAATAATATAATAGCCAATGACTATGATTATTAGAGTTTACAAGATTGATATTTGATGTTTCTAATTTTTGTGAGAATTTTTAGGATTTATTTTTTTAGCTTGTCTCGTGAAAACTAATGCGGCGTCTCCAATGGAAAAAAATGAGGTCACATTGCTACAATACTATTATCTTAAGCTACCTCTCATTTGTTAAATATTCAAACACAATACTTATATAAATATATACTCATTATCTTCATCCGATTGTAATGGATTTTAGTTATAATCTTTAAATTTTCAATTTGCATCATAGGTATGCGCTTAAATTTGTTTAATGGACCCTAAGTTTGAGTTACAATTTTAAATGGTGATACACGTCATGAGTATAAATCTTAATTATTATATCGTATATCAATAGTGTAAGAAATAGATGATTTAGAATCATATATTGATGTATATTTTTGAATAAGGTGATTCGATCCAATGTAGGGCTACTCATGTTATTTTTATAATAGCATATGCAAATTTAAGAGATTGCTTTAAGTATCTTTTAAAAATATTAAAGTGCGGTTGTTTCTTCCAACCCTTGTGGTTGTTTTGCAAAAAAGTTCCTCAACTTTTTCGTAATCAACCCGTAGTCCGTGGAATATGTCTTGACGATTTTTCAAAAAGTTCCCCAAACTTTACTGCAATTGGCCATCGAAGCTCCCGCGGCGTGCGCCTGCGCCACGTGCGGCGCGGACCGGTGCGCCCGCGGTGGCTGCGAGCTCCTTGCTGCGGCGGGGATCGGGTCGAACAGCGACAGCGATGATGGAGGGGAGTAGTCCGCGTCTGCGAGCCGTGCCGCCGTCGCGGGGGCGTGGGCAAGCTGCTGCGGTGGTGGAAAGGGAGGGTGAGCAAGTACCGCGGCGGCGGCCATGAGGCAAGTGGGCGGCGGAGATCCGCGACCCACATCATGTCGTGTGCAAGTGGCTCGGCACCTTCAACACCGCTGAGGACGCCACACACGCCTACGATATCGTCGCTGTCGAGTTCTGGGGCCGCCGCACCAAGCTCAACTTCCACTACAACGCGGCCCCCGCGCCCGCACCTTCCTAGGCGCCGACCTCAATGTACCACCTGCTGCAGCCGCTGCTCGAGAGCCTGCACGAGACCTGCGGGTTGAATGCATCCTCGGCGGTGCACGTGGCTCTTGCGACGGTGGCGCCGGCCGGGCAGCACGGCGCGAGGCCGGTGCCGAAGGAGCAGAACATCTAGGACGGGCTGAACGAGATCATGATGATGGTGATGGCAATTTCTAGCTGTCCATGCCATGATCGTCACATTCCCCTCTTATTTTCACTTTCGTTGCTTAGCAGATAATGGTGGTCAGCTACCCTCTGGTCTGTCGTCAATCACCAGCTATCCATCGCTTTCATACGGTTTTCCACTAGCTTTTGGGCTTTGACCACGCCTCCACACCCATACGAAACGACTAGCTAGAGTGATGTTGATCTACTGTCGCTCGACCTGGCAGCTGCTCACTCAGGCTGCATGTCCTACCTGCCACCTGGGCCTAAGGGGTGAAGGAGGGAGGAGAAAGAGGAAAGGAAATAAGGAGCTGAGTGCCTCCTTACAGTCAACCAAGTAGAGCCATATGCCAGCGAGGGCATGGCGCCAGGGAGGAGGGGTGCAGCGGCAGTCGGCGGGCAACGCAAATAGAGGCGGAGGCTGGGACCTCACACCCCCCTCTCAATGACGTCCATTCCCTTCAGATCCGGAACTAAGGCCTCCACATCTAGCAATTGAGGTATCGATTTTGCACTTGATTGGAATGATTTTGGAGTGGATTATAGAAGGGAGGTGGATGGAAACGAGAAGAAGAGGAGAATGCACTCCTGCTCATGGCGGCCAGAAGCACTGTGGCCTAGCGCTCGAAGCGAGAACGAGACTAGGCACGGGGACGATGAGCACTTGCCTGGACGATGGCGAGGACGGCAAGATGCGCAGCGCTTGGGCGACGGCAAGGATGGGGTAAGATGCGGGTGGTGCTGATGGACGAAAAGGCAGCGACTGGCTGGATGGCGATGAGTATGGGGAAATCAAATGAATGGATAGAGCGGAGGTTAAGCGGTGATTTTTTTTATTTCCATGTGTGGATCCCACGTAATAAACAGATGGCATCAAACCACCCACAAATATCTTCTACTACTATACTAGGACAATGCACCAACATATTGTGAAGTGAAGACAACATATTAGGAACAAGCGAATAATAACATTAGAGCAGGTAAGGATCTGTAGCAACGCACGGGCATTTCTGCTAGTTTTTTAAAATATCAGTGGTGGAAAATTCAGTTACAAATTTAGGGAGTTATTTTAAATATTTTTTATAATGATAAAAGTGGGTAATTTTGATGAAGATTAGAGGTTACTTTAATTTATTTTATATAATGATAGATGGGTAATTTAGATATAAATTTAGGGAGTTAGTTTAGGCTATTGTCATATGTGGGTAATTTTTTAGAAAATATAATAGATCCAATGGCTATGATGATTTGAGTCTACCGATTAATGATTAGATGTTTTGCTTTTTTTTGAGAATTTCTTTGATTTCTCTTTTTTTAAGTGTCCACCGTCCTAAGTGGCTTCACCTAAAGACTTCAAAATACGCCTCCAATTAGCAATAGTAAGATTGGTGTTGGGTCGTTAGTTAGTCTAAAATACGACAAACGTTCAATAGTGAATTGGGAATAGCTTTCCTCAACCTAGATTCTTGAAATTTATCCCCACCAATTTACTCTACTATCCCCCAAACTTATATCCGTTTACACTTCCACTTTGTTATATGATGTGTCGTGAGCAACTAATACTAGCTGAGAAACCAAATCCTTCGACTGAAGTTCCACTTAGATCCTCCCAACTTATAATTATAAGTTGTAATAGCTAACCGAGCTTATACTCCCTCCGTTCTATTTTACATGTTATATTAGGTTTGTTCTAAGTCAAACTTGTCCAACTTTAACTAAATTTATATAAAAATATAACAATATCCACAATAGTGCATGTATATGGTAGTGCACATATCAAATTTGTTTCATTAAATTCGTCATGGGATATATTTTGATAGTGTAGTACAAATGTTGTTATATTTTCTACAAATTTGGTCAAAGTTGGACAACTTTGACTTAGGACAAACCTAATATGATATGTAAAAAATTAGAGGGGTAGCTTTTGTAAAATGGACAGTTATATTCCATTGGATCTACTTTTTGGACTACCAGTTGGCTTACCAAACATAATTTAAGTTATGATATGATGAAATTTTTGTACCGTACAAGTTGTTATGGTAGAGCAACGTAATCTAAAACATTTCAATATTTTATAATAAAAAACAAAATGACCGGAGAGACTCCCCCACAAATTTTGTAAATCGTTGCTGAACAATGTAAGTCCTATCATATTTGCAATTCATGATGAACTCGGGTTTCGTCTCTATAACACAACAACAACACAGCCTATTAGTCCCAAGCAAGTTGAGGTAGGCTAGAGTTGCAACCCAACAAGAACCACGTATCAGGGTACGGTCTCTAGAACTTACAAAAATAAATGAATTCTCTGTTACCACTTAACTTGGTGCACGTGAAAATGCACAACCTGTATTTACGCCACCGATGGATAGAGGCGTAATTGCGTTCTACGCGGCTCAGGTAGCTTCCTTTCTAGCGTCAGCGAATCACCACCGTACATGTTTACAGGCCATCTAGCATCTCCCGCCGCCGCCGCCGCGGTCTCGTCCCATGCGTCCGACGCCGGCGCTCGCCGCTGGCGGACGGACGGTCGCGAACCTCCTCTCCGCCACGGAGTGGATGCTGCCGTCCCCGGCCAGCCAAGTCCACACCATCTCCGTCTTTCCCTCCCAATCCCAGTCACCCACCCCTCGTCACGAGTTCGCCTTCTCCAACCTCACCACGTCGCTCGGGAAAGGCGGCGGCAAGGGGGTACAGGTTGGGAGTTCTAGGTTCCACGTGGTGCGCGACGACCTCCTCCACCCGCTCGCCAACGGCAACAAGGCGCGCAAGCTCGATGCGCTCCTGCCCCTCCTCCGCCGCCACGGCGCCACTGACATCGTCCGTTCCTTCACCACGGCGGCACTGCTTTTCCTGTTTTTGGCATCCCATTTTCTGATATGTTGGTAATGCTCACTGTTCCAATTGCAGGTTACGTGCGGGGGTTGCCAGAGCGCCCATGTCGCCGCAGTCGGTTAGTCCAATGACTCTGTTCGATTCCGATGTATCCCTGCAAATTTGTTTTATTGCTTTACATACCACGTTCATCTGATATCTCGATTCATACGCTTAATGCAAATTTGACCACTTGAATCGCTTGTTCCATTTATTACAGATTTGCATACTGTTCACGTGCTTAAATCCAAATTTTGTTTCTTGACAAGCTTTTTCATTTAAATGGTTTCTCCATGTACCGTTTTAATTTCTTTACTTTATTGACAATGTAGTTTCTCACTGTGTATCAGCTGTTCATTGTGCCGAATGGGGTATCAGGCCACATATACTGCTGAGAGGCGAGCAACTGGATGTTCCCACAGGGTATAATCTGATCTCTTTGATGTTCGGCAATGTGACATATGCCTCGCGGTCAGTGTATGCCCAAAGAGATGAGATGCTTTATGAGCACGCCACAAAGGTTGCTGGTAGTAATGGTACAGTCATGTGGGCTGATGATATTGTTGGAGAGGATTTGGTTGTAGATGAGGACACCACTGATGGAAATTGTTCAAGAAGAGTAATGATTGTTAAGGAAGGGGCTGGTACGGTTCAAGCGCTGCTAGGTAAGAGGAATTGCTTCTGGATTGTTTCCATCTTTCATTCATGACTTCACATGCTTTTTTTATTGCCAAAAGAAGATGATAAGCTCGTGTTCTAATTTATGCATATTTGGCTGATTCCATTATATTCAAGCTATGTTTCATCAGGACTGAAATTCAATTCTGAGCATTAATAGATCAGTATGTTCCAGTATGTTGCCCAGAATATGTTGATTATTTACGCCTGTCCTGAGATTTGTAAAAAGAAAAGTTTTACTGAACCCTGAAAGAGAAAGAGATCATGCAACTTTTCACATGCTTTATTGTCTCTTCAGGTGTCATGCGGCTAGTGGACTATCTTTCTGGTTTGACGTTATTTGGACAGGACGAGAAAGTTCATATCGTGGTAGATTCTGGAACGGGCACAACAGCTATGGGGTTAGCTCTTGGAGCGGTATGTCTAGGGTGCGTTTGATACAACTGCATATGCTGATTGTCATCACACAAGAGCAAGTAAAATATCCTTGTCCTGATAGAAACGAGATTTTAAAAGTTATTTATCATTTAAAAGTTATTTATCCTTGTCCTGATACTTCTTTTTATTAAAAAAATGAATGTTGGAGATACTTCTCAAACATCTAGAGCACAAAAATAAAAATGATAGAAGCTCTTATATTTTTTACAGCAAGAAAAGAGGGATAGGAAAGACCAAACCAAGACAACTGTTGGTACTTACATTTTTATTCCCAAAGATTTCTCACTACAGTAGGCACATGGCTGACCTGAACTTGCCATTTAACCGGAAGTTTTACATCCAAGATTTGTGAAAAAATGGGGAAAGGGTGGTGCTGCTACAAATTCTATTGCATCAAGAATCTAAAACTGTGCCAGTTCTGATTTTCATCAAAGAATCACCCGAAGTTGTTATTCCTGTTCTCTCCACCATCTTTGCTACATATCACATCACATCTCCTCCTCATGCAGACTCCAGTGGAGGGTTACTGCTGTCATGCTTGCTGACACACTTGAAAGGTACAGACAACAAGAGAAGTCCCTTGTATCTGATTTTGAAAAGCTTTACCCTGGATTTTTCCACGGAATGGTGGAAATTGATACTCATGGCAGTCTAGTTCAATGGGTGGAGCGCTTTTCACCTAGAAGGTAACGTTGCTTTTTTACTTGTTATTTGTTCAATCCTATTTAAAGTCACTGAAACTTCTAAAAACTTTTGACAAAACCGAGCAACGTACAAGAGGAACTAGGTGGCATTGTAAATAAGAAATAGGCACACCGCTCCCACCAATAGATCTATTTTCAGTCCTGAACACTTCATAAAACTGATATGTTTTACAGTATAAAGGATTGTGTGCTGGTAGCATTCTTGGTATTTCTGAAATTTGATTGTAGTTTCATTCAACAGATGACATTCATTGCAGTTTATGGGTATCCATCTATTACTTGCAGTGGTATCCATCTACTGCTTGCAGTGGTAATTGGTATCCCGATTGTGATTGAGGATACCTATCCACCTTAACTCTGAAAGGAATCAACATTAAGTGTACTCTATTTTGGTGAACGAAACAGTCATTTTCATGTGTTTGGACGGTGGAACAAAGAAACTTCGGACTTTTTTTTCACAGAACTATCAATACCTTTCACCTTTTCCCTTCAGATTTGGCAAGGTGCTGGATGGTGAGATCGCGATGTGCCGCCAGGTCGCTCAGCAGACCGGCATCCTGCTGGATCCGATGTACACCCTGGCCGCCTGGGAGCAAGCCGTGGATCTGTGCCGTCGAGACAGTGAGGTCAAAGTGGTGATGATCCATACGGGCGGCACCCTTGGTCTCTTCGGGCTGGCGCAGAGGTACTCGCCACAGTTCACCACAGGCGAGCAATCCTAAGATAATGTTGATATGCAAGTGTGCAGGTGCGTCGTACAAAAGTATGAAAGTTCGGGTGGCATGGGCTCTGCTGTACTAGTGATGTTTGACTCAAAAGTACTAAGGGGTCGTTTGGTTCCTGACTTAATTTTACACCTGTCACATCGAATATTTAGATAGTAATCAAGTGTATTAAATGTAGACTATTTACAAAACTCATTACATAGTTGGAGACTAAACGGCGAGACGAATCTATTAAGCCTAATTAGTTCATGATTTGACAATGTGATGCTACAGTAGATATTTGCTAATGATGGATTAATTAGGCTTAATAGATTCAATTCATCTTGTCGTTTAGCCTCCATATGTGCAATTAGTTTTATAATTAACTCATATTTAGTCCTCCTAATTAGCTTCTGAATATTCGATATGACACGGATTAAATTTTAGCTCGAGGAACCAAACGTACCTTAAAAAGCCGTTCTCTTTTTCCCTTTGCCCTGTGCGCAGTGCGCCACTTTGTAAAAGAGAATGGATCGTGGTAATGATTTCATTTGGAAACTGACATCATGATTCATTTATGGTTATGTCCGCCACTTTTATCCGTAGCGATTCGATCACACCCCGCAGAGGAGGAAGTATGGGCGCACATCACATGTCGGCCATTGGGCCGCCCCGCATGGTGGCCACAGAGGAAGTGACCGGCCAAGTTTATGAGTCAGTTCATCAAAAAGAAAACAGTATACCGGTGAACGTTTTGTCGGCTGGCAGTATACCGAATGACCGCTTTGAATACCGAATCAGTTCCTGGGCTGTTGTTCTTTTGAATACTGTGCAGCTTCAGGCTTATTTCTTGATTCTTGATGATATTATGGACAACTCTCATACTAGGCGAGACTTCCAAAGGTTTGCCAACTGAATTGTTGCTCTGTCTAAAGATGGCTCAACTATTCATAGGAGTTTTTATTCTTGTACTGCAACTAAAGAAACGTAGGCTTAAATGCTTGTTCAAATAGGAAAGTGTTTTCTTTTTCAGTTTTTTATTCAACTTCTGATACCACTAGTATCGGAGGGATAGTGTTTCATTGAAAGCAGATGCTATCAGATTTTTTTTTTGGGAAATATTATCAAGTTATTGACTGGATGATTTAGAGCTAGCACCATGATTTGAACATGCAGATTAATATTTTTTGCATTCTAGTCCATTCGTTAAGTCCGATCGTCAAGTTATACTTATTATTATCAGTACTCGGAGCAGGCTGGCCTCATTGCTATATAAATGATGGACTTGTGCTCCATAGCCAAATTTCACGGATCTTTAGCCGTTATTTTTTTTTTGGAAAACCCTGCTATGTTGATCTACTGGACTTATTCAATGAGGCAATTATTATACTCAAATTGGTGTTATTTTAGGTCAAGTTTGGCACTGGAACATAATTTTGTTACTACACATCTAGGTTGAGTTTCGGACTACTTCAGGAGAGTTGCTAGATCAAATTACAACAAATGAAGGGTGCAAACAAGTATATTGTACAAGTGTATGTCACCTGATTATGAATATTCACGTCATATCATACTATGTGCTCCTGGTACCTTGCAGAAAAAAATATTACGATTTCGTACTTTTTACTCTACTAGTAAATTTGCTCGTGCGTTGCAATGGGACGCAAGAGTGGCGAAGCAACCATAATGGTAACGCACGTGGTATAGCTAGAGATCCATACTCAGTTGGAGTGGTGACGTTTAAATAAGGAACATATAAGTACCACTATTTTTGCTTTCTAGGGGTCGTGTTCATTTAGGTCTCTTCAATTTCATCCATGTCTTTCTACATTTCTATCATGTATTGTTGGACCCTAGATATCTTATTAAAATAGGCTGCCAAATGCAATTTTGGTACAAATAGACATAAAGAGGAACTTAGTAAGATAACATTAGATATATTTTCAAAGTACAAATTGAATTATACTGTATTGAAAAGCTCATCAAGATGATTTAAGACCTTCCTGGGATCATATTACGTGCATGCCCATAAGCTTTTTCGGAGTCCCATGAAAAAACAAGCAAAAGATTTTTGCATCCCTAGTTTCGTAGTAACATGGGCATGTATGTTGTACGTAGTACGCAATGGCCTTGTAAAAGCCCATGACTCCCACACATGGAGCCAGTCTCGTACGAGTCTACGCTGGTTGCTGCGCATACATGTACTGCTTTACGCTGGCCAGCACATGCGGTCAGCCCAGCGGGGCTTAGCAGTACTGGCAGGCCACCACCAGCGACACGTGGAGAAGTAAATACCGCTCGTTCATATTTCTGTTCGCGTGCGCTTGGCTTGGATCCGTGGCGCCTCTGCTTCCCTCCGCCGCCTGCCTGCCGCCGAGCGCAGACGGCGGCGTCTTTTGTAAAATATGACGAAAGTCTGAATTCTGTGCAGTTACCAGCGCATTGTAGAATACAAGACAGCGTACTATTCCTTCTACTAGCCAAAAAGAAGTGCTACGCGCAATGTGTTTTCACAGTCGCTATAGCATATCAGTATATCACCCTACCCCCAACTTGCTTGGAAAAATGGAACTAAATGAGGTGATTGTTGCTTTAGCGTATCGTTCATCAACGTGTAAAAATCTGGGCACTGAATTCCTGCTATTGTTAAAAACCTGGGAACTGAAATTCTGCTATTGTTAGAAACCTGGAAACTAAATTCCTGCTATTGTTAATACCTGCATCAACTTCACAGCTGCTTTAGCATATCCAAGTAAGAATGCAGATCTAGCCTCCAGGCGAAGTGTGATGTCAGATGCTAATAGCAACAGTTGTGTTCATTCATAGAAAGTGTTTGTGTGCATGTTTTAGTGATGTTCCATTTGACTGTTTCTTTTCGTGATTGGTAACCTTACACTGGAGTTTGCGATTTTCACTAGCAGCAAAATTCTTTTAACCTGTTACAAGGTCGCATGTGCTCTGCTACTGTCTGGTAAGAGTTTGGATGATCATGTTGAAGTGAAGCAAATACTAGTAGAAATGGGTGTTTACTTCCAAATTCAGGTATATTGGTCATCTTAATAGTACACATTTTGGGTTCTTGAACATGTTTGTTTTTTCCTGGGCACACTTTTGCATTAAATGTTAATAAATCATATTTTCCTTTCAGGATGATTACCTAGACTGTTTTGGTGATCCAGATGTTATCGGCAAGGTAAGTTCAGTATACTTTCCTATGATACTATCAAAGTTCTTTGTTTTTTATTTCCAAAGCATTTTTTGGCAGATTGGAATTGACATTGAAGACTTCAAGTGCTCCTGGCTATTTGTTGAAGCACTTCAGCGTGCCATGAAATATAATCTTTGTCTGATATATGACTAGAACACGCTATCTTAATGTCCGCATACCATTTACAGGAAAATTATGGGAAATCAGATCCTGCTTGTGTAGCACAAGTGAAGTCTCTGCACAAAGAACTCGATCTTGAGGCTGATATTTAGCAAATATTTGGTGACTTACACTTCATATATAAGTAGTTGCTAGTATTTCTGTGTCCAACCCTTTATGTATAAATCACAAATACCATGCTTGACATTTTTTTTACTTCTTCGCTTCCTGAGGGTTTTTTGAGTACGAAAGGAAGAGCTATGAAAAACTGATCTGACATTGAAGCACAACCCGATGAAACAGTACAAGCGGTGTTGAAGTCCTTTCTACACAAGATCTACAAGAGGAGGAAGTAGTGGCATATTCTCTCAGCATGTTAATAAGTATGGTAGAATCATTTGGGTTCTCTGAACTTGTTGTTCACCTTTGTCAATAAATAAGAGCACGTCCCAGACAAAAATGAAAGCAGCAAAAAAGCACAGGTGTTTTCATTGTTCTGCAATAATCCGCATCGGCCAATGTAACCAATATACTAAACAGTTAACCAGATGGACACTATATCTTTTTGCATGTGTTTCAATACACTGTCTAAGAACTTGTACAATAACTAAAAAGAGAAAACTAATTCCTTTTTTATTATTATACAAGGGGAGGAATACGTATAAGAGCATTTAAGCTATTGTTACAGCTATCCTGTTCCGTTAGTAGAAAGGGTTGCTAAACATTCCCTTCCTTCACTGCATCTGTCTCCTGCATATTGCATAGTGATGGAGCTGACAAACTTCAAAACTAATGCTCTGTACATCAAACCTCTTAAGTCCTAACTGTCTAAACGCACTCCGATCACTGCCAATACTCTATGATACTCCATATCTCTGTAGCTGCATCTGCAAATACTATCTGCTAATGAGGCTGGTACCGATTATGAACAGTATCTGACCCGTCAAAACGGTGAGTACAAGATTGTGTAAACATTTTGTTAAAAGTTAACCAGCAGCTGAGCCGATTTCGGCGGGCCAATGGTTCCTTGCTCCAACAGATGCATGGCCGCACTATATGAGAACTTTCTGGCAAATAGAAAACATGGAACGGAGGTACCATTGCATTGGCACCACTCTGTCCTGTGCTCCATTTCATAGTTGACATGGTTGATACTCTACAAAAATATTCACAACAAACTATAAGTTGATGAACACAATGTTTCTCTACGATAAGTGGCCCGTCATAAAGTAAACCATATAAGGCTTGAATTTGCATGCACATTGCTATCAGGCATCAGCGACTAATTCTAACACGCAGGCACAAATTCTGAATCTGACTATTTGTTTATTCTGAAATAATGGATGCCACATTCTTGTAACACAGTTCAATATGCTTTATGACCATTATAGCTGGAATGGAATAGGAATATAAGCTTAAATGATTTAAGTTCCCTAAACTTTCACACAATAGACATACAGAACAAAATCAAGAGCTTACCTTGATAGCACTGATATGCTCAGGGCTAGACGTATCATACTCAAATTTCATAGGATGCCAAGTCATTTTGTCTTTTGGATTTGATGACTGGTTCCATGAGGTATAGGTCAAAGTTCTTCTCTCCAGTTCATCTTCAAGACCTTTGATCTAGAATATCAAAACAATGTGCCAACCATTATGAATCTGTGTGATAATTATACTGGTTCCAGCTTTGAGATTTATGGAAGTAATAACAAAGCTTACAGAAAATAATGTCTGCACATAGTGTTCATCCGGAATACAATCATGCTCCTGTAGAACTGCTCCTTTCTGAAAGGTTAAGCGTAGACATAATGTCTGAGACAGAAAACTAATGAACAAGAAACCTTAAGTGCTATGAGCAACAGCTAGAGGTTCACATTTTCCTTTTGCAACCATATACATAAGTATGTCATATCAGATCTACTTCATCTGTATACATGCTTGAGAATACGTGAAAAGAACATACAAAACTGAAACTTTACCAGTACCTGGTTTCTCCGTAAATTGAACCCTAATCGTCTCTGCAAGGAAAGTGAATTACCATATGAGAACAATAATCAGACAAGAATATTCAATTTGAGGATCAGTTGTCCAATGCATGAAATAACTACTGATCAGGGGATGGAAAATGGATTGCCCATTGGATTGATTGAGGATCCAAAGAAACAAAAAGAAAGCATCTACCCAATATAAAACTTGCAGATTAGATCATTTACAGAATAATTCACATTGGTAAGATGAAATGAGTCGATTTACAAAGCATAGGAAGATCGTGCAGATCCATCCATGTTTATCACTACCTCTGACGCAAAATGAATTTCATTTTAGCTAAGACTGCACAGATCAAGGAAAGAATTGTTCTTATATATGATATTTTGCAATTACATTAAGATTGCCTTCTCGTCAATTGGACAATTAGATAATGTTACAAATCATAGTGGAGAGGAAACCATATTAGAATTGAGTTGCATAGAAAATGGGAGGCAACAGGCACTGAATGCCAAATTTTGCACAAAACTTTATATGGGGACATTACGTACAAGGCCTAATAAAAGTGTACAAGAGTGAAGTAAAATAAAAACTTACAGCATTTGGCCTTCGTCCAAGCAACCTCTTGGTCACTACCATCTGCATGGTTAAAACCCCACAGAACTGTTACTCCCGCAGGCTGTTGAATGTGAAACCTATACTATTTGTGTTATGTTGGCACAAAACTAGTTATATTGGTGTAGTGTTTTGACAGCTTCACGTAAGATATAAGATCATAATAAATCTGCACTAGCCATAAGGAAATGGGACCAAGATCATGGTGCTGAACAAAACAGACACTAATCAAGTGGCATTCTTGTAGCTGTTGTATGAAGATGGTTCTGGATGTGTAGACTACGTAGAGTATCCCTGTTTGTGGAAAAGAAGACCAGAATATAGATCTCATAAAGCAACCGCAGATAAGTAACTAGACCATGAAAGCATTTGAGCAGCTTGCTTAGTACTTATCCAAATCAGCAATAGGACGCTACCATTCTTGATTGAATCACAGGTGACCATATATTCAAACTAGGGAATCAAATTTCAAAAGAAGAGTCTTGGCATCCCATCTAATTCCAACAAAACAGTTACATCTACTTTTTTTTAACTAGTTGTAAGTTCAAGCACCCAAGGATCTAGAACTTACTAGAGCAATGAAGAGAAAATGAAACAGTAAAACAGGTGCATTGAAAAGTCCTTTGGTAATCACATTTCTTCAAGAAGGCCTCTATAAAGGCCAAATCAAGCTAAGAATACATCTTGGTGTCAGCATGAAGAGAATAACAACATACCTTACAATGTCTTCTGAATACTTGTAATACATTCTTGTCACGGACAACAACTTCAACATGTTTTCTGGTCAATACTACCCACTGAAATGAGTAGGTAGATGGACTCAAAATACAACTCTCAGTAGGTACTGAAATATCTATAAGAACAAGAAAGCCGAGAAACTACCTGAGATCCTTTCCTCCATTTATCCTTTGGAATGGCAGGAGACATGTTTTGATTATAACGCTTCTCTGTCTTGTCAACAAAACTGAAACACGAATTGACTACATTTGAGAAGAAATAATCTAAAATACTGCAGATCATGAGAATATTATAAGGAACAAATGAGAACTTGCATGTTTTTTTTCCCAGTACCTGTCTACAAAACTTTTAGGTGAAGCCATCAAGTAAGTATATATGTAGCTGAAATTGTAGAGAGGAACACAGCTGCAGCAGGAAAAGGACAAGTATTGACATGTCAATATAGAAGCTGCAAACTTCAAATACACATAGTTATGCCGACAAAGGAAATCAAAATGCAATTGTGATATAGAGTCAGTAGCAAATATAATCAGAATGTAACTTGAGAAACTCTCTTTAAGCCCAGCGAGGAGGGGCACAATCAGGAGTGTGTTAGAACCCAACAAGGAAACCAAAAACAAGGATTCGCAGAATGCCTCCGCGGTTGCAAACTTACAATTATTTAAGGTACCATCACTTAGCAGATCCAAAAATTGTAAACAGTATCGTTAGCAAAGCGGGAAAGGAACGTCTAAATGCATGACTAAAGAATTTCCTGGTCCCAGTCAAGTTCACTTTTGAATTACCATTACCAAACATCTGTTAATGGTTATTAAATTGGTCACGCATTCCATCATGGACCACTTCACAGAATTTGAACTGGATGTACGAACAATATCAGTTAACACATGAGGGAAAAGTCAGAGAGCACCACCACCTACCTATCAGAGAGCAAAACAAAGCGCTGGTTCGCGGGATCCTGGAGCGCTGCGGCGAACAACATCTTCTCTGCCACGACCATGGTGTCTTCGCCCCACACCACCTGCGAGACAACCGTGTTGCGCCAAGTCAAAATAGCACCCCAGCCATGCCGCAAAGCGCCACACATCAAGAGGGGTAAAAGAAAAAAGGGAATCCAAATGGTCCACAACCTTGACGCTCCTCGCAAGTTGCCGCCCGTAGAAGTACGGCGATCCCGTGGTGGTGCGGTCGAGGTGGAACCCCGGCGCGGAGTGCACGTACACCGAGAACCTCCCCTCCTCGCCGTTCTGCGACAACAAACACGCGTCGATCAGGCCAGCAATCAATCCGGACAATAGATAGCTGAACGCGCAGCGCAACGGATGAACGGAAACGGATCGATCAGAGAAAGCCCCCGGTGCTTACGCGGAAGAAGGCGTCCCAGAGGAAGTCGAGAGGCACCCCCGCGCGGACGAGGAAGAGAAAGGCGACCTTGGCGGGCCCCGCGGCGGGCGGGACGCCCAGGAGGAGCTGGGCGCGGAGCAGCGCCACGAGGAGGAGCAGGAAGGACAGCGGCGCGGCGAGGCGGAGGCAGAGGCAGAGGCGCGCCCGCGCGCGGCGGCCCGCCGCCGGCGGGAGCGCCGCCACCGACCCCGACCGTTTCACCGGCATCGGCGGGCGGCGGCGGTGGAGGGGTGGGGTCCGGGCCTACTGCTGGGAGGAGGCCTCCGTGGCAGCTAACATTCTAACTGAAGCGACGAAAAGGCCGGGGAGGGCCCGGGAGGATGGAAGGGGAGCCCGCGCCGCGGCGGGGTTAAAGAGGAGGATGGGCGTTCGCAACGAGAGAGGCCGAGGCGGGGGGGCTCGCGTGGCGTTTCGGCGCGGGCGCGCGGCGGAGGCGCGTGGGATAGACGACGGTGACGGGTTCGTGTGTACGGGCGGGGGCGGCTGCTGGTGGAGGCGGACGGGGAGCCGGGAACGGGGAGAGAGATGTGCCGTGGCCGCGGCTGTGGTGGTGGCGGGCGGTGGGTTTGCGTAAGCTTTCTGGTGCGTTCTCTCGGTTTCGGGCTTTCGGCCCCGTGACGCGCACGGCGTCCCTGTCCGGGTCCGCGGGTGGGTATGGCGCCGCTGCGGGGTGGGGGATACGCGGCGCGGCGGAGTGGGGCTGGAGGCCTGGGATCTGTATCTCGAATGCGGTTTCCAGGTGAAGGGGAGTAGGTAGGATTTGGCTTAGTATTTTTTTTAGATCAAGGGGTTCGAGGATCAGCGCGCGGGGATCTTTCAAAGGCCCCGTCGACGCGCTCCGGAGTTTCTCAGGCTTTTTGGCTTGGGCATATATGCCTTGTCGCGACCTGCTTTTTCCAGATGTCGTCGTGATTTTGGCACAAGGAAGAAATATGTACTATGTTAAAAAAAGAAAAAGGTGTTTGGTCTGCCCTGCTAAACTTTAGGGGCTAGTCCGGTGACTAAAAGTTGCTAAATTTTAGTCCCTTTAGTTCCTAATGGGTTGCTTATAAGGACTAAAAAGAACCTTGGACAAGATTTACCCCTCATTAATGCCTCGTGCCTCCCTCCCCTTCACCCCGCCCCACCCGCCCGCCCGCCCACCCCCGCCATCCCCAGCATTCGCCCCACCCACTGGGAGGAGCCTCGCGAGGCCGCGCGCGGGGAGGCGCAGGGACGTGACGCAACCGCCGGCGTCCTAGGTGCAGCACGCGGCGGCGGTGGGGGAGGGGGACCACACGGCGCGGAGGCCGATATCGTCGGCGCCCGTGAGGTTCCTAGCGAGGAGGAGGAGGCCCGCAGCGTGCGGAGGTCGTCCAGGTGGCACGGCGCAGCTGCCGCTGTCGATAGCAGCGCGCGACAGGAGGAGTGTGGCCATAGATCTAGGGCTCAGTCATGGAGGAGTGGGAGAAGGAAAAAGGTAGAGGCAGGCAATGATCAGGGCAGTTTGATTTTTTCAACTTATTTAATGTCCTTTAGTCACTAGAATCAAATAGGGACTAAAGTTTAGTTTAGGCCTTACTCGTAGGAAATCCTAGAGGCTCCTTGAGAACCTTTGTGAGAATTGACAACCAGATACTTTTCCTGATTAAATCTATGCAGCAAGATTCGACGATAAATCGCGACCGCGTGTAATAAATGCAAGTGTGAATCTCACCGTTTCTCCGATCTAGTCTAGGAGGTAGTACTACAAGTAGCAAAGAATTACCGACCGTCGGCCTCGAATCTCATCTCATGTTTACGAGTCAACCGGGAAGACAGCGAAGCAGGAGGAGGAATCAACGGGCTAGTTGTCCTTTAACCATGGTTTTCACAATCGAACTAGAATGCTAGAGGACGGAGCAGACTTTATCGACGATGCAGCACTCGTGCCAGCACCCGCGATTCCGCGGGCGGCGGGCTATACAGCAACCATCCATGCCTCTCCCTGGCCTCGAATTCCTGAACCCTGCCGGCAGGAACTGGAAGGACGAAGGAGTGCGCCCGTGGCTGTAAAGGAAGGGAAAGGCAAAATAGTGGCTGCGGTTCTGTTCTGCCCGCCGCGCCCTCGCGCCACTTGCGCTGTGCGACTCTGGAAGTCGTCGCCCACGCTTCGCGCGTTGCCGCTTCGGCCAGGCCAGGCCACCTGTCGCGGGCCCGTGTCCACCTCCACCCCACTCGTGACTCGTCGCGCATCGATCAGGCCGGATTCCACGGTTTCCTTTCATCAGCGCTCGCGTGATCAGTCGCAGACTCGCAGGCTAGCTGCTAGTCACCCATCTGGCCCATCCGGGTTTGAAACCCTGGTGTTCACGAGACAGGTTGGGTTTGCGCCCTCCCCTGCCCCTCTCGCGTCGGTCTCCCTCCCGTCTCCACGCGCGGAAGCAAACGTGACTTGACGGCGAAAGAAACTGACGTTCGAAGGACCGAAGCAAAGAGTGGTGGGGGCAGGTGGTTCCGAGACGACAAGCGAGGCACGCGTGATGCCCTGCGTTGCGTGATGCTCAGCGTCACTCCTTGTCGCCGGGTTTAGACGGGGGAACAGTTGTCGCTTCATCGTTTCGCGTTGCCTGTATCCACGTGGTTTTCCTGTCACAGTGCTGGAAAATGGCCTTTTGCGCTAGCTGTTCAACACCCGAACGAAGTCAGGGGTGTTAAGGTGTATACTTTCTCCGTCAAATAAAAAGTACAATCCTAACATTTGGAACCCAGAAGTTAAGGGTGTTAGGGTGTATGATGCAGATGCTTAGCGGACACAGCGGCCATAACAACTCGGAGAGAAAATGCCCAGAGCGGCGGAAATATGAGTAGCAGGTAGTAGTGTAGTACAATTTCAATACATCAAAACGTATGCGCATTTTATCTAAGGCTGCATGTACCAAGGCTTTTGCTTCCACAAAGTTTCAGAAAATATAATACGAGTTCGCCCACCAAAATGAACAAACTGCTACTCAGTACTTTCACAAGAAATTCGAACTTCCATTAGAGGAAAAAATAGCTTATTAAAACAAGAACCATGCAGGCAGCTTATTTAGACTTCACAGATAGGTTGCAATGCTACAGCACGCGACAGTGCGATCGCAGGATCGCAGGACACGACCAGTTTTCTCCACGGAAAAGAAACATGATAGCAGGTAATAACCCAGACTCAATGACTTCAGAATAGCTACTGCAACATCAAATATAACTGAAGGGCCCACATGTAACGGAGCCACTTTATTTGCACATCCAGACACATCCGGATCATTACTTGGTCGCGATGAACAGCCCCCACCTCTGCTCACCTGCAGAGCTCCTCTGCAGTTTTGCCTTCCACCCGTTCACAATATCGTCATAGTCCTCCTGGATAAAAGTAATTCTCAGAAGTTAAGAGGTGTCTAGAAGCCACAAAAAGGAGTGCGGGCTTCTAATCTGCCTGCCAGTTCATGATTGGACTATTTTTAGGCTTTGATGACTAACCTGGGAGAAGTCCGACAGGAAATCATCCTTGTTCTTTTCAAATTTAGCTAATTCCTTCTCTAAAACACAGAGGAACTGAAATACAGCATAGAGTGCTCATTAGTATAGTACAAAGTTGTGTTGATCCAAACATCTTAGTGGAAAAGTTAGTTAGACAGAAACCTGATCAGTTCGATCCTCAGCAATGACATCATGAAAACCAGCATCCTTGAGCATCTGGATGGTTTGATGAAAAAGTTAGCAGGAGTACTAAATTTTGATTGTAGCAACTGTATTAAGTATTATAACCATATAAAAGTGAAAGTAATAAGTACCTGTCCATAAGCTTCCACATCATGAAGGTCATAACCTCTCTGCTTAATGTATGCTGCAAATTCTTCTGATGGTTTCCCAGGGTTCCTGCAGTAATCGCTGATAAGGACTTTCCCACCAGGCTTCAGCCATTTGAAGAAAGTTTTAAACAAGGAGGGTTTATCCTGCAAAACAAAAAACCAAAGTCATGTTGTCAAAATAATTTTAGTGTGCAGCATGGAGTTGATGGAGGAAAGGTGATTAGAAGTACAAAAAAGTTCAGGTTTCATTTCGTATAATCTAGAATTTTAGATGTAGAGAATGTGGTCTCCAAACAAATATATGTTTAAAAAAATAAGAGGTGATATGATTTCCAATAAGACTGTAGCTCAATCATATGAATGCAACAAAAGAAAAACAATTCAAATGGACACTATGTGATATGCTTCATGCATACCTGTATGTGAAGGATAGTGTCTCGGCTGTAGATGACATCAAATGTGTTGTCTGGGTACGTCTTTGTGGTGCAATCAGCAACTTCAAACTCAACTGAGCAACTGCGCCCGATGGCACGCTCAAGTGCAAATGATATCATGTTTATGGAAAGATCAATACCAATAACATGAGCATCATACTTTTCAGCCATATAAAAGTCACCTCCCCCAATTCCACATCCAACATCAAGCACCTTATGTCCAGGTTTAAGATCCAGCTTATCCACAAACTCTTTTGTAGTCTCTGTTGGACAATTTTAAATAATCACATTTAAAAGGTATATTTCAAATAGAACATTACAGGTTAAAATTAGAAGGGGATTGCACCACTCACCAATTCCACCAGTGCTCACATAACCTTCTCCAAAAATGCGCTCATAGCGTAATATTCCACTAGTTTTGTACTGCACATTGTCCAAAAATCTTTGAAATCCCCGATCTTCCGTAGACTTGACTTTTTGCCACAGCCAACATATCTACAAACATATAGTCACGTCCATCACTAATCTCACTTCACCATGGTAAACACGTGTAAATATGCATGGCCAGATAAGTACCTGGTTTTGATTTTTCTTGTTTTTAACATAAGCACCGATACACTTGTAAGTAACCAGAGAAAGTTCAAAGGAATTCCCGTCTTGATTAAATGCATGACACTCTTTGAAAACCTATTCATGAAATGAAAATCAATCAGCTATTTCAAAGAAAATGGTATTGAAACTAAGAAAATCAAAGAGTGGGGTAGAAGTCCTTCATATAAGAGCAGACAAGTCCAATACTCAAGTGACAGAAGCAAAGGGGAAGAGCTAGTATGCCTTCTCACCTTAGTATAAAACCTTGGTTCCCGATAGTGTGTCGGATTCACTTTCCTTTTTGAATCTCCAGATTGATGAAAGCAAGATTCTCTAAAGAAGATATAGCCACCGACCTTCAACCATTTTACCATTCTTTGAACTAGCTGCTCAACCTACAGTAAGAGATAAAAGTTAGAATATACAGGAGACATAACCAAAATATATTTCAGTCAGCACATTCAAACGTGCAAATTTAACTCATAAGTACTTCAGGTTTTTTCTGAGGTGGTCCATTTTACAAGAACAACCTCAGCAAGAAGATCAATGATTATTATACACCTAGAATTTGTTAATTATTCAAAGCATGGTTCATCCATTACCTCTTCATCAGATAGATACATCAATAGCCAATTTGAAAATATCATATCGATGGAGTTAGCTTGAATCACCAGGTCCTGGGATGTCACATCAGCACACATAAAGGATGCATTCTTGAAGTGCCCATTAATGCTTTCATTCTGCAAGAAACATATTGCATGAGTAATTGAATGAACCAAACCATAGCATACATGTATGAAACAGATAAAAGCGATAAATACTTCAAGTAAAACAAAACATTTAAAACCAAGAAAATTGTAAATTCCAATACCTTCTTAATGGCACTTTCAATGAAATCCAGTGCAAGAACATTCCCGGCTGTTTTAGCAAGTTCTCCAGTAAAACGACCTATTCCAGCACCAAGCTCCAGTACTGATTTTCCTTCATACGGAGGAAGTAAAGACAGGACCTACAGAAAAGGAACACAACCATATCAAAATGTTAGTCCTGAAAGCCCAGGAGCACCTTCTCTGGTAAATCTAAGCAATGTCTGCTGAATGCTAAAACTACAAAGTTGTTTCAAGCTACTAGTGCACCTAGTGGACTTATATCAAACTGCTCTTGAATATAAAACAGAACAGGTTCATCTGTTAAATCAAAGAACCCAATAGATGCCAAACTTTAGTTTCCAATTTCTAACTTTCTCTACAGCTGTTACATTAAAGAAATATCATAGTCACAACATGGGATGGATCAACACATGCTTCCTACAAGGCTATAGCACCAAGGAAATATGTGTTTCTTAAAAAAGGAATAAAAAACAACCTTTCAGAAAAACCAAGATATTTATCATAAAACATCATAAAAAAATTTATTATGTAAAATAGCTTTTATGTCAATTTTATTACAATGGTTAATATTTGACAGCCTAGAACATGGAAAGTAATCATTACAGTTTATTCAGGCGAAGAAAATTTCAACTAGTCCAGAAAATTACAGTTGAGACCTGGCGCCACCTCAAGTGATGGGTCCGCAATTTTCACTCCTTAAAATGCAAAGAGGTATTATCCATCAACGTCACCCTCTCCACTCAGAGTTATAGCACACTAGTGTTCAACACAAATTGCCAACCATTTCATCCCTAAAAAAAGTGCATCTGCCTTTGTTTCCACACACGTCGCTATAGAGAGACTACCATGTGATATTTTGAGGAGCAAAGGCAGACACGTGCTCCCCAGATCCAAGAAGATGGATCACAAAAGGAACTGAACGAAACGCTAACAGTATATTCGCTAAGCACCGGAGTGGACAAAGGGGGGAAATGCCATCGCGGAATGGATCACCTCGGGGCGCTCCTCCTTGTCGAGATCGGCGGCGCGGGAGTCGAGCATCATGGCCTCGACGGTGAGGTCCCTGGAGTGCTCCTCCCAGTAGCTCTTCTGCGCCTGCCTCTCCTCCACCTCCATCTTCCCTGCAACGCCCACACGACCGCAAGCAAATCATCCCCCAGGAAAAACAGGAGCCCCGCGCACAATGTGCTCGGCGCTTCTCCCAAACCAAATAACAAGACGAAATGGACACCGGATGGGAAACGCAAAGAGAGGATCTGATCCGCTCGCGCGGGGGTCCAATCTCTTACCGTTAACAGAAACAGCAGTGGCGGCGTCCATCACGGCAAGTCGATCCGTTCGTTCGTTCGTTCGTTCGTCGGTCGGGAATTCAGAACCGAGCTCAAACGAGGGGGGAGGACCGAGAGATTAAGACCCCTCGATGGCGAGGCGGGCGCGGGAGAAGCTCCGGGAGCGGCGGTTGAAGGAGCGGCCGCGCTGCTGCATCCACAACCGGATCGCGGCGAGGTTGTGGGGGAGGAAGGAGGCGCGACAGGAGGCGTGAACCGTGGCTGTGGCTGGCGACTGGGAACGGGAGGGTGACGGGAATTTATAGGCGGGAATCGGGAGGGGGGATCGGGAGCGGATGGGCGATCGACCGTGAGATCTGTGCCGGGTTGGGGCGGGGGCCTCCCGCAGCACGCGCAGCGTGGGTATTGGATCGGCGAGTTTTTTTTTTAATCTTTTGTCGTTTCGCTGAGCACTGTGGCAGTGTGGCACTCATTGGACGTATGCGCCCACCGTGCCTGTCTGACGATTCAACCGGGGAATCACCATTCGTCTCGCAAAGTGACAATCCTTCAGTAACCAACACAGCGTGAGAAGTGGTATCATGGATTCATGGTGAACACGAACTACAACCTCGATTACAGACGGCTTCAGAGTTCAGTTCTTGAGAAAGCGCAGTGGATGGGAAATTCACACGAGCGACTCACCCAGTGGTGTTGATTGCTGGCAATCAAATCGAGGACCGAGAAGCCAGATAGAAAACTGCAACAGTTAGGTCAGAGTACTTCTGATTTCTGAATGATCTCACAAGTGACAAGTCACAACGTAGTAGAACGCACAAACGATCACTAGATGATTTCTGAGTGAACTCCGGCAGCCAGATATTCAAATCTCAAACATGTGTCGTTCCGCCCAACATTGCCGTCTGTCGAGCTTCTCGACGTGACGCGCCTAGCGAATTTGACCTTTGCATCCAGCACCTGCTAGGCTGCTACCCTCCGTGCTGGCGTTTTTGAGGCCAAAAGGCGATAAATGGTAGCAGGAGTAGATTCGCGCGGCTGGTGCGATTGAAATTCGGGAAAATAATGTCCAACGTCTTCTTCACTCTGAAGTAATACGTACTACTACTACACGGCAGCAGCGGGTTCGTTCTGCCTATTCGGACGATGGATGCTGCTGCTGCTGCCGCGGTGCCGCTCTCTGCCGAGCAGCAGAAGGCAGCTGCAAAGCAGCGCTCTGTGTGTCTAGACCAAATCCACCTCACCATCCGCGCCTAGAAAACTCACCACCTCCGTTGGATGACCAGCGCTCGATGCCCACGTGCATACGCTCATGAGTCAAGAGCGACAGGGAGCATCGAACACGAATATAAAACCGAGGACCCTGACCATAAAAAGACATGATCTGTCTGTCCTCTCACGACAAAAAGATCAAGAAGTAGGCGTAGAAATAAGTGGCAGTACAAAGGCATCCCATGGAGCGTGTGCTTTGGATCCACACCTGTCGGTATCCGCCGCCTGCAGTTTTTTTTTTTTACAATCGGGTTTTAGCAGGATTTCAGCACAAGTAGCACAGACAAGCAAGCAAAATGTTACGAGGACTCTGCCAGTGGTTTTGATTGCGACAATTTGCTCAGGACATTGAACCGGTCCCAAGCACAAAGGAACCGTAATTAGGCACCAGCATGCTCTCGCTGGGTTCAGAAAAACCAATGCGACAGCAAGCAAAGTCTCGAGAAACTTTTTCTTTCTTTCTTTATTTATTCTGGTGAGAGCCACCTTATTTGTAATAAGGCCACACGGGCATCAGGAGTTCAGGACCATCACTTGGTCGCGATGAACAAGCCCCACCTCTGCTCACCAGCAGAGCTCCTCTGCACCTTTGCCTTCCATCCGTTCACAATGTCGTCATAGTCGCCCTGGGAATGAATGAAGAGCTAAAGTTAGAGATGCAGGCTTCTAAACTGCCGGACAGTTCATTGTTGAACTTCTTAAGGCCTTTGCCAAATCACCTGGCTGAAGTCAGACAGAAAATCAGCTTTGCTCTTTTCAAATTTATCCAGCTCCTTCTGTAAAATCCCGAGGAACTGGAATGCAACACAGAGCACTATGAGTATCATCAAAACCGGTTTCTGATCCAAACGTCTTAGTAGAACAGAACATGAGCATGCACACTGCATACATTTAGAGGGACAAACCTGATCAGTTCGGTCTTCAGCAATGACATGACTGAAACCAGCATTCTTGAGCATCTGATAGTTTGACGAACAAAGTTAGCATTACTTAGAACTTTGAAGGAATTCAGAATTTAGGTCAAAGAAATTGTACAAGCATGAACCGCAAAAACTTCCAGGTAACGAGTACCTGTCCATAAGCGTCCACGTCATGAAGGTCATAACCTCTCTGTTTAATGTATGCTGCAAACTCTTCTGATGGTTTCCCAGGACTCCTGCAGTAGTCGCTGATTAGGACCTTTCCCCCAGGCTTTAGCCATTTGAAGAAGCTCTTGAACAAGGAGGGTTTATCCTGAAGAAGCAAAAGCAACAAATGACATGCTAGTCAAACAGTCAAATAAAGATATGCCATACATATGTGATGTTGGACGGTGATTAAAAATTCCAAGATGGGGAACTTCAAGTTTCAATTCATCTCCAACTGGAGATACTATCCATGACTGTTTATGAGAAGGCTGTAGCTCTATCATCTAGGGGGGAAAGACACTCCAAATGGACAGTACATGAATGGTATGAACATACTTGTATATGAAGGATAGTATCACGGCTGTAGATGACATCGAATGTATGGTCAGGGTATGTCTTCGTTGTGCAATCAGCAACTTCAAACTCCACGGAGCACTTGCGCCCAACAGCACGCTCAAGGGCAAATAATATCATGTTAATAGAAAGATCAATGCCAACAACATGAGTACCATACTCTTCTGCCATATAAAAGTCGCCTCCCCCAATCCCACATCCAACATCAAGAACCTTCTGCCCAGGTTTAAGATCCAGTCTATCCACAAATTCTTTTGTAGTCTCTGGTGGATGGTGATAAATAATAACATTTAATGGCACTGCAAATAGAATATCACAAAAATGACAAAAATGGATGTATCCACTCACCAACTCCACCAGTGCTCACATAACCATCTCCAAAGATACGTTCATAGCGTAAAATTCCACTGGCTTTGTACTGCACATTGTCCAAAAAACTTTGAAATCCCCCATCTTCAGATGAATGTACCTTTTTCCATAGCCAACATATCTGAAAGGGCATGTTCATCATGGAGTCATGTTCATCACTAATTTCAAAACAATGGAAACACGTCTATGTGCATGTGATAGGACAGAGAAGTACCTGGTTTTGATCTTTCTTGATTTCTACATAAGCTCCAATGCACTTGAAAGTAACCAGAGAAAGATTGAAGGAAGTGCCATCTCGATTAAAGGCTTGGCACTCTTTGAAAACCTATTTGGGAAAAGACATCATCAACTATTTTGAAGAAAGAGGTATTCAAACTAAGAAAACTAAAGAGTGGAGCAGGTAAAAGCACAAAAACTTTCAGTGCTGAGTCTGATCCTGAAGTCACAGAAGCAAAGGGGAAGGAAGTGAGCGAGTTTGCATTCTCACCTTAGTATAAAACCTTGGTTCTCTATAGTGTGTTGGGTTCACTTTCCTTTCTAAATCCCCAGATTGATGGAAGCAAGATTCCCTAAAGAAGATATAGCCACCAACCTTCAGCCATTTTACCATTCTTTCTGCTAGCTTGTCAATCTACAGTAAGAGATAAAGTTAGCAAAAATCGAGACATATAATCAAAATATATTCTGATTCAGGACAAATGACAAGTGTAACCCCATCCATGCTAAAAAAATGCAGTTGAGTTTTTCTTAAACAATCAATCTTGAATCCAAATCTATGGCTCACTCATTACCTCCTCATCTGAAAGATACATCAGCAACCAGTTTGAAAATATCAGATCAACCGAGTTCTCTTCAATGATCAGGTCTGGGGATGTAACATCAGCACACATAAATGATGTGTTCTTGTAGTGGCCATTTGTGCTTTCATTCTACAAGAAAAAATGCAGAAAAGATACAAATCAAACAAGCATATCTATGTATAAATTAAAAGAAGGCATCATATTTCAGGCTGTCAAGCAAAAAAAAATTTAAATCAGAAGAAATTGTCAATTTCACTACCTTCTTAATGACACTTTCAATGAAATCCAGTGCAAAAACATGCCCAGCTGTTTTAGCCAGTTCACCTGTAAAGCGACCTATTCCAGCGCCCAGTTCCAGTACAGATTTCCCTTCATATGAAGGGAGTAAAGACAGTACCTACGGAAAAGAAGCACCAATATATCAAAATGTCGCAAAAATTAAAGATTCATTTCAAGCTCAGTGACCTAGTATACATTCTGTGGTATATTAGACTGTTATTCAAAATCAAATACAGCAGGGTTGATTGTAAATTAAAGAATAGATCAATTCCAATTTTAGTTCTCAGCTTCACAACTTCATTTACAGATTCCACAAGAAACAAGAAATATCGTAGCTGCGATATGTCAGGGCAGATGCTTCCTGTAAGGTTCATAACACCAAACAAGTTTGCATTTCAGACACAAAAATTTAACACTCTGCAAGAAAAAACGAGGGTGCCTTAGTACCTATCATAAAACAAAGCAAAGCAAAAGAAACTCAGGCTGTGAACTGGATTTATAGAAAATTACCCTTTTTCCATATCCCTAAATGTTGACAATCCAAGCTCCATAATGTGGGAAATAAGAATTTACAATTGAAACCGAAAAATTATGGGGCCATCTTATATGAGGGTAGTCAAATAAAATTTTTATTTTGGTAATTTGCCCTCAACCTGCGTTTATTTCACACAACAAATCAAAATACAGTGCTCCCAATTTCTTTGGACATTGTAGGGAAATGACCAACTCCCAGAAAGGTTTTAATATTGTTCGGCTACCATTAGCTTTTATTTTTCCAAAAGGTAATTCTTTCCGCGCTTCAGCTGAACAGTAAAAAGGTAAAGGATCAACAAACAGATTACTTATTTAAATGAAACAAATCTTCCAGCCACAATTGACCAGAGTAAAAGGGCGTATTTCCTCTAGACTGGGTATACCTAGGCAGCAAAACATTACACCAAGAGGGCACCAGTGGCATTGAAATCAGACAAGTTTGCCAAATTCTACTGTTTAACTTAGAAACTGTATAGGACACGTGCATAGATGAAGTTAAGACCAGATCACATTTCACTGACACGGATCACATTTCACTCGCAAAATCCGAAGAATATCTATCTGTCAGCGTCAACATTTCACAGTCATAACTCACAACACGCTTGCGTTGAAGCTGAGAGACCCATTTGTTTCACCAGGCGTCCCTCTTAGAGACTGCCACCGAGATACTCCATTTGGGAGGCAAAGGCAAAGGCATGACACATAATCCCCAGATGGCCAGATTCAAGCAGATGAGTCACGAACTCACAAACAATCACTAAAGCGACAGAGTGAAAATTGACAAAAACGTTGTCGCGGCATCACCTCTGGGCGGTCCTCCTTGTCGAGCTCGGCGGCGCGGGAGTCGAGCATCATGGCCTCGACGGTGAGGTCCCTGGAGTGCTCCTCCCAGTAGCTCCTCTGCGCCTTCCTCTCCTCCACCTCCGGGGTCCCTGCAACACCCACACAGTCCGAAACCATCACTCCCCACAGTCAACGCCAGCCTCCACACGAGACCCGCACGCCATGTGCTGGACACTAATCCCGAGCCAAAATCAAGCGCGAAATGAGCGCGCGGCGGGCCGATCGCTTACCATTCGCAGCAGCAACGGCGGCGGCGTCCATCACGGCGAGCCCGTGGCGATCGTTCGACGTTCAGCTTAGTGTAGCTCGAGAGCGAGACGAAGGGGATCAGTTCGGTCGGGAGGGTACTGCGAGGCTAATACCCCTCGACGGCGAGGCGGGCTCGGGAGAAGCTCCGGGCGCGGCGGTTGCAGGAGCGGCCGCGCTGCTGCATTCAAAATCGCCGAACCACGGGGAGGAAGAGAGGCGGCGTGAACCCGGGTGAGTGGGCATGGGGTGGGTGAGGCTCGAAGGCATTTTATAAGAGGGACGCTGGGAGGGAAGAAGGCTCAGTGCCTCAGTGTGGACTGTGGAGTGGAGGGCTGGAGGCGGAGCCGGCCGAGCGGTCGACCGTCCGTTGGATATTTGGATGGGACCTCCCTTCCGGCTGAGTGGATGCTGCACTGCGTCCGCGTCGTTTTCTACTCCCACCATTCCACGACTGCAATTATTGTCGATACCGCCGGATTCGTTGGGGGGAATTTTAAATTTCGCTCACCCTACTCGCGTGGCGTTTATCACACGTGTCCTCTTTTGTTGGTATCATGCCACCGTTCAAAGGGTATCTTATCTATTTGCCACGAAATATGTGCCCTCGGTTATTTATACTTTGAAGAAAAAACAGCGGTGGTCCTGAAGCATGTCCACCGTCGACAAGCAAATTGTCTCCATGACTGCATGTATGCATGTAGAGCTGTAGAAGAACAGTCGGAAGCCTCTTCTGATGACCGAAGTTATAAGGGATTCGTCTTACTAAAATTACAAAAGAAAAGCAGACAACAAACACAAACGCTACCTATTTTTATATATACTGTAAACATTGAACGGGTGAGAAAGAATGAGTTAATTTGGTCCTGGGCTGCTACTTTATTGACACGTAGCTTTACATCAGGAAAAACAAATTTCTTTACAGGGAGGAGGGTCCAATGGCCACCCCTAGATGGTGAAAACCAATGCACAGCAAAACGAGGAGCTATACAGGAATGGCGAAGCGGACAAAGCCTGTAGGGATGGCGACACAAAGCAGACGTGGTGATTGGCCTGATTGGTGGAAAACTGCACTTCCCGGCACGCAGATTGCTCATCTTGTACGGATCTCTACAAATTCCACATCTCGTAAGTGGTGTATGCCTAGAGAAGCTGCGCCGCTCCGAAGGGATTGGCCTGTGGGTGCATTCCATTCGCCGCCGGGAACGCGCCGAACCCCGCGTCAAGGAAGGGGTTTGCTGCAGGAGCCATGCCCGCGTGCTGCGGCTGTAGTGGCGGTCCGAAAGGATTTGCTTCAATCATCAAGGGGTGGGGCTGCTGAGCCATGGCAGCCATTTGAACTGACGGTGGGGAAGCTACTTGGTTCGACATTGCAAACGGATCGCTTGCCATGAAAGGGTTGGGAGGAGCTGAGCCATACAGCTGCTGTTGTTGCATCTGCCTGTAAGTTCCGTCATCATATAGGCTGTCCAATGTGAGCTTGTCAAATCCACCACCCTGCAAATGGAAATAAGATCCCAGATTGTACCACATCACATCAGTAAGATATTCTGAAAGGAAACCAACTGCAATAACAAAGCCATTTCTTCTAGAACACAAAACGACCAGATTCTAGTTTTATAAAAGCTAAACCATACTCAACGCAAGAAAATTAATTGTTTTGCCATAGTTCATCCATCTGTACTCATGTACGGTCGTACTTCCACAGCAGTCGGTACATACTTTTTTACCAACAGGTAGACCTTCATCTACAAAATCTAGTTCTGGACTTAGCAGAAATGCTCTCCTCAAACCCCCAATAAATCTAGTGCAAGTATCAACTAAGCCATACAATAGTTTAAACCTTTCCAGACCATAGTAATGATGACATGAGGTAGAAAACTAGCAACAACAAATGTCAATGATACGATGGGTGGCAACTAGCAAATCATGAAATGAAGGAGTTGTGGATATCAAGTTTTCCCTAGTATATGCTTTAACCGCCAATCATCAACAGAACATTTATGAGAAGCAAAATCCAACTGTTGTGGATGTGAAAAATTGCCCTGGAACTTGTTGGGAGCATTTTAGTTCCTATATGTTCAAGAGATATATTCTTGGGTGCAAATTAAACATACTGAGAAATTCCAGAAAGGGGTGGGGAGATGATAAATCAAGATACCATATATATTTACCATTCACCCACGTGAGAAGGTTTTAATTTTTATGCAAATGTATTTTTCTTTTGTGCAAATGCACTTTGGTAATATAGCAATCAGCTAGCCGTTGCTCCTAGATTTTAGCAGCAGGAAACCACCTTACTGGTTTTCACTTTTCAGACAGCAACTGAGTTGACCATAACAGTAGAAGTATAGGAGCTTGACAAACTTGCAAGAAAGCAGTAGGTAGCAGCATAGCAGTTCCCAAATCTTGACTTGGGAAATTGCGGCAACCACCAAAAGGTAGATATCCTTAATGAAAGATTCAAAAAACCTACCAAACTACTCTCCATAGCCAGTGGATTCGTATTGGTGCTTGGAGTGGCAACAAGAGCAAGCTCCCATCCTGTTGGATCAAATCCTTTATCTTGCTGTGTAGCTGTGCTTGTTGTTGAATTATCAACACCTGCAGAATTGCAGACACTTCTTAGAATTACATGATAGACAATACAAATTAATAGCACACAAAACTATGAATTAAGTTTGACTAATTACCTGTTGGCATAATAGCCAAGGCCAAAGCGTTGCTCTCCTCTATTACCGACACATTAGGGTTTGGATCACTTAACCCCTATGGAAAATATGACATTTTGATTAAAAAGAGATTGATGTCATATTCACTTTCTGAATTTTTTTCCACTTACCAGTAAATCACCAGTATCTGCGATCTCAGGCTTGGGAGGAGGTGAGGCTATTTCAGAAGTAGATGGTACTTGAGCAGGTTCTTCAACAATTTGTGGTTTTTCCTCTACAATAGGAACAGGCTCAGGAGCTGCTTCTGCTTCTTCCGGTTTGTATGTCAGAAGAAGTCGCTCAGGAAGTTCCTGATAAAATAAGAAGGATAGCCTGTGTCTAAGAATCCATCCTACAACCAGTAGATTGCCTAAGTGGTATGGTACAAACTTTGGCGATAGTTATTTATCTACCCAAAAAAAAATGAAATATTCACACTGATGACACAATCATCACAAAAATATTAAAGTAAAAAAAACAGGCCACAAATATTGAAGATAGCTGTTTCCTTCAGTTCAGTTTACACCAAGTAGTTTGCTGATTTTAGATATAAAGGATTAAAGTTATGAGATGCTCCTTTAGCATGCAATGCACACAGAAAGTACTAAACAAGCACCATCATCAAGGCTTCTACTTGTTAGTATGAAACGTAAAGGTGATATGCAAAAATCTAAATGGTTTATTAGAACCAAGGAACTAACCAGTGGCTCTGTAACTGGTAGCATTCGTGGAGCCTCCTTCACATACTCCTCCATGGTTGATAGGAATGTTTGTGGTGGCTGAAAATGAAATAAATCAAATCAGACTCCAACGATATATCTGGTGGTACATGATAAAGGTTTACATGGAGAACTCTGAGGCAAACGACCTCACCTCCCTCAAAGTGGGAAACTGGAAATTTCTTGCGAGCTCTAAGCCCCGGCAACTTTCATAGAAGTCAGATAGGCTTCCAGCCTGAATCATCAAAGATGTTGCTTGGTAAAAGTAGCAACTAAGCACAGATAATTGTTATATGCTGATTTTCTTCAAGTTAAGATATGTTGCACATTACTATCATGTAGAGTTACCTGCTGACCAGCCCTCCTGTAAATGTCAAGAGCTTTGAGTGCTTCATGCTTTGGCATCTCGAAAAACTACACAGTTGTTTGACAGCCAACAGGAAGCAGGGAGCATCAGTAAACATAGCTCGATGCAACATAGAAAAAATCGCTACTGCTTTGAAAATTTTGAAAATTAGTATACCTTGTCAACAAGGTTGATAATTCCATCATTTATCGCACAGTAAATTTTGAAGCTTTCTTTAAGAACCTGTACAGAGCCAGGAGATTCACTTAAATTGCATATAAGATTCCTCAATTCTAAGAATAAACTAGTCATAGAAGGAATCAAACTGCTCAACAATGGTAACAGAAAAAATAACACTCCACTGAACGGGCAATAAAGTTCAAGGAAAAACCAAACATATTCACAACTGATCAGTTGGATTGTTAAACGAAATATGAAGATCACCTTGAAAACTCTGAAGCAAAAAAATGACTAGAGATAAAGCTTACCAGAGCTAGAGCATATTGCACCAGATAATTGTTATTTGCGGCTCCTTCTGGCTGAGTAAAAAGAAAGAAAGAAAATCAGTGCCATGCTGCCTCTGTTAACAAAGTTAAATACAAACCAGAAAATATGAAAATGTTTATTAAATCCATTTCTTTAATCACTAATTTTAATTAGTAGTTGCAAGGAATAAGATAGAATCACCCGGCATCCAATAAGTCGATATAACAATTGCTGCAGCGCAGGCAATTGCTCCAGCAAGTCCTGAGAATTTAATTCTCTAGTTCTACTGTGACCCTGAAAATAAAGTAGTTTAATTATATGTTAAAGTAGCACCAGTAAATCAGTAATATAGTGACAAATAATTGATAACATGGTACCGCTCTGGTAGAAGGTGGTAATAAAATAAAAATATCAAATGACCATGTTGAGTCCAGACCTTTTCAGGTCCTTGACCTTGTTTTGACGAACGCTCAGCTTCAATGTCATACTTCAAGACCCTGAAGCATTCTAGTTTTTCCTCCAAAAATAAACCATATGTGCGAACCCATGAAGAATAATCCCAAGCTGCGTAGATAGGAAATTTAGATTAATGAAGCAGATTAATGAGCCAAATAAATCAAGAGGTGAAATTTATTTGAAGAAATACAAACCAATAGGGCTGGAGTCATCCTTGAAGTTTGACAGCTGCAAAATCCGCACTCTTTGTGTAAACGCAAGAAACTCTTCTCTGAATGTAGGATCACCTTCGCGGAGAAGCCTATGGATCACCACAAGTGTCTTCAGGGCAACCTACATAACATAAAGGAATGCATCCTACATTAACTGGCTGATAAGATGAAGACCTACAAAAGGAAGCAGGACACCCTGAGTAACAATTCAAAAAAATGAAACAATTTGAAGATCGGTGCTGCTAGAATAGCTGCAAGGAAACCAAAAATATCAGGAACACATTCAGAGTCATGCCATCTCAACTGAACTCCACTAAACAAGTCGGTCAAGACCCAGAAGGAGCCATTCAAAAGTAACTATTTAATATGAGAATGCAAAATTCCAGTATGCCAAACTGGCTTCAGGAGTCAGGAGTCAGGACAACCAACAAAACACAGGAACCACATAAGCTAAATAAAAAGGTCTCAGTTCTCATAAAATATACCACCTTAAAAAAATGTGAAAACATAGAATTTCATGGTTCTTTTGTAAGCTGAGCTCATTATGCTATGCAAAGAAATACCAGCTTGGCAGTAAAATCATATTTGCAACTTTGTAGGACAAATTTCGAATGTCATATAAAATCATGTTTGCAGTTGTAGAGAACAAAATGTTGTTGTTTCCAAATCCAAGATAACTCGTTCATACGCTCGAAAGCCAGTGCAAATTGAGATAATCAAGGGTAAATGCATACTGCAATGCCAAACTCACAACGCAATATACTATTATGTAACCAGTCATACGCCATCAGGATCTCCATTGTGCAGTGACCTAGGTTTAGGTGCCCAAATCAATACCACCGCATTATCAGTATACCACACGAAACAATCGAGCTTTGGGCTGCAGTCAGTTCTTCAGTGTGATCACATCTCTACTGAACGAAATGACATGAGACTATATTCAGTTAATTACCAGTACCAATACAACATCGGCAGCAACGCAGCAGCTAAAGCAACTACCAAAGCATCCAATACGCAGAACGGATCAAACAATCTCAACCAGAGAGCAACAGCGCTTACGATCCAATTCCGCGTCTTGGCGAGTCGCCGGGCAAGCGCGTGGATGCAGTAGGCGACGTCCGCCCGGGGCCTCGCGAGGGAGGTCGCCGCCACAATCTCTGCAACACCACCACCACCGACAAACCCATCAGACAACAAACGCAAACCGGGGAGATAGTTGGGGACGATCCGGGTAGCTCCACAACTCGCCACCCCGCTAAATTAAGCGAAAATCGGGAAGCGAGAATATCGGAGGAATCCACGCACTGCGCAGGTGGCGCTCCTTGGGCGGGGTCTCCACGTGGTTGGTGGCCCTCACGATCGCCACATCCAGATCCTGCAAAATGGATCACGAGCCAAAGGAAGCGATAAATCCCCAATGCAGCGCAGGCATAGATCCGAGCGCATCGAGAGGGGGAGGAGGATTCGACGTCGGACCTTGAAGTCGGAGCTGAGGTTGGCGAGGCTGACGGTGGTGCTGTCCTTGAGCGCGCCGTACGCCTTGCGCCAGCTCTGCAGCGCCGACATTGCTGCTGCCCCCGCCGCCGCGCCCGCGCTTGCCCGGTGGTGTGGTGTCGGCCCTCGCCCCGCGCTCGTTTTGCTCCCTCTCCGGTTTGGCTTTGAGGTTTGGTTGAGTGAAATTTCGGCCGCGGGCTCGCGGTACACGGACCTGCCAACCTTCCCCCAACAAATAGGCTGGCAGAGTGCGGAGAGCGCGTTCCTCACCTTCCACACCAGTGGAAGGCGTGTGATTGAACGTGAGGTTTCTTTTGATTCTTATTAATTTTCTTTTCTGCTCCCCTCCGACTATATATAAGGCCATGTTTCACTCCAAAATCCCAATTTTGGCACTATGCAAAAAGAAGATTCCCCATCATATCAAACTTGCGGTACATGCATGGAGTAATGAATGTAGACGAAATAAAAAACTAATTGCACAGTTTTATTGTACTTTGCGAGACGAATCTTTTGAGCCTAATTAGTCAATATTTGGACAATAATTCACAAATACAAACGAAACGCTACAGTGTTGCTACAGTAATTTTGGCACCCCAAAGTTGTGCAACTAGCCTAAATACAACACCGGCCTTTCTTTGTTGGATTATTATATAACTCCGGTCCAAGGCTGCATGCAGCCTGCAGAATAGTCCAGTGTCGGTGCCTACTCCGGAGTCCAGCTGAGTGCTAGCCTAGGATAGGATCTCACCGGATGTACTATGCACATGCAGAATTCATTCACTTCAAAAGGGGCCTGGAGACGTCAATGGCGTAGCTGAACTAGTTTCGCGTTGTCGTTGGGGGAGGCAAATTGATTAGTATTGTCCCCAGAATTAAGAAGAATTATCAAGTGTTCCTTAAATAAGCCTGATCTGAGATACCAGTTGTTTCCAATCATAAGAGCCAGGATGCCAATGATGAAGCAAAAGGCAGAGCCAAAATTATAAGCTGATGACGATCGGGCTTCACCAGGCGAAAGGGCACTACTGTTTCTCATGACAGTTCAAGAATCCGTGTGTTTTCAAACATGCATAAATTCACACTGTGACCTTGGTTGAACGTCAGAAAGGTTGGATCCGTCTAACTCTGAATCTCACCGCCCTAACAACGTTTGACAGGTCCCAGCCCTGGCTCATTTTTTAAAACTTCCTTTTTGCATGCCACCCCGGCTGTAACATCGATAGCTCTGTTTGCCATACTGCCATGTTAGTACACAATTAAGAAGCGCTATGATATGGGTTGGTTGTAAAGACGCTTGAAAGCTCGATCTGATGTCCTGAATGGCCCTACGTCTTGTTGGGTTCCTTCGGTGAGAAGAGAAGGTGTGGCAGGAGACGAGAGGCGCCGGTTGACAAGCACGTCTCGCCTGAGGCAGACGTCGGTCTCTGAAAGGCTGAAACTTTGGCTTTGCAAATTCTCTTTTTTGCCAATCGTTCTGTCCTCCATATAGCATATATGTAGTGTGGAGTACCAGATTTTTCGATCAGGAACAAAAAATGATATAAAAAAGGGAAACGAAAGGTGGCTTCTCTCTTTCGGTAGCTCAGGGTAGCTGGCGCGTCCCGGGGCCGCCAGCTCGGCGCCACCGTACTTGGATGTGAGAAGCAAACAGACGGTGGCGCCGGGTGTGGTTGGCAGAAGGCGTGAATCGCGCACCGAATGTTTCTGTTGCTCACGGCCGATTCATGCACAGGCCGCACACACCTCATTCTCTTTGAACCGATCGTCCGATCGAAAGGAAGAAACTCGGAGAAGGCGGCCAGCGGCGGTGCCGCTCACGTACACCGCGACGAGCCGACGATGCCCGGGGGGGGCCGGTGCAAAGACGTGAACCGATGGGGACTGAGACGGCATGCAAAAAAAAACGCATGGCAGTTGCCCCTTGTTATTATAGTTGGGGCGGGGAGAATATGCGGTGCCGGCAGCCCGGCATGCGGTTCACGCAGGTAAATCGGCTCGACTAGGCCTGTGCATGGGTCCAGCGACCCACCCAATCCATCCGTGTAACCCAACCCAATCTCGAAAAAAAACTACATCCATGGGTTGGGTTGAATTTCAGGCCCACCTATTGGTATGCCCTATTAGGTAGGTACATGGCCCAACCCAACTGACCCATCTAATCCATGTACGGTATCTGAAGGAGTCGTCACTGCTAGGCCACCTGCAAAATCGGCGATGGTCGCGGCGTCAGCGCAGTCGCCACCGCCGAGCTCCGCTCGTCATCCCCTGCCGGCGGCGACCCAATCCCCTCTGCGTGACTATAAAGATTAGTTCATTTGATCCCATCCTCCTCTCGTCCCAATTACTTGCGCTTCCCTTTTTCTCTGACGTATTAATGGATCGGATGTTGCTTGCTTACTTCTGGTGAGAGGTTAGGATTAGAGATTTTAGTGCTATAGATAAAAAAAATCACTAAGGTTGAGGCTCCGACAGTCCCACTGCTTGCACTCCCAGATCATTTCCCCTTTTTATTTTGACGTCTATGAGATCTGCTATGTTCTAGTTATTGGCTAATTTGTTTATTAAGTTCAATTTGTGATCAGCCCCATGATGGTAACACGTGGGAGTCGATTCTTAGAGCCCGACTAATATTGTTTAGCGTTTGGTGAGGTTCACGGTTCAATGATGTGATATTTTTAGTCACTGGATGTCTGGAAAATATCTAGGTCGTGAAAGCCTCGAATCTTCTGTCATGCCTAAACGCTAGGACATGAGACAAAGATCTCAATAGCAGCAGTGCCAGTACGCGTACACGAGATAAAGATCTCACACGCAGTAGCAATGGTTAAACAGGGACTGAGAGTTTAAACGTAACAGACTAACTACCTGGGAAAAATATGGCCAAAATAAGAGCATGACACAAAACATCTACATTCATCATTGAATAAATTTTAGTAGTTTCAATATTTCACAATATGCTACATAATATATCATAATATATGCATCTTTTTTCTCAGGTTGAGCTTTGGCGACGACTCTCCAAGACGCTCAACGTACCTCCGATGGCTCCGCCAGCTCCCAGGCTTGGGGGCTAAGTGCCAATTACTACTCGAAATATCTCCGGTGGCTCAGCAAGCTTCTAAGCTCGGGGGCTAAGCGCCAATAACTACTTGACGTGGCTTCTACGACTCACCTGGAGCATAAGCTCGGGACCTGGACACCGCAATACAACTCGGATGATGACTTGCGTGAATACTAAAGACCCTCGGATTGAATATTTAATCATTCCAAGGCTCGGGAGCTGATAAGCTACACCCAATAGTTGATTTTTTTTTCAAGACGAAGAAAGAAGATTCAAGATTTTAATGATCTTCAGCCTGATTTTTCGATTCAACCTAAGGCTCGGGGGCTATTCCATATGGAGTATGACTTCCGCTGCCCTCCATATCAGCAAAGAAGAAGATTACAAAATCAAGACGATCAAGAGCTTAAGCACCATAACCTCATGGCAGCTTTGAGGAACTTCGAAGATTGAGCCAGACAAAATACTCGAGGAGCACAAAAATTACTCGGCGAGAATCTGAAAAGTACTCGAAGACTGCTATATTCAACTACGAAGGGGGCTTGTCGGGGATAGATCTTCTGTACCCACAAGGACGGACTTTTTTTAGGATTCTCTTGTAATTCTACTAGAACTCATACCTTGTAATCCTACTAGGACTCCTTGTAAACGACTAGTAATCCCGCCTCCTGAAGTATATAAAGGAGGGCAGGGGTCCCTAGATCGTTAGGTGAAAATCTCGTAGAACCACAATAGATGACCAAATCCTCAATACCAAACAACACCAAGCGCAGGGCGAAATATACAACACCCCAAACAGGACGTAGGGTATTATGCTACTCTGGTAGCCTGAACCTGCATAAATCTGTGTCTTGTGTCTTCTTTTTACCTTCAAATTTCAGGTCTGACAATCCCCCACAAACCAATCTACTACCTCGGGATACCCCTCGGTAGGTTGCCGAGTATAAAATACTGACACCGTACGCCCGGGGCACGAGAAATCAAGCCTCCAATGGGCCTATTTGGCTGCCTAAGGCTGGGAGCGTGTGTGTGGAGGAAGAGAAACAGAAACTGAAGCCGTGCAAGAGGAATAGGTGCATTTGCACGATTTTTCTTTTTTTAAGCGGTACAGTATATTGAACTACGGAACACATGAAAATCTAATTATACTTTTCTCATAGTGATTTTTAAGGTTGTATGAGCATATTTCGTCTCTTCCCGTACCCTCACCAACCAACACTATTAGGGAATGTGCCTTCAGTACCGGATCCAAAACTCCCCTTTAGCATTAGTTGTGCAACCGGTATTGCTATTTCGGTACTAAGACCTTTAGTAACGGGTGAAATAACTGGTGCTAAAGGGTATTAAAAAAATAAAAAAAAGAAATCTGCTGATCAGAGCCCCGGCCGCACCCCGCCGCCATCCGCCCGAGCGCCAGAGCCCCGGCCGCATAGCACCTAAGCCCCGCACCGAAGAGAGAGAGAGAGGAAGGGAGGGAGAGAGGAAGGGAGGGAGGCGGCGTACTTACGCTGCTCAGCTACCGCATCCGGTTGCCGCCGCCGCCGGATCTGAGGGAGAGGTGGCCGCTACTCTAAGATCCACGTGCTCCTTGCTCCACCATGCCTTGCCGACGCTCTGCCGCCGCGCCGCCGGAGCTCCACCGCTCCTTGCCCCACCACCGCGCCCTCCCACCAGAGCTCCACCGCTCCTTGCTCCATCGCCGTTCCTTGCTCTGTCGCGCCCTGCTGACGCTCCGCCACCTCATCACGCCCTCCCTTCTTGCCTCCATCGCTCCTTGCCCTAGCGCCGCTCCTCGCCACATGTAAGAGGTGAGGGCTAGCGGATGGTGGGAGGGAGAGGGGCGGCAACGGGATCTGTGTGGGGGAGAGGGATGGGATTCATCTGGGGAGAGAGAGGGGATTCGGCGAGGAGAAGAAGAGAGAGAAGCACGGGTGAGAGGATGAGGGGACGAGCGGATAAGTGTGGGGAGGGGGTGAGTGTGGGGTGAGAGAGAGAAGGAGGGACTGACGCGTGAGGGAAGATTGCGATTTAGTACCGGGTGAAGCCTCCACCCAGTGCTAAAGGTGCTCAGGCACATTAGTACCGGTTGGAGATTTCAACCGGTACTAATTGTGACCTTTAGTACTGGGTGAAAGCTCCACCCGGTATTAAAAGGGGTTACGAGAGGCTCCTCGAGGACTAGCCGTTAGGTCCGGTATTAATACTAAGTACCAAATCAAAACGCAACCGGTACTGAGACTCGGGACGAATGTTGAGTTTTCCGGTACAAACACCACCTAAGCACCCCAAATAAAAAGAGCTGAAGCATGAGAGCCAAACTAGCGATCTACACTTTCACGGAAACGACCTTTTATAAGACGAGAACTCGGAAAGTACAGCATCAACCAGGAGGACACACTTACTCCAAAAAAAAGAACCCAGGAGGACACACTTGTACTTTTTCCTCAGGCGCCTGTTATTCTAACTTTGTATCCCTCAACTGAAAACACCATACATATCACAGAAAACCAGTTTTGCATTTCTCGCCTGGTGCGGCACACACTCCCTATTTCGCCCACTCCAAGAGCTGCCCCCCAAAAAAACGGAAACCTTGTCGACAAGAGACCCTCGGCGAGGAACCAACGAGAGAGGCGAGCCAACTCACCAGGACAGCAACACAAAAACACCGGCGTGACCGTGACACACAGAAACAAGCCCATCACAAGAACGGGCGCGCGCACAAGAACACAGAAGCACACCGGGGTAGGATTTACGGGAGGCGGGTGTGGGCTCCATCAGTGACTTTGATCAGTCGCGGTAGAAGACGAGCAGCGCGACGCAGCGGCAGATGATGCGGAGCCGCGCCCGGTGCTCCTTCACGGCCCCGCGGAGGCCCCTGCTACTGGCCCCGCCGCGCCTCCCCTGCTGCTGTCTCCGCACCACGACCAGCTCCATCCTGCCTCCAGCGCAGCTGCGGAGCAAAAACTGATGCCACACGACGGGGGACTGGGCAGCGGCTGCCGGAGCTCCTCCCCAAACAAGCTGTGGCGGCCGGTGCACGCTGGAGCTTTCGACGCAAACGATCGATCGAGCTGGATCCCAGCCAGCTACACGACCGGACGCAAAGCGCTCTTGGGCCGGTGCCGTTCCTCGTCCGCTCCTGCCGCGCTTATATACTACTCCTACTGGGCGCGATTCCTGGATGGTTCAATGTAGGTCGCGCTAGGTGCAGTCCTTGCGCGGCTACGGCGACCTAGCTGTGCCTGCACGTACGACGACTTGACCGCGCTTGCTTTACACGCAGTTCAGTGCAAATGCACCAACCTCTACTACCTGGACCCGATCGATCAGTCAACTGCAAGTCTGGACAACACGACGGTTCGTAATAAGCACGCGGGCGCGTATCGACGTGTCCAGATTATTAGAGGTAATCTCGACCGTCCGGCCGATGATGCCTGATCCCTTCCGTTTCCAGGGAGAGCTTTGACGGCGCTTAAATAACGCTGTGGGTGGGCTTTGATGGTCCCAGCCGGTGCCCGGGCGGAGTGGACGGACCGGCCCGCCTGATGTCGGTGTCATTGCCGCCGCCTCGCCGGCGACGGCACCACCGTACGCATCGCGAGCCGCCACCTTTCTTCGTGGATTTTGTGAACGCTTCTTCCTGCCTTACGATCGACGTCGCTTGACCCAGGAGAAAGAATCTTTCGCTCGATGCATGGAGCGCGAAGCAGTGCAAATGCAACCCATCTGACTCGCATCATTGCCTGCAAAAGTCGCCGCAGTCATGAACGGTTCGGGTCTCTTATCGATTGTGAAGTATAGCGATTGTCCGATGCTCTCTGATCTGATCAGATCGATCTGTCAAGCCTTGGCAGTCATTTTCGAGCAAAAATCTTCCAATAGGGCTCTCCTGGCTGGCCGATGACTGTGCTTGCATGATGATATGATCCAAGTAACTCGATCGATCGGGCTTGCATACGCAGGATACATGCATGGTACCCAGACGGCCGACGCTGCTTGGCCGGCTGGCACCTATAGATCGGCTTAATCTAACACCGGGAATTACTTGTCCACGCCACGATCTCGCATTCTCGCAGCTATATTGGCGCGCAATTGAGCCAGTTGACTAAAACCTTGGTGTACACAGCCGTTAACGTTGGCAGAACAAAGCCACATGGATCCCTTTTTAAATTCCGGTCAAACGATAGCTAAGCTGTTGATATATATGTTGACCGGAACTATACCTGGCCTATAATATTTACAGTCAAAGCCTCTAAACCTGAACAAGACAAACTTGCAGCTGCTTCGCTGATTAGTCAACGATTGCGTCTGATGATGATGAAGATTTAGGGCGGCATGGTCAGGATTCGATTCCAAAGTTCTTGCTAACCAAACCTACTTAATTCAGCGTCTTGGCAGCATGAGAAGTTGAGAACGTGATGATCAAAGATTTATACAGGTCAATGGTCATACGCATAATCAACGATAAATATGCGACCATGAAACCGTGACTCACTTCAGCCATTTTGGCTTTCTAATCTTCAGAAAAAGGTCCCAAATGCCTGGGGTACGGTTTCTGCAGATAGGTACCCGATCGAACAAACTGTGATCAAGTGGTATACACATGTCTGTACGACTCATTGCAGATCAGCAGATGATATCATGAGTTCCAAGTTGGGCTTGACGACATTGTTTAGAGAAACTTCATTGTCCTAACTCGCCAGGATCTTCCGAATCGTCGACAGAAACTAAGATTATGTATGTATGCCTACAACTAGACAGAGGATCAAGTTGATTCCAAAGATATAGGAGTATTAAGCCTACGCATGTGGCCAAACATAGCCCTGACTGAGATTTCTGTATCTCCTGTGAATCAGATGATTCACGAGGCATTATATGGTTCGCAGATTCTGGAGGCTCTGTCCCCCCAGATCTCGAGTCAAAGGGTGTACCGGCCGCAAGTTGCCAAACTGCATCTTTGTGCTTTGAGGTGGCATGCAGCTGATCACTCCAGAGACGTGTGGCTTATTACCACATCGAAATGTAATGCCTTACATTATTATATAAAATCTGACAACTAAGCAGTACAAAGTCTTCTCTTAAAAAAATGTGGCAGAGAGAAGGTCCATCTCTCTCATTTCTCCCCCTATATATAAGCATAAGAGTATACTTGCCCATAGGCAAACAGTAAAGGATTCCACTCAACACAGCCTGCCCATTCTTAAGAGGAAGCAAGCCCTCCTACCCAATGATGAACAAGACAACGAGCCAAGAGAAGAATAACCGGGGCGGCATTGGTAGAATGCTGAAGGAGCAGAAGTCGAGGCTGTACATCATTCGACGATGTGTCGCTCTGCTTCTCTGCCATCGCGACTGATCAATGATCAGCGCATTTTGTTCTTGTCAGAGAGTCCATTTTTTTGTTCTGGTTTCTAGCTCCAGAATATAGGATTGTTAGCAATTCTCCGGTTCGTGTGTATACTTTCTTTAGGAAGCTCTGATGTACATGCTGTTGGTTGTTAGTTTATCTTCGTTTCTTTGACCCTTTAACACAAATGTTTTTGACCTCGTTGGTTGGTTCTGAAATTCCTCTTGTGTGTATTTGAATGACCACTTCAAAAAATAAATGCAATGTCTTTGCACAGCTGTAATTTGAAGATAGTGTCCATCTGAACTTGTCTTTGCACAGCTGTAATTTGAATCTAAGTCATTGGATCGGGTTACTAGTCAATGTTTATGTGGATTCTGAGAGATCAATGAACTAAAAGGCACCGTACCAGCCAAGATGCATTGATATCGAGCTGCATATAATCTCTCTTCCGTCAAATACTAAATGTTGTTTGGACTTCCTCACAGTGTTGGTTCACACTGAAAAATGCAAATTGATCAAAGACTCTCTGGTATTCTGCTGACAACTCTTTACTTCGCTGACACTATTTGGTCTTGACCACAGACCTGCATCGAAAAAGAAATTAGCAGCTCCAGATATATACCATTTAATTTGTTTATTAGTTGTCACTGAAAAAAAGGGTGGTGGTAATGTTTGAGCTGCTATGTCAGATGATGAAACGAATGAAGGGACCAAACATATGAAGCCTAATTTCTAATTTCTAAACTTCTGCTCCCTTCGTTCCAAATTGTAGGTCGTTTTAGCCTTTTTAGCTGCATAGATATTATGCACGGGCTAATGTTTTTAGAAGCTATTGTATTTGAAAATTATTTAGAAATTAAACTCCTAACTAATAATTAAAATTGATTACCTACCACTCTCTTATTTTTTCGATACGTCAATATAATACTTATATAGATATGTACCTATCTTTGTCCAGTTGTGATTGATTTTTAATTAATAATTACTCTATGCACTTTTTCATCCATATTCATACTTTTTCCATTTTGTATCGCACCTCCAATCCTCCATACATTATGTTTAGCATGCAAATCAATATTTTTCATCGATTCCTCACATAGATGTATAAATGGTCTAAATGGTGACACTCATCATGTGTATATACTTTAACTTAGTATTTTTCATATTAACAATGACATAAATAGGTAATTTAGAATCATATATTAGTTTACTTTTTAACATTTCTGTATGATGCACACGAAGATAATTAGATTAAGATTTAGGTATTTAATTTAGGTTATTTTTAATAACAACATATGTGGGTAATATAGATAAAATTTTAGAATGACATTTTAAGTTATACTTTATAATGATATGTATTTGTAAATTGGATGAAGATTATGGGTTTACTTTAGATTATTTTTTATAATAGTTGAGCTCAGTGATTTAGATATAGGTTTAGAGCTCATTTTTGAATATTTTCACAATGATAGTGGTGGGTAACTTTTTAGAAAATATAGTAGATCAATAGCTATGATTATTAGAGTTTACTTGGTGTTTGATATTTTTGATTTTTATGAGAATTTGTCTATTTTTTCTAGCTTGTCTCGTGGAAACTAATGCGGAGTCTCCAATGGAAAAAAATGGAACTACATTGCTAAAAAATATTACCATAAGCTACCTCTCGTTTGTTAAATATTCGAACACAATACTTATATAGATATATATACTTATTATCTTAATTACTCCATAATATTTTCATCTACCTTTATAATCTTTAACTTTTCACTTTGCATCGCAGGTATGCGCTTGAATTTGTTTAATGAACCCTAAGTTTGTGATACAATTTTAATATAGAAATTTATATTCTCATCACTTCCTCTATATCTTTATAACTGGTGATACACATCATGCGTATAGACCTTAATTATTATATCATATACCAATAGTGCAAAATATGGATGATTTAGAATCATATATTGTTGTATATTTTTAATTAAATTTATTTGATTCAAACGTAAGGTTATCATGTTATTTTTAATAACAGCATGTGTGGGTAATATAGATGCAAATTTAACGGGTTACTTTAAGTTTTTAAGTAATAGTGGTGCGTAATTCGGTTGCAAATTAGGGGGTTATTTTAAATATTGTTTATAATGGCGTAAGTGGGTAATTTTGATGAAAATTAGGGGGTTACTTTAGTTTATTTTATATAATGGCATAGCAGAGGTGGGTAATTTATATATAGATTTAGGGGTTACTTTAGGCTATTTTCATAATAGCATAGGTGGGTAATTTTTTAGAAAATATAATAGATCTAATGGCTATGATGATTTGAATCTATCAATTGATGGTCGGATGTTTTTGCTTTTTTTTGAGAATTTCTATGATTTCTCTCTTTTCTATAGTGTCCACCTAGGAATCCTATGTGACTTCATCTAGAGGCTTCAAAAGGAGCCTCCAATTAGTAATAGTAAGATTTGGAACGGAGGGAGCAGTTGGTTAACCTGATTGTTTAAGCACATATGACACTTATGCAATTATTTGTACATAATCTAATAGTTAGGACTTTTTCCCTGTCGTGTTGTTGGATTTTCTGATATCTGACGCACATATGACAATTATTCAAAAAAAAGTACATATGACATCTGTGCAATTATTTTGTAACTAATCTTTTTTGAAGGGGGTTTCGTAACTAATCTATTAGTTAGGACTTTTGCCCTTTCATGTTGTTGGATTTTTCATTGACCCTCGCTGTCGCTGATTGGCTTTCGATTTGGTTTTCCTTTCCTGGAGAAACCATATATCCGGCTACGCAGCTTGAGATGACGCGGTGGTCTGCAGGCCATCCATCTCCTCGGGCGTACACGCGCGGTACACCTAGCCCCACCTCCTCTACGAGAATTTTTCGGTCCAAACCATGGCCGCGAAACACCAACACCATGCCGACTCACTCACTCACCGCGCACGGGATGGCGGGAGCAGCCGGCCAAGAAAAGAGAAGAGGCCTTGCCGACGACGCACGGGCGCACTACCAAAGCATGGAAAGCACGAACAGGATGCTGGCAATGGCATTCCGGGCGGCGGAGCACATGCTGGGCTCGGTGATGTCGGCACTACCTGTTGGCTGTTGGCCCCTGGCCCCTGCGCATATGTACCAGATGCCGCCGCATGCACGGCTCGGGTAAAGGAAGCGTGCGCTTGGACACTTGGGTACTGGTTGGTTCAGTGAAGCTTCGTTCGCAGTTTCGCACAGGTGCGGACACTCGAGGTACAGCTACCCAGGCCGCACCGTACGAGGACGTACGAGGAATTTGGCCAGCGCCCGCGCCAGCCGGTTCCTTCCCTGGGCTCGGGATCCATCAGCCGAGGTGTGCTCCGACATGCGCGCGTGGACCCAGATGACGATTCGAGGTAACCCCGGCCGCCCGTCGCCTGATCACGATTTGCAACTTTGAACTGTTCCCCGGCGAAAGCGAGGGCGGCGCGGCGGTGTGTGGCCGGCGCCGCGCTCCGCTTGCTGGCGGTCATCGCCGGTGCGCCGTGCGGCGAGCCATCGAACGTTTCTTAGGAGATTTGCAAATACTTCCTGTCTGCTCGCGTCACCTGGATGGATGAACCCAGGAGGAAGGAACTTCCTTCCAAGGATCTCGAGTGCAGGTTAAGCTAAGCAATGTAATCATGGGGACTTTTACCATGGGAAATCGCTAATAAGCTTCGCTCTGAAGGCGACTGGGGTTTCTGATCGACGTTAGTTAACTTTGTCAGAGAAGGGCCCATCCATCGATCCTATTCCCGTACGGAGGTAAATTACGGCTGCAGTACCCATTGCAGGACTGCATTCGCAGGGTTCGTTGTATCCAGACGGCTGAGCACGTCGGCTGGCTCCTGAAGCCAAGAAGATCAACCGAGCTCAGACATCAGAGGTTACTCGTCTACGCGATGACACGCGCACAAGCCAGTTGACTGAAAACCTTAGAGGGCCCAAACGCTAACGTTGGCAGAACAAAGGCGCGGCTGTCTATGCTGGTCAATCGGAAGCTGGCGGTTGGATGGTTGATGCAATCGGAAATCATCACCTGTCCTAAAATATTCAGTCAAAGCACCTAAACTTGAAGATAACACAAACGAAATGCACAGCTGCAAATGCAAGGCACTCTGTCTCTGGCTATTCAACCATCGTTGCTTCATCTGAAGCTTTGGGTATTCGATAAAAAGAGAGAGAAGAGGCTTTGGCTGTTCAGAATTAAGATATTCTGCCTTCCAGTTCTAGGTGTTATAAATAACAGTGCAGTTCAATTCGCAAGATCTATAGGATCATGTGGTCACATGCGCCATCCCCGATATCCCCGATCCGTGGCCACAAATCGCTAGCCATCCTTCTTCCAAAAAAAAGAATGTGAAACGCGAGGAGCGTCCGGAAATAGATATTCAACAGGCTGAAATATACTGTTGTGGACATGTCTGTACAGCTCGACGCAAATGCGTAGCAGGGTGAGATCAGATCAGTGATGACTGCAGGCTGGCCTTGGGGAGCATTATTTAGGGGAATCTTATGATCCCAACCCATCAGGACCTTTCAAGCTCTGGAGAGAAACTAAGATATGTATGCCCAGGGCCAGACATGGCCAAGTTGATGGCAGAGAAGCATGGATGTTTAGGCCACCAAACAAAACTTTAGATACATGCGGCATCACGGTCCACAAATTTTAGATACATTGTCCCCCCTAGATCTTGCATCAAATTTCGCTCAAATGCAAGTTGTCGAGCTTAACTGTGGCTTGTCTTTAGCGAAGTGGAATAATGCCACATTGAAATGGACTACAATATCACAAGCTTACAAGTTACAACTAAGCAAAGGGACTAGGGGATGCCTTATCTTTAGAAAAATGAGGCATTGATTTGGGGCCCCGCCGTTCTCGCCCTATATAAGCGCACCAGATGTTAGGACAATGACCATGCCAATCAAGCAGAAACACTTATGCTGGTAGCAAAAGAATAGAGGCACTCAGCACAACCTGCCCGTTCCTTGAGAGAAACACCCCGTGACTTCACAACCAGGATGAAAAAGGCTATGAGCCAAGGGAAGAATGGTTGCGGCCTTACCAGGATGTTGAAGAATGGTTGTGGCCTTAACAGGATGTTGAAGGAGCAGAAGGCAAGGCTGTACATCATCCGGCGATGCGTCGTCATGCTTCTGTGCCAGCGAGACTCCACGAGTGATTAGTGATCAGTGTTTTTTTTTGTCCAACACTCCAAATTTTCTTCTGGTTTCCTTTTCCAGAATGTAGGATTAGCAATTCTTTGGTGTACATAGTGGTGTTTTTTTAGTTCGTCTTCCATTCCTTCAGCAGTTAAAGCCCATGCTTAGTACCTTTTTAGATTCTGATATTCCTGTCGTGTATTTGATAGATCAGGAATACAGAACCTGGTTATTTCAAAGAATAAATGCAACAATGGAAGAGTATTCATCTGTAACTTATGGTTCCATATCAGTGTGTCGTATGAATGTTCGTGATGATGATCTGTAATTTAGAAAATGGCATGACAGCTGCACCTGAAGTATCAAGGTATCAGCATCTAGCATGCAGCATCATGCTGTGTGCATATGAGTATATGACCTACATTCTGGCCTAGAACTTTCAGAACACCTGGCATATCTTACCCAACAGTTATATTAGGTGTTAAATGCTGAATTTTCATGTCATCTAAATGATCCGAAAGCTAGACAAGATGCTTTTCTAGCTAAAACCTATTTACATGCCATCTTGAAGAATCTGGAAGAATATTGAAAGGTTTGCTGCTAATTTATTTGTTTTGAAACTTCTATGCAGTAATAAAACCAAACCACCAGTCTTAACTTCTACAGATGCGAACTCTTTTGTTATTTCCAATGGCACTGCCTACTTGGTTGTTTCCAGTTTTGATAATACATGCTAATGCAAGGATGTGCTGTTCAGCTCAAACTACAAATTGTTCTTAGACCTTAATTCGTTGCTTTGATTCCAAGCGATAAAATTTCTACAAAGTAATGTATGACCCATTGACTGGCAGGAAGATTTAGCATTTTACATGCAAGATTCCATAAGATGTGTGGCTCAAATTGTCACTTGATAATTGATACCCTCCATGTTTTTTTTGAAGTGCAATGCTTAACTTGATTTACAGAAAATTTCGCTTTACAACTGCTTTATTCTCAAGACTGGTTTGTGTTGTTCCAAACTGGCTACAGATTTCAGGAGTCAATTAAGTTGGAGTGCACTGTTGAACAGTAATCCAAAAGGGAAATAAATGTCATGAACACAATAATTCGGATCGGAAAAATAACAAATTTTCTAGCAGGGCAACACTCTGCATGGAGAAGTGCTTGGGACATTGGTATTACAACACCACTACAAGCCCACAATTTAACTAGACTCTAAAGTATCCCAAAGTCCATCATACAATATTCCCTTAGGAAATACATCAACATGATAATTTTTAAGTGAAAATTATCCTTAAGTTTCCGCAGTAAGTCAAATGATGAAATGAAACATGAAAAGGGCATAAACTTCTGAGATACCGCAGTTGCTTCCATTTCGTGTCATCAAAATCTGTGCAAATCTGATATTTTGATGACGCTAATGTGTTATGTGCATGTGCATATGCATGTGGGGTGCCTTCTGCTTCACCTCTTTCATTTTCTGTCAAAACCGCAAGTTCCATATGCTAGTAAGATGCAGTAGGTCCATAAGTTTCTACTTTCATCGGTTAATAATCAAATTAAAACACCCAAAAACTAAGGATTCTGAGGAAAACTAAGTAAAGGGATGGGCTAAACTATCTGCTAATCCTATTTCCTCTACATAGAAATGCAGCCTAATAATGAAAGGCTAGTAGATGTCACTCGCCTTTGGCACATGCTGGTTGGAAGATTGGGAAGTTTCGAAAGGACATGAGCTGCTCGCCTGCTTACTGCAGAATGAACAAGGTATACAGTACTGATGTTGATGCAGATTTTGGGCTAATCAAGGAAAGGAAGTCTATGTAACAAGCAACTGCTAACGAATTCTGTACTATAAATCCATTGCTCTAGGTGGCATATGACAATGGAGAGTAATGAAATACAAAGAGATGTAGAAGGTAAAACATTGTTATACACTAATATCATTCGCAATGTAGAAAAACGACACTACCATGGAGGTGGAAATGCAACCTTAAATGGAAAACGTCCTTGTAAAGAAACAATGATGGGAGTGCCAATTAGTAGCAATGCCAATACTCACACGCATTTGATCAAACACATGGCATGAGGTAGGAATGGACAAAGCAAAGGCAGCATTCCGCGCACACGGCTAAGTCGGCTGCATTGGCCGCAGCCTCTTGCTTCTGCCTTGCTGCCTGACCCGGATTGCCCTTCCTCCTTCACGACCAGCTCCTCCTCATCCTACTTCCCGTGGGTCTCCAGAATCCAGATGCGAATCCACATGACAGGGGCTCCTATATGCCTTCGGGGGAAGAACCGAAGAAGATGGGAGCAAGTGAGCAACGATGAAGAAGGTGGCGGAAACTGGGGGGAGCCGGCGGAGTGACTTGATCTCGGCCCACGGAAGCATCTGTTGGCCCACAAGAAGCAGGCTGTAAAACTAGTTTGAGTGATTTGTACATATTTATTTTTTTCGGTATAATGCAATTTGTTAACGTGTGCTACCATCTTGCTCACTTTTTCAGACTAATTGTTCACGATGTTAAGTTATTTACTTATTTTTCTATACAAATTTTGTTCCTCTTGCAAATTCATTTACCGCCACGTAAAAATATTTTGAATTATTTTATACGTTTACTTATGAACTCAAAGAAAAGCCAAATATCCTAGTATTGGTCCAGTAACACTCAAGCGCTCCTCTTGCAATTTCCTGCTTGGTTATGGACCTGCACGCTGTTCCCCTGCTCCGCGGCCCGCTTGCGCAATCTCTCTACTCCACGGCCTGCTCGCAAGCTGCAGCAACAGCTGAAAAAATTGTCACCGCTGCAGCTGCACTCGTGCCGCTCGGTGGGGGGCTCGGAGCGAGGCCGAGGTTGCAGCTTTGGTTGCAGCCCTCAGCTATTTTGTTCTTACTCTTGCTTATTTTTAGCATCCATCACATCGAATGTTTAGATACTAATTAGGAGTATTAAACGTAGACTATTTACAAATCTCATTACATAAGTGGAGGCTAAACGTAAGCAAGAGTAAGAACAAAATAGCTGAGGGCTGCAACCAAAGCTGCAACCTCGGCCTCGCACCGAGCCCCCCCACCGAGCGGGA
>NC_028454.1:34103343-34120744 GCF_000263155.2 Setaria italica | reverse complement strand
CATGAAGGACATGATGCCCGAGGCAAAAGTGATGCATGAATGAAATGAAAAGCTAGATGCAAAAATGTGGCATAAAGAAATTGCTCCAAGATGCAAACAATGATGCTGGAATGAATGCATGCCACAATGAACTGAATGCTAGATGCAAAATGGATGCATAGAGAACATGAATGCCTAAAGCCCCCATGATGCATGAATGCAATGAGCGCAAGATGCAACAATGATGCATGAATGCGTGCAAGTATGCATAGAAAAAAAAAAGGAAAAAACGGTGGGACTCCGCTCAATGATAGAGTAATATAAGAAGAGTCACATTAAACGTTTAGCCTCAACTTATGTAATAGGTTTTGTAAATAGTCTACGTTTAATATTCCTAATTAGTATCTAAACATTTAATGTGACACGTGCTAAAAATAAGTAAAGGGCTGAGCGGACTGCTGCCTGGTATCTGCCTGGATAGCAGCCTGAACCAGGCAGCAGCTTCCTCCGCCAGGTCACCAAAATCGACTGACTGGTGCCGCGCGGTGCTGCGTGAGTTCTCTAGTCACCATGATTACTCCAGCTCTCTAATAGCTCGTATCTTTCTGCTTTGGCATCGTGGCTTGCCTTTTTTTTTTTTGGCATTGTGGCTTGCCTGAATCTCTACTCTATCTCAAATGACCCGCGTGCCAAGGTGGCCAAGGTGTCAAACTCCGCTACTGCAAAGATCAATCGGCTGCATCCCACTTTCACAGTCAGCAAACTTGCACCGATTCAGCGAGATACGATTGGATTCTAGCGATGAGTACAAATGGTTGGGATTAATGAAAGCACACGAAAATGTATGCATTCTCTATCTTACAAAGCAAACTTTTTGTGCTTTACATTTTTTCCCAGGCAGCAAGCTTCAACCAAACAATCCACTCTTCCGGTTGCTTGGGTTGCTTGGGCAGCGAACATATTCACAGGCAGAATGCATGCAGCATCTTTGCTCAAGCAAATGATCAAGGGGTGCAACCAAACATGCCCCACGTGCGTGCGGAGCGAGTGAGCGAGAGGAAAAATGGTCTATTAGCTCCCTCAACTATCACGAATGCATGAATATTCTTCCGGTTCTTTCCTATCTATAAAATAGAGTGATATCAAACCTCCTAAACTCCAAAAACTGGTTTATTTTTTTCTGACTAATCCGGGACACGGTGGGTCCAAAGGAAAGGCAGAGTCTATTGGAAAGCGTACGATAATGAGGTGAACGCCCTCATCGCGGCAACGGAGGTGATTGTGACAAGGAGCAAGACGAGTCCAGCGCGGAAGGACATGGCCACCTCGACCTTGGCTGCCTTTTGAGATGCTGGGGCACAGTCGGGCAGGTGGAAGGAAGCGCACGAGATGATGAGCATCTGACGGTTGCCGTGAAACGGGAGAAGGACAAAGCTATATTCTACCATGAGTTGAGCCAGCAATATCTAGTGTACTTGACGACGTGGCACTAGATAGGCAAAAATGGGGTTGGAACCATGGTAGGAGGGAAACAATATTGTTTTCTGGTTCATCAGGAGATTTGATATTGGATTTCGTAGTTAGAGGAGGAATACATACTTTCATAATAAATTGAAGGAGTCAATATAGACTTTTTTCGTAAGAGAGAGGCTGACGATGATGGGCCTTAGGCCCATGTGCTCGCTCCCAAGCCAACTAAGCAAGCATATCGATGTCGCCTACCATATATATACATGCTATAGGCTATAGTGTTGGGCCTGCAAGGTCGCTCCAGCTATACCATATAAACAAAAGCGAAAGCCTCCAGAAGGTGGATCCAATCACCTTATCCCTTCATCGCTTCACTTCGTCCCCGGCGCAAGCCGGCGACACCTCCTTGAGGAAGGGCGTCGTAGAGGAACATGGCGACCTGTTCTTCAAAAGGCAGCGGTGGGCGGCGGGCGATGAGGTAGGTCCTCTTCCTCTTTCTTTTTCATCCCCCGAATTGAGGCATGATGGTGCCCGAGTTAGGGTTAGGGTTAGGGTTAGAGTTAGGATTAGAAATTTAGGGTTTCCATGATCACCAGCTCTTGGAGGGGTTCATCGAGCCGATGGTGGAGGCGGTCGTAAGGGCGGTTGAGGCAGGGGTATCATGTCCAGAGCGTGAAGGAGTCGAACAGTGGAGGCAGCCGATGGGTGAATGTCAAAAGTGATTTGCGTTGGTGGTGGTGGTGGGGGGGGGCGATGGAGGTAGCGGTACACCAAAGCTGATCGAAGGTGATGGCCTTGATTAGTGATAGATGATCGCTGGCGGAAATGTGAGGATGAGATCTTGATGATTAGTGATAGGTGACTGCGGAAGCGGCGGAGTTGTCGAGGTTCATTGAATTTGGACGGTACATGTCATCACCTTCAAAACTGTGCTTACACCAGTTAGTAAAGTATAAGTAAAAATATCTTTAAAAAAATAAGTATATAAAAAAAACGCTCGGCTGTGCGGCGCCCGCGCCCCTTTGGCTCGGCAGGCACGAACCCACGCTGCCAAACCGGACGTCGCGGAGACACTTACGCGTGGGCCCGGTAGAACCACAAATGGTCCCACGCGTCGGTCTCCTCCGCCCTATAACGTCGTGCAGGCCAGCGGCCAGTCCTCTCGTTGGCCTGGCCCTCTCTGCTCCTCGCCTCCTATCCCCCGTGGCCTGAGCGGCCGCGTCGGCCCCCTGCTCCTCCCGCCGCCGCGTCGCCTGCGGCCACCGCTAAAACAGAAATCCTACCCCAAACCCAATAGCCGCTGCCGCCGCCGCCGCCGCTGCGTACTCCCCCCCTGGCGCAGACCCGCGCCCTAGCTATCCCGCTGCGTGCCCGCGAGGCTCTGCGCCCCTGAGCTAGGGTTTAGGCCCCGAGCCCATGGAATTCGGGGCGGACGGCACCCGGTGGTCGCAGCCGCGAGGCGAGGCAGCCGAGGCGTTGCCGCCGCCGCCTCCGGGAGACCGCGGGGAGGTTGCCTCGCCCCGCTTCGATTCGTCTCGTGCCTTCAGGTGAGCCGAGGGTCATACCTTCATAGACTTTTGTATTGTATCGAGTGATTCCCTCTCCCAGGCGTGCTGGCGAAATTGTTTTATATGGTTAGGTCCGTTGTCTTCATGAATTTCGGACTTGAGGCTGGTTTTAGTTGGAGTCGACGTGATAGGAAGTTACTGAGGAAATTGTTATATGATTAACCTTCGTAGATCTGACTTGCTCCGTTCTGCATCCGTGCGTGCACAACTGTTCTTGTGAGGTTTTATGAGCGTGGGCTTGGCCAAGTTTGTGATTTTTTGTTGTTAGCATCTGGGAACCTGAGTTGGAGCCTAATATCAGTAATGGGTGGAGATATTAATTAATATTTCGCACGAACTGGCAATAACAGGATGAATGTTCAGTTGATTTAGCATGGATTGGTTGATACCATCTAGTAGGAGGATGAAGCAATGGTGTCAAAGCTTTGTTTCAATACCACTTTCATTAATTCTATTGAAGCATGGTGCTTTGGAATGATGTTCATTCTTGCGGGATAGAAGTTTGTATTATCTTATGTATTGTCCTTTGGTCAAGACAAAGTCTGGTCCAAGAATATCTTTAAATCTGTATAATTTTGATGGTTTGTCCCTATTGATTCAAGTTTATATATTGTTTAAAGTGTCATTGGTCTGCTTTAAGCAACTTGAGTACCCATGAACAACTTGCTGAGATTCTTTGGAGGCTATAGAATTTGACCTAATGTTTAGCGTAGTGCGAATTAATGATAATGTGTTTATTTCTTTATTCCTTCCTTTCTACTTGGGAAAACTGCTGTGGTAGTTCTCATATATCTGTTTCTTTATGACAGATTGCTGAGAGAGCTTGGCACAAATGTAACAGAAGATTTGGTTGTGCTGATGCCAAATTTGCTGTCATTTTTGAAGCATGATGATCCTGCGGTTGTTAAGCAATCTATAGCTAGTGGGACAAATTTATTTGCTGCTGTATTGGAAGAGATGGCACTTCAGGTTGTTCTTTGTAAAACAGATATTTATCAATGAATAAATCCACAGTTGTTGTAACTACCTACCGTTGTGATGTTGCTATGGTTATTTTATGAGGTTGTTTGCTTAATTGTTTCTGCAACGTCTCACAAAATCCATCGGAGTGAAAAACTACGCTACAAGAAATGCCTGTTGCCTAACATAAAACCTAGTCTTCATAGGAAGAGTTTCCAAGCTCCAAATGCCAAGCATTTTTAACTGCAATGCATGCTGTAGTTGACCTGTTATTGAAGACAGTGTAAATCCAGCATTTTTTGTTGTTTTCTCCTGTTTCCAGTTTGTCAGTTCATGCAGAACAGTAACAGCCATTGACTTAAAGTGCTGCTGATGAAAGCACTTGTCTGTTCTCGACTGTCGGCATGTTGAGTGTGCATGCATCTCTTTTTGGTCATCCAAGAACTGAGGACCACAAAACCTAGTGTGCTACCACTAAAAAGCCAACCATTTCAGTTGTTTGCAAGGATCTGTTCATCTAATGACCAAAACCTCCAAATCATTGTTAATGACTGGCTTTTGGTGGTTTTATTCATCTCTTTTGTCTGGAACTCATTGTTCCCCCCCATTTTTTTAATAAATATTTGCTAAATTGTCTGGGGCAAGAGCAGACCTGACCCAACAAATGCTAGAATAGTATGGACAGAGCTGCATGGCAATTTGGTGTTTATTTTTAGTGTTTGATAAAAGTGAGTTAAAAAATTACCTCCTTCCCCTGACTCAACCATCTTAAGTGTATACCTGCATTAAAGTGATAATAAATGTACTGGATTTTCCTTGTACTATTCATATTGCCATGAAAAAGAAATATAGCCAACTTCATCCAGTTAAATGCTTGAAAGAATTTCATAAAATTTTATATGTTTAGCTTATTGTCAAGTTAAAAGTAGTGTGTCCCAGTTATATACACGGTCAAATCCATAAATTAATAGGACTGTTAGAATTTGTTAGTGGTAAGAGCAATGTATTCTTTTTACGAAATATGACTGCAAGATTGTAGAAGCTTGTAGATAAATATGTTTCCCATTTGACTATGAATTAAAATGCATGAAACCGAGCTGTTCTCTTACCCTGTAACATCTAGAATCCAACTGTTATAAGGGAAAAATGAAATTGTCAAACTGATTGAGTCATACATATCATGAGGTTAGATTGTCTGCTCTTTGTTTGTACTAATATACAAGAAGGATTGTGTTTAACTGTACAAATTAATGTGGCATTTCCCCCTTGTTTTCGAAAAATATGAAGCATTGGTCTGGAATCTTGATCATATAAATCTGATATTGCTTTTCATGGCACATGTGTTTCCTGCTTTGATTTGATATTACTTATAATATTATCTTTTAAATGTTAGGTACTTGCTGCTAATAGAATCATTCCTGGTACTCACTGTTCTACTGTAATTGTAAATCTAGATTAACAAGTGCGGAAAACTTGAAGCTTGGCTCGAAGACATGTGGGCATGGATGAAGCAGTTCAAAGATGCAGTCCGTGGTGTGATGCATGAGGTTTGGTTTAATGCTGCATACATGCAATAAGTGCAACTACTGTTATTCTGTCATGAGTAATTGACACATCATGCAATTACATAAAACTATAAAAGTGTGGGGTCTTCATTGTTGTATTCTCCTTGTTAAATATCTAGTGATTGTAAGTCCCTAGATGATACATTGTACTTCACTGCAGAGTTTCCTGGGAATATTACCAGTTTTATAAAAAAATGACATGTCTGAGATCAGATGCAATGGTTGGCCTGTGATTGCTGGGTTTATATTCTTTGTTACTGGCTGACTCTATTGTGTGACATGTAACAGCCTGGACCTATTGCAACTAAACTACTTGCTGTAAAGTTCATTGAAACATGGATTTTGTGTTGCACATCTCAAGCCATCAGCGACCAAATACAGTCAATTGAAGGTACAATTTTCCAGATTAACAGTAACAATTAATTGGGCAATATTTTTTTTGAGAGAAACTGGCTTTCACATCAAAGTATGCATTCACCGTACATACAGGAAAAAACAGGAGATTTGATGTTTCACGATTCTCTCAATTTCATCCTTGCCTTGATCCTGTTGTTCTGGAAGCTGATGCACACAGAGCCCTCCTCCTTCTCCTGGATATTCTGCAATCAGCTTATGCTCATCGAGGGTCCTTCCTAGTTGGCACCATTAATTCGTAAGGGTTTCTACCAGCTGTATTGATGTATTGAGTAGAAGTGGTTCATCATACTCCCATTGTTCCTTCATTTTCTCCTATGGGACTAGCATCCTTTATGGCACGACGATAAACAGGAGTTTATTTAATGCGTGGCATCATTTTCTAGGTGTCCACTTGTTTATACTGAATGCTGAATAGGCAAGCATTATGGAATAATTGAAATAGTTTAGCCAATTGACTGGTATCCTACACTTTTTACTATATAACCTTGGTTCTTTGTGATCCTCTGACCTCTTATCTTGGCCTCTGTTGCCTGACCACTTAGTTTGGCTTTTGTGTGTGCGTGCGTGCTTGACTGCAAGCCCATCTATATGTGGAGATCGAGTATAACTTTGAATCTTGGGACTTTTGTGCTGTTCATCTTACAAGACTGCATAGCTTTCTAAGATGTATTTGTTATTCTAAATATAGCCAATTTGTCAGTCTTGCAGCGGTTGTAAAGAATCGGCCAATTTACTATGACCGTGTGCTGCCGGTGTTACTTGATTTTGACCCTAGCTTGGAGACTGCGAAGGGTGCACATTCAGCAAGCCTGCGGTATGCCCTAAGAGCAGCTTTTTTGGGGTTTCTAAGGAGTTCTCACCAGGCAATGATTGAGGTGAGCTCATCTAATACAGGTTACACTTATAAGTTATGGATCAGTTTTCATTGCTAAACTATCTGATTTAATGGACATACTTCATGCCTCGATGCAGCTAAAAGATTCTTAAACTGTTGCTGTAGTTTATTTTTAATTGTGATGATGTGTAACTTGGCTTGCTTGTTATTACATTCTTACTCAACAAAATGGCCAATTAAATAATTGTAATTCAAATACAATGATTGATTGTGAAAATGGCTCCCGAAGATGGAAGCATCATGTCTTCATGGCAGCTTATCTCATGCATGAAGGTCATGTGTCAAATAATAACCAAGTGAGGACACATTTCAGTTCTTGTATCTTTGGATTATAAATTTGTGAGAACCTGGTCTGAGCTATTCAGCTGCTTTTTAGGGAATCACTCCCATCAAGAGTTCCCTACTCCCCTTCCTTCTTTTTTGATCCGGTAGCTGTCTGAGTTACCAGAGAAAAAATATTCTTGGTTGATCTTCCAGGAATTTCTTATGTGCACGTAGGTGTTGCTTGCATGTGTTGTTGCGGTAACTTTCGATAATTAAATAAACTGACTAATATGTTTATGAGCTATTTTTCGTAGACTATGTTTCTTTTAAGGTATCCTGTATCATTTACCATTAATTTTCCGTAAGGGTTTGTTTAGGATTTAAATATTTCGATTTGTTTTTTGACATATATTACTTGTCAACCTAACCAGAGACTTTCTTCTCTGGACAGTCCAAAGACATATTGGTAAGGCGGCTTCGTGCTCTCAGCCCTGGCGAGGCAATGGAACAAAATATTAGGCAGGCAGAGAAGATGTCTAGAAATATAGAGCGTGCTTCTCGCACTACCAAGGTATTGGTTATACAGTCTGCACAAAGGGATTGTACATGTACCTTTGGAAATATGCTTCCATGATAAGTTGTGTGCGGTCGCTTTTGAAGAATTTTAAGCTGTTTTCTTATGTCACAGGATGAGTCTCCAGCATGGGAGATGCCGTATGGAGATAATCGGAAGAAATCTGCTGCTAGATCAAGTGATGTTCTTGCTATGTCTGATGGCATAGCTAAGAGAGCAAGATTTGATACATCTGCTACTTCAAATCTGCCAGTTATGGGATCTTCTGATTATTCTGATATGCAGGCTGACAATGATGCCAATGGGGGTCATTCATCTGATCCAGCCATTTTGAATAGTGATGTGTCTCCTGTTGAGAAGATGATTGAAATGATTGGTGCGTTACTCGCTGAAGGAGAAAGAGGAGCTGAATCCCTGGGTATTCTTGTGTCAACAGTAGAGGCAGATGTCATGGCTGACATTGTGATAGAAACAATGAAACATCTACCGGGAGCCTCATTTCCTTTAGCAACAAATAACAATCTCCAGAAACCGAATTTTAAATATTCCTCTGGTCTCCTAACAGAGAACCTGCCAGTCAATTCAGACTCGTCACTGTTTGCTGCACAATCAACACCCACAGCTGATGGTGTCAGCATCTCAACATCTGATCCCTTTGTTATGCCTGGTGTTCATGATGCTAAGCGTGATCCAAGAAGGGTATGATCTATCTTTTGGTGGTTTTCAGGTTGTTTGCATGAAAGTCAGAAGAAATTCCTATTCTGAGGATGCTGATGTTTTGCAGGACCCTCGTCGCCTCGATCCACGGCGGACAGTTTCACCTGCTGCTGTAAATTCGGTACAGGTGAAGGTGGAAACCAATATTGTGCCTCAAACAGATAATTTGCCAAGTACACTTTGCTCCAATTCTTCTAAGGCTGAAAACTATTCAGATTATTCAAGAGATTTACAAAAAAATGAAGATGAACATCACTCGGCTTCTCAACCCAATCAAACAATTGCCAAAGACAAGTTGGAGCTTTTGGATGTTGCCACTGAGCCAGAGCCAACCTTTGAAGCTGAGGCACCTGTGGATGTCGGGGTTCATTCTTCTATTGTTGATGAAGAGATGCCAAATCCCATTTCTTCAGAAATTACTTCAATCGATGAATCTGATAGTTTGGATTCAGAGGTTGACCCCTTCTTACCAGTTCCCGAGGCATCAACACCAGAGGATACCAATCAGAACTTACCAGTTATTACGTCTCATTTGGAACTAAGCGACAAAGAGAAATCATTATTGAACAAACTAGCCATTGGGCGGATAATTGATGATTACAAGAAAAATAGTCTCAATGCCAGATTTTCTTTGCTTGCTCATTTGATTGCCCAGGTATCATTTTGATATCGTAAGCTAGTCTTGTACATATTAGAGCTTAGTAATGTGTTTTTTCAAACCTCTTTTATTCCTTCCTAACTGTACATATTAGAGCTTAGTAATGTGTTTTTTCAAACCTCTTTTATTCCTTCCTAACACTTTGATTATACCTTCAGTAGTTTGTTCTCACACTACTGCCTTTTCTCGTTATCTTGTGTCTTCGCAGAGTGCTGATGATGATAATATTATGGATTTGATTCAGAGACACATTATCTTTCATTATCATGATCAGAAGGTACTTTACTAACAGTGAATTATATCCACTGTTTGGTGTCTCTAGCACTGCTGTGCAGCGCAGAAACATCCAACTTTCCGATCAATCAATTCACTAGGAATTAGCATTTGGCTGAGTTTGGGATCTGAATTCATTATTCTCTTTTGGATTATAATGCACACGCGCATCACATTATGTCGTCAGATGTAAATTTAGACATTAAAACTGTGATCATGCTATTATTTTTGGTTGTAGTGAACTTGGCTGGAACCATCGTGACAAGCTGGTCATGAGCACAATACTAAGCTTGAAGTTGGTCTCAAGCTGATGAGTAGAGATTTGGTTAAATAGACTCACATGTATTAAGCATTTAAGCCTATTAGAGCGAATCTCATTCTTCTCCTTCCAATATTTTGATCTTCATACATGTGGGAATTTGTCCTTACTAGGGTTCAACTGTTGGAGTGATCTTGTGTCTTTTCTATCCGTTGCCCATTTCTGTTGAGCTTGAGCTGTTTAAGCGTTCGTCAAGTTGAGTTACTGCTGCTAATTGAGTATGTCCACCAGTTGATCTCAGATATGAATTTAACTATGTTTGATCTAGTTAAGCTTGCTCTGTTTGTCATGTGGATAGCAATTCCCAACTCCCAAACTAAGCATGCATTATATTAGTTGTCTGGTAACTTCCCTCGTAAGATTCTCACTGCCGAGGCACATGTTTTTGTAGGGGCATGAACTGGCAATGCATGTGTTGTATCTGCTGCAGACTATGAATGTTGCTAATTCGCCAGAAAGCTCTACCTCCACTTTTAAACATTATGAGAAGTTCTTTATATCACTTGTAAGCATGCTCAGCATTATCAAGTCTTCTTGTATGTTCTTTCTGATTGTTGAAATAAGGAAAGAAATAACATTTGTCATTTCCTTTGCTCTCATCTCTAGGCGAGGTCCTTGATTGACTCAATGCCTGCCTCAGACAAGTCTTTTAGCAAACTTTTATGTGATGCACCATATCTGCCTGAGTCCTCGTTTAGATTACTTGAGGGTCTTTGCATGTCAGAAGACAACAGCCAACAAGTAAAGGATGGGGATGGTGACCGTGTCACCCAAGGCCTGGGGACTGTATGGAACCTTATCTTGGGTCGGCCTCCTCTTCGCGATCTTTGCTTGGATATTGTTTTGAAGGTTAGCTTGTTTCCTTTTCAGCTAGTAGAAATATATTCTGATATTTTTCTAAGTTGGCATGTCAATGCTTGAGTTTGCTTTGTCATGTTATCTTCATTTCAGTGTAATATTTCCATTAACCTGAAGTGCAGGCATGCAGTATGCATGGCTCACATTCTGTGGTACTATAATTTCCAATTTACGATAATACCAACCTTTGTTCAGAATAATGTTATAAGTTTTTTTTAATGTGGCTGGTACATTATTCTGTGCTGCACTAAATTCTTTGTTGTTAATTTGCAGTGTGCAGTCCACTCTCAGGATGAAATCAGGGGAAAGGCAGTTAGATTGGTATGGGAACAGCAATGCCTTATCTTTTCCTTGTTTTGACTTGATAAAACACTAGGCTATGTAACGCTGATACATGCATTATATTTAGGTTGCAAAAAGGCTCTATGATCTGACATACGCAACAGAAAAAATTGAGCAGTTCGCCACAGAGAGTCTTGTGGGAGTTGCGAATGAGCATTATGTGGACACAGAAATTAACTTGAAATCCTCAAAAGAATCTACAGCTGAGGTAACTCTGAATGATTTTGATGTTTGCCGTGGTTCAACTTCTTTTCTTTCTCAGGCTCTGCTAGGGGTTGACAGAGATTTTGGAACATCATAACTATTCAAATACATAATCTGAGTTCAGCAAATATATTGGAATTTCCTGTTGGAATTGTAGTTTCTGTTCCAGACTTCATAGTTAAAAGTGAAATATGGATGTGAATCCATCCAAAGTGCTGTGTCTTCTGTACTTTCATTTAAATTTTAATTTGGAAAACTAATATACATGTTACTGTTAGCATGTTTTGGTTAAAAAATACCAAGGATTATTTAAAACCGATGTAGTAGCTCCATAAGCTTGTTGAAAGTTCAGCTGACATAAGCTGTTTTGGTTAAAAGAAAACTTTTAGTGATTGATGGGACAATTAGTTTGTGACTTGCTCATGAAACCTTCAATCTCTTGATTGTTTACTGAGCATTTATTGCAGTTGATGAAAGTGCCTTGCTCATTTTACCATCTAGCAGTGTAGAATAGGGTGTGTTTCTTAAAATTTAATTATTTGCAGCTCTCCTTTAATTCCTGTCACAGGGATAAATTGTCTTAAGATTATTTTCAATATTTACTGCATTTTGGTTGAATATTTCACTGGTAACCGATCTTTTGTGAAATCAGTCTGAGGTAAGCAGCCAGGAAACTTCAGTTAGCGGTCAGATTCCAGATGCTGGGTGTTCTGAAAGTGGGTCATTCAAGACATCATTGGTTTCGCGGAAGCAGTCGGCAATATCTTTATCTGAGGCAAAACGCCATATTTCTTTGTTCTTTGCACTTTGCACAAAGGTATCCATTATGTAAATAGTATCTTAGTCTTTTCTTTCATTTTCTTCTTTTTGAGTGGTGGTAAAAGCATTTTGTTTCTTGCAGAGGCCTAGTCTTCTTCAACATCTGTTCAATGTTTATGGAAGGTCTCCAAAAGTTGTCAAGCAGGTGCGGCTTTAATCTTTTGCAATTTGTCAAGTTTTTTAAATACTGACTACTCCCGCAGATTCAAAATACATGCCGTTTAGGATTCCTGCTGGTCAAACTTTTTTTCTTTGACCACCAAATAAAAAAGTATATAGATTGATAATGTAACATAGAACTATTAGGTTCACCGTGAAAAATACTTTTCCTACATTTAGGTACGTTCCTTTGAAATGTCATATTTTTCATGGATATTGTTGTTCAAAGTTTCACCTTGTAGACCAAGTCAATGTCTTAAACGACATGTATTTTGAATTGGAGGGAATAGTGAATACAATTACTGGCTGCTTATTGTGGTGCATTTTTGTCCAGTGTATCCATTGGCATATGCCCAGCCTTGTAAGTAATCTGGGGTCCTCATGTCCTGAGATGCTGAACATAATTCATAATCCACCTGAAGGCAGTGTACATCTTATTACCTTGGTATCACTGTTTTTTCCCGACTTCTCTTTATATATTATATCAATAAAAGTAGGTTCTATATGCTTATTTTTTGTCTTCTCATTTAAAGATACTGCAAACATTGACTGACGAGTCAACTCCTTCAGCTGAGCTAGTTGGTGCTGTTAAACAATTATATAATACCCTGAAGGTATGCATATATTTCTGCTGCGCTTTGTACTGCCTCAAATTCACTTGTTTGCACTTTTAACAGTGGTATGTTTAATTGTTTATTTAATGTGTTTGCTGAGTCTTGTGACTTTCTCTGGCAGGATGCATCCATTCTCATTCCCTTGCTGCCTTCATTTCCAAAGGAAGAGGTATATGCTTTGCATTTTATCACACCATCAAATGACAATAATTATGGTGCTCCAACTGCGATCACTTAATCTGTTTGATATAAAATTTGTTTTTTTTTAGTTTCGATAAATGCAAATAGACTTATGAGTTCCACGGCAATCTGCGATTAATTTCTCTTGTTACACTGGTCTCAGGTGTTGCCCATATTTCCGAGGCTGGTTGATCTTCCGCTGGAAAAGTTCCAAGATGCGCTTGCTCGGATCTTGCAGGTGATTATTACACTCCATTAATAGGCATTATGTAAACCCCCATTTTGAGCTCACAACAAAAGGCTGAAATATGAACATATGCCTGTTCGAGCCTAGATGTGATAGGGGAGGTGTTGAAGTATGAGCAGGCTGGCTCTGTTTCAGTACTGATCTGATGCACCTGTTTGTGTTCTTTAGCATGAACTTTTTCCCCTAGCCTTTCAGTTATTAAGGATGCACTCATAATCTTTTTTCCCCCTAACCTTTCAGTTAAATAACTTTTGACAGGGAACTGCTCATACTGGTCCGGCATTGACTCCTGCTGAAGTTCTGATTGCAATTCATGATATTAACCCGGAGAAAGATAAAGTTGCCTTAAAAAAGGTAACAACATGTACTATAGCTGTTTAAATATCGTGTCATAATATTCTGTCATGCTAGCAATACACAGATGGCATGGCTCCTGAGTACAGTATAGTGCACCTGCCTTCCAAAATAATAGAGTTCTTGAGAGAAATCTATACATTTTTGGAACACTGTCTGAATACCAGATTGTTCTCCCAAACACATCCACATGCATTTGGGTAAATGTGTGTCATGTGTTTTTATTTCTTGTCATAAATTATTTTCAGCTTCTGATGGAGACTCATTTCAGATCACAGATGCTTGCAAAGCATGCTTTGAGCAGCGTACGGTATTTACTCAACAAGTCTTGGAGAAGGCACTGAATCAAATGGTAAGCGTTACCACTGCTATTGCAGTTTTATGCATCCTTTAAGACGTCTTGCTTAATTGGACTGTTTTGCAGGTTGACAGGATACCAATTCCTTTACTTTTTATGAGAACAGTTATTCAAGCGCTTGATGCTTTCCCAGCTTTGGTACGCTGATAAGCTGATTCTTGTTTTAATTTATGCATAATGAATTTGATATCTTTGGAAAACACTTGCTAGCTAGTTCATCCGTTCCTTTTGGAATCAGTTCATCTGTTCCTTTTGGAATCAATCTATACACTCTTGAATATACTATTAACAATTAAATGGTTACTTTGCTAAACAACCTATTAGTACTGTATGCGCTTGCTGATCTGATGCTGTATAGATTCCTTTATTGTGACCAACATTTTCCTGTATATTGTCTAGAAAGACTAGTTTTGTTTCAGAAACTATGAGCAATTCGTTCATGCCAGCTTGTATTGTTTTCCATTTTCCAAATCATATAGTCTGAAGAACATTGTGTTTCAGATTTTCAGTTATCTGATAATCTTTACTTATTCAGGTTGATTTTGTCATGGGATTACTCTCCAGGCTCATCAATAAACAGGTTCGTCAATTTCCAGTGTCTCATGTACTTTGTTTTATGGCTGTTTAATTTCTTGCTGTTTGTTGATTTGACCATGTTATACCAAAGCTTAACCAAAACCCAACAAAGTTGTTCTATAGCTACATTTTTAGCTAGCAAAAGAAGCTACTTTAACATATAGATACCCCCTGTGTGTTCCAACCCAGTTGGTGTCGTTTACTTTTCATATATGAAGGTTAGAAACTTAATAGAGCCATTGTGCCATGTTCAGCAGATTAGTTATCACTGAGGTGTGCTAATATTATTGATCTATAATTTTAAGTTTTTGTGGGTAGGCACACTAAACAAATTATCTTCTGTTTTAAAATTGTGGAAAAAAATATATGGATAGAGGTCATTAAATTGGTTTGCTATTTTGACTTATTGAGCTCTGAGCTTTTGGGGTTGTTCTTGCTGCAGATATGGAAAATGCAAAAGCTATGGGTTGGATTTTTAAAGTTGGTATCCCAGACTCAGCCACATTCCTTCGATGTCTTACTACAGGTATTACCCTGTCATGTTACTGAAGCATTCCTGGATATCTATAATTCTGTTTTACTGATATCACATCATGCTGCTACCTGTAGCTACCTCCACCACAGTTTGAACATGTGTTGAATAAGTATCCCAATCTTCGAGGACCTCTTTCTTCCTTTGTTAATCAGCGGAACATGCATAACACCTTGCCCAGGTACCTCTACAATATTACATTAGTGTTATATAAGCTACTCAATTTCATACCCTCTTTTGATGGCTTGAGCAGCAGATATTTCGACTTCCATTAGGTTCTGTAATCTGAATCACCCAAACTAGCATCAGTTTATTTACTTTTATCGGTTTGCTGTGTAAAATTGTTGAAAATGCAAATCATGGGGGGTGTTGCTTATGATAAATCAGGGCCTTTAAAGAGATTCTTGGGTGTACTTGTGCTTCAATTGGAGTTCGGGCTTTGTAATGTCATCTATGGTAGTATTCCAGTTAACTCATCTCCTTCCTAGGTTCTGGAGTTTATGGTGACCTTCTAATTTTTAATGCAAACAAATATTATTCCTTGGTTTAAGCACAGAAAGTATAAGTGTAATTCCTAATTTCCTTTGCAATTAAAAGTCGTAACCAAGATCACCTTGACTTTTATATTTGTGTTGTAAACTTGTAATGCCAAGCGCTAGCTTCATAACATATGACTTAATGGTCTTTAATTGTGTCCTGTTCATTGAGATATGTCAATTTTTAATCACCTCAGCTTTGTTGGGGTTATCCGAGTATTCTGTCAGTGAAGCCATCAATATTATTATACTCTGCAGAATTTATCAAAGTATTCTTAGTTTTATTCATCCTGACGTGCCTTACCCAGTGATTTGTCCTAATTGCAGACAGATGTTGATAAGTCTGGGCTTCATTAGCGAACCACAGCAGGCACCAATGTCGTTTGTGCCTGCTACATTACAGACAGCGGATGCAACCTCCTCTCTTCCTGGTGCGACCCTGATGTGAATATGATGTTGTAGTACCAAACAGATGCACATACAGATCTTTGCAGACGGTAGTGGTATGGTCTTGGAATGGAGCAAGGAGAAAGATTGGTGCCGCTCAGACACGGCTGCTATTTTGTGTCAAGTGACTATACGTGACTCTGCAAGGAGATGTCAACGACAAAGAGCTGTTGACTGGAACAACCAAGATGGTTGTTTGCAGTGAGGTCCAGTGTTTGTGCTGGAGGGCTTGATTCGATGGATGGAAGTGAATCCGAGTTGTATAGTAGCTGTACTATTATGGCAAAATGTAGTAGTCCAATAGCCGTGGTTTGGGAGCCCCTCGATTGCTGGGCGAGGCAAAGCAAAAGGACAGAGCTTAGGCTGTTTACAGGAAAGTAATCCATATTAGCTGATCTCCATCATTGTTTTCCATGAAACACAAGGAAGTCGGGTCGCAGCAGCTGCACCTTTCATAGGGAGCCGGCATTTGACTAATTTACTCTAACCATTGCTGTAACAGTTTGTCTGTGTACATTAGTTGATTGAGTTTGCTGCTAGTGTTAACAAACACACCCGCTTCGATTTGTTTCGTTGTGGTCTCTGGCCAACAATAATCTACCGTCATCAGAATCCCCTAATCAAGAAAATAAATGGTGGCACTGCTAATGATTTTACATGGGGTTTCCGCATCATGTAAGTTCATTTCGATGCTTCCATACGCGTAGGTTTTCCCATTGGATTATGTGGTTAGGTGTGGTAAATTGCCCTCTTGCCTCCGCATACGCTTACAACTGACTACCCTAAACACAATTGCGCTAGAACACAATTCGTTTATGAATCAGCTGGTCGTCTGGACTTCGGAATGTGACGGTGCAACACCAACATTATCGATTCTGTACTGTAAAAATCAATCACATGGCACCACCTTCCTCTGATTCTAGATCTCCGAACAAAATTCGTAAGCATCTACTCCGTGTGTGACGTGTTGTAGTAGGCCAGAGTCCGTGTTGGAGTCGGACGCACGATTGTGGACTCTCGCCACGGTCGCACGGAGCCATGGCCCGGCCCGGCCCGACCCGACACAACACCGCAAGTACGCAAGACCCCCCGTTTCCGACCCCCGCCCGACCACGAGCCCGACGACGACCGCGCGCCGTCTCCGCCTAGTCGCTCGCCGCACCACCCCCTCAAACACCGGCGGCGATCATGCCGCCTCCGCCTCCGCCGCCGCCGCCGCCGCAGCCGCCGCCTCCGCCTCCGCCTTCCCCGCCGCCTCCTCTCAGCGCCCGCCGCCTCCCTCTCCCGCCCTCCCACCCGCCCCCAACCTCCCTTCTCCTCGCGCCGCCCTCCTCCCCCGCCCGCGCCCTCGCGCTCCTCTTCCCCGACTCCTCCGCCCACCTCTTCCCTTCCCTGCCCAACCCTTCCCCGGCCTCCTCCTCCTCCTCTCCCGCTCCCACCCCCGTCCCCTCCCCGCTCGCCGCCGCCGCCTGCTTCGCGCTCGTCCTGCTTCATGCATGTGGTTATTCGCGTTGCT
>NC_028454.1:34085808-34102325 GCF_000263155.2 Setaria italica | reverse complement strand
TCAACCCAAATTCGATCAGTCCCGCCAACAAACAACGTTACTAATTTTCACCTGTACTGCTGTACATTTCGTGCCAATTTATTAGAGGTTGTTATTTGTACATAAAACGGTCACTTTAGTAGAGGTCAATGATAATTAGAATTAGTCTATCTGTGCTATGGATATATATTGATGTTTATCCAGAGACAGTTATCGTGGCATATATTTGTCAAAGGGTATACATTACAGTCCTCGCAATAAGGGGAAAGAAAGATAGGAGAGTTTACATTTAGACCTGTTGGTGTTGTATATCAAACAAATACGAAGAATAATTACTGTAAAATGCTTGGGGATGAAGCAAATTCAGCCAATCATACTTTATTACTGATGCCACTAGAAGTTGTCTCTTGAAGGACTGCATTAAAGGGATGCTTCGTGTGGAAATTATTGTTATGACCCAACCATGTCAACTGTGCAGGATTCTTCAATAAACTGTAGAGCTTATACCAATGCAAATAGTAGAATTATACAGCTACTGAACTTAGTAGGCGTATTTTACAGACTATCAACTAATATGGGGGCAAATTATTCTTTCCAGGTAAGCTCACAACTTTGAGATTAAAACAGAGCTCAGGAAGCTATTGCCCTTTCTTGTTGACATTTCAAAATGATGGTCATAACTCAAAAGGCGGCATGGAATTGCTGAAATCAGAGAAAGCCGTTTCGATCCATCCTCTTTCAAAGAACAAGTTTCTGGTACTGGATTCATATGGAGTGTTGCATGTCTTCAGTCTTTCAACAACAGAAGTGGGCTCAGGAGCTGCCAGAAAGCAATATTCTGAAAATATACATACATGTCGCTTGGATTATCCCATGAAAGTGCAACTGTCTGCTGTCTTTCCAAGTAGCTCTATAAGTGAGTTTTTGTTCTGAATTTTCTGTCCTCTTTCACATTATGGTTTACTTCATTAATAAATATGTTCAGAGTGTTTGTGCAGAAACACAGATTTTTTGGGTTTCAGATGGTGGACATTCTGTACATGTAATGTCAGCATTGGATATTGAATCCACTAATGGGGACGATGAAGGTGTTATCGTCGAACGAGAGCTAGCGACTATCAAGCTCTCAGGTTCTGGCATTCGCCTAGTTCTTAAATCATATCTCTTCTCTGTCAAATATATTATTCTTAGCTTAATTTGACAAAAATGTTCATTTTTTGTGTTAATGAAGTGATATTTGCCTGGTTATGCATAATTTACAATTTTCTGCTTTTGTCTGTTTCCTCTTGTGCTAACCTGTTACAAAAGCATCTAATGGTTGGTTCACAGATGTTTTCGATTGATTGATGTAGTAAGATATTTGGTATAGTTAAGTCTATTCGTGTAACATTTACATCATAATAACCTTTGCCTTAGGTGATCCTGATTATGTTTTCATGCAGCTATTGAAGCAATCTTTACAAGTGAAAGAGTCCAGGACATTGTACCTCTCTCCAAGGATACAGTCCTCATCCTTGGTCAAGGTAAAATGAGCTTTGGTATTCCGGATATATTTGTTTCATTTCTTCCTTTTTGAAATTTCATAACAGGATAAAATATTATGTCGCAGGCAACATGTTTCTGTATGGAACTTCTTGAATTTGGTTGTTTGTCATGTGCTGTAAGTATAATAGAATAAAAATACATTTCACTCTATTCTTCGAGTTATTGCTTCAGTGTAACACCCACAAATTAATCTGATGTCAGGGAGGAGACATCACTGTTCTTTAGAGCATGATTCAAGAATTTGCAGCTTTGGATGGGGTTTTGGCTAAAAACAGGGTGAGTTCATTAATTATCAACTGGTTTAGAATTCTCCATTTCCTTTACAATTCTAATTTGTTGCCTTCTAATGCTTCCTCCCTTCTCTTCCGAACTGAAGTTTTGGTGATTTTGAAGATGAACTTATCCTCCTGTCTCTGAAGTCATGAGCTATTTATCAGTCAAAGTAAGGAGGTGAAAAGGTCATGACTTCTACAGCTCTGCCAGCAAGAGTCGAGAGGTGCATGATTCTCTACCTTGTATACTGGTTAACTTGCAAACTTGCAATGCCATGTTTCTGCATGCCTCATGGAAACTTTTGGACAGGTTATGCCAGATTATGCAGAGACCATGCTGTAATGGCCCTACTGCTCTACTTGCACATTTACATCACTAGGGCAGTTCTTGTTGACATGACTTGGAGAAGCCAATGCTGCAAAATCTATCCCAGGCTCAGCTGCCGTGGAATGTGGATCACCACGAAGACGTTCAGTTATGGAACTGGAATCTGTTCGTGCTGCACAATGCTGTTGGTGTAGTTCAGAGACTGGACTGAAGTGTCGGGAGTTGAGGATTGGGATTTGGGAACGTGCTCCGAGGACCTCAGAAAATGAATAATGCAGTCGTATAAGGTACAGGCTCTTGCTAGATCAAATGCTCCACTATTGCGCTGTACTTTCTCGATGTGGCATGTGAGGTTGCTACCATGTACCTCCTGAAACTGAAATGCAGTTGTGTCTTTGCGTTGTTTTTTGTTGATGCCTTTGTGTTGTGATATTCCAGCATTTTGAACTTGAAAAAACAAGCAGGAAACGTCATAGTTTTGCAATCCAAATTACGACCACCAGTATTATTAACATACTATGTTGGAGGCAACTGCACCGAGAGCACTCTCGGTTTAACGCAAACGCGAGAGTGACTGAGCTCTGGAGCAGCGTGCTCCGACTCACAGGCGTTCCTGCCAGCAGCCCAGCACCCGTCGACGCGCCACAGGACTCAGTTGCACCGCACCCGCCATTGTAAACGCGCCGCGCGGGCCCCGCAGCTTCTCTGTATGTTTGACTATTTGCCAGTTCTATTTGCCACTTGCCAGTACTATCTTGGTTCTTCTTGCTGTTCCATGGAATTTTTTTATATTTTTATTATAATATTTTGTAAAAATATATGTTCTAATAAAAAAATTCAAATCTATACGCATATATCCGTTGAAATGGCTATAGCCAACTCGTGAAATTTTTTATTAGGACATATATTTTTTACATAACATTAAAATAAAAAAACCTGTTCCATGTAACTCGAAATAAAAAGAAAACCGCTACCGCCCCGGTTTCTGTTGGAGAAGCGCCTAGACCCGCTCGAGGCTAGCGCGTAACCTCAGCGTTTGCTTAGGCCTACCACTATATATCCATACCCTATCTGCAGATTATATATCCATACCCTATCTCCAAATCTGCATCGATTTTCCCAAATTTGCATCGATTTCAAATGAAAAGGGTATGTGTAGAAAATTATATACTTCTTAGGAATAGAGAGGGTACAATTAATCAATTATATATATATATTATAAAGTTTGTTATTTATTAGATATGGATGAGATTAGGGAAGATAAGAAATGGATAATAATTTCCGTACTTGCGATTGCCACGCCTAGCCCCTTGTTTACTTCACCCCCAACTCCCAACTTTAACACTATGCAAAAAGAAGATTCCCTATCACATCAAACTTGCGGTACATGCATGGAGTACTAAATGTAGACGAAATTAAAAACTAATTGCACAGTTTTGTTGTACTTTGCGAGACGAATCTTTTGAGCCTAATTAGTCAATATTTGGATAATAATTCACAAATACAAACGAAACGCTACAGTGTGCTACAGTGCTGTAACAGTAATTTGGCACCTCCCAATTTTGCGAACTAAACAAGACCTAGTTTGCCCCCGGGCCGGGATCTTCTACCGTCGTCTGACTGACTCCGCAGACGAGCTGTTTTCAGGCCCACGTATCAGCCCAACGAGCTATGCTCGCTCCGCCGCCACCTTGCAGACCGCAGCTGTTCTGAAGGAAAGGAGAGGTGGCTACCGGCGGCCAGCCAGCGGCGGCGCGTTCGCCACGCGCGACTGTGCTTCACCCCCGTGCGCGCCGCTACCTGCCGTGATTACCTGTGCCTTGTCTCTTCTTTGCGAGTCTCTTTACATACGCATCGGACCTGAACGAGCCGCTCGTTGTGCGATTCAGCACTAGGATCGCAATGAGGCGTAGGCGGATTGGCAACCTCCATAATCGGCGCGTATTGCTACGGTTTCGCCCTCGCTCCGTCGCTCGGGCCTAGTACTGAAGAACCTCAGCTTAAACCCAATCCAGTTAACTGATTGTAGCCTAATTTATTTACAGCCCTCCGAACACAATCCTGTTATTAGTAAACATGAAAACGAGTTATATCATTTCAGTTCATGATATGATGCCATGATGGTTAGTGTGAAGCATATTTCAAGCGACAGTACAATTTCTGACTTCTACATCGTTACTTTTGCTTCCGAAACCTGACATCAGAAATTTGCTAATTTTCTTGGGCAATGCCAGGAACTTCAACTGTTGATTTTTCTAGGGAAGAGTACAGCAGGAAATCTTCTTCATATTTCATTACAGGATTAGGAGTTTCAAAGCTTGTTCAAAGCCACCACCCCCTTCCTGCACTGACTTACTTGCACCGGAAAAGTACGCCCATGACTCTTTCTGTGATTTAAGCATGAGTCTGGCTATTTAGTGCTTGCAACTGAGTGAAACCACAATGAGAGCTCGGACAAGTTTAAGGATACTTATGTGCATTTTGAGAGTACTGGGAAGGACGAGAACTTGGGACAAATTCAAGGGCCGTCAGTGAAATTTACTCATATTCCTTTCGGTTGTTGCTGATAAAAGTTGGGAATATCAGGTGTCATGAGGAATGCACCCACATTTTCAAAGCTGTGAATTGAATTCAACTTGATCTTATTTAACTTCACCACCACATCATTCATTGTCATCCTTTCCTCAGGTACGACGATTGAGCAAAGCAAGGCCAACTCAATTATGGATATTAGGTTGATATTCAAAATGCTGAAGTTCTCTGGAGGCCTACTTGCATCTTCAATACCATCTTGCAGTATGCTACTGTCGACTACATTTGAGAGTTCATGCGGGAATGCTTGACTAACCCACCTCCTCAAGCTCAACTCACCGACAAACATTGGATCAGTTGGTCTTTTCCTCGTGAAGATTTCTAGGAGAACAATTCCATAGCTGTAAATGTCACTGGCCCGTGATGCTTTTCCTGTCGATCCGAACTCTGTCAATTCCATGTCAAAAGAAAAGTGGTGAGCTTAAATAAGAACAAGGATACCTATTGCATCACGCATTGCAAGAGAAACTCGAATTACCTGGAGCCATGTATCCTACTGTGCCGGGCGTGCTTGTTAACATGATGGAGTTGTCATGCCCAACTAGCAGCTTGGAAATGCCGAAGTCAGATATATGTGCAATCATGTCCTTGTCGAGCAAGATATTTCTTGGCTTTAAATCACAATGCAGGACAGCTTCAATGTTCTGATGGTGTAGATACTCTATTGCCATTGCAACATCCAGCATTATACCAACTCTTTGTACAAAACTGAGTTGTCGTCCATCATTTGAGTACAGCCAATCATTCAAACTACCGTTGGGCATATACTCAAGAATTAGCGCTTTGAAGTCGAGATTGGAGCAAGTACTAATTATCTTCACCAAGTTCCGGTGCCGAGCCATTTGCAGTGCACGGCACTCTGTGTCAAAGCTCTTGGAAGCTGATTCATCTTGCATATTGAGTACCTTTACTGCAATGAAAGATTCATCATCTAGTTGACCTTTGAAAACTTTGCCAAAGCTTCCAGACCCTAGCAGGTTATCATCACTGAAATTTCTGGTTGCACGGACAAGTTCGTGGTATGAGATCAACTGGTAGCTCAGCAAGTTTGTGCCCAAGGGTAGTGGAATGTTTCCTTTCCTTCTTGTTGTTATTATTACCAACATGCACAAGCAAGAGGCTGAAATTAAAATTGCCATGACTGCGGCTAATGTGACTTTGAGCAGCTGTTGTTTTGACCTTGAGTGATTAGTTTTGTTCTGGCATGGTGCTATTCCTAGGAGGGAAGGCCGCAGAGTGCATCATTTCCCATCAATGATTTGAGGGTGATGTTTGAGAACACACCTCCTTCTGGTATCTGTCCATATAGTCTGTTGAAAGAAAGGTTCAAGTTGGCAAGGTAAGTGAGGTTGGTCAGGGCCTTTGGAATGACACCGGAAAGTGCATTGGAGGAGAGGTCCAACTTCTCAATATTGAGTAACTTGCTAAGTGAATCTGGTATTGATCCTTGGAACAAATTTTTGGACAAATTCACATAGATCATCATATTAAGTTCACCTTAAGGAAATTGGAATGTCACCAGATAGCTTGTTTCCTGATAAATCCATAGCAGTAATTGCTGTCAATTTTGTGACATCAGCGGGTAGAAAACCAGTCAATGAGTTTTGTGACAGATCAAGCACCATAAGTTTCTGCAGGTGCCACAGGCTTGTTGGTATGGTTGAAGACAATGAGTTTTGGGATAATGCCATAAATTGCAGCTGGCTTAGGTTACCGGAACTGCTCGGAATGGGATCAGTTAGTTTGTTGGCGCCGAGATACAACTCTACTAGCTTTGTTAATCCACTGATTTCTTCTGGGATGTTTCCAGACAAGCTGTTGTAAGAGAGGTAGAGTCCTTGGAGATTGTCCATTGCACCGATTGTTGTGGGGATCTTCCCACTCAGGTTGTTTCCTCTGAGCGACAGTATCAATAGGTTGCTAAGATTAGCCACTGTACTAGGGATGCTCCCGGTGATCATATCGTTACCTGCTGCGAAAATTTCCAGCATCGTGCTGAGGTTTCCCATGTAAGGCGGTAGCCTACCAGTGAATTTATTCCCTGATATATGAATGGTGTTCAGTCTCCTGCATTTGGATAATGCAGCCAAGAAATGAAGCTTCCCACTAAGCTGGTTATAATTGATAAATATTTCACTCAGGTTCAGCATGTTGCTAAACGACGGTGGCAATGATCCAGTCAGCCCATTTCCGAATAAGTCTAGTATAATAAGGCTAGATAGATTGCCTATGGATTCTGGGATGACACCTGCTATTTGGTTGTTTGCAAGGCTTAGATACCCAAGATTTCTTAAATTTCCCAGTTCTGGTGGAATTTCCCCCTCAAGATTGTTCTCACTGACATCCAAACCAAGAAGCGTTGTTTGGTTGCTCAGCTCAGTCGGGATCTTCCCAGTGAGATCATTTGTTGACAGGTATATTGCGGTGAGGTTTGGCAGTGTCGCCAGCAATGAAGGCACAGTACCAGTGAAATTATTCACTGCAAGATTGAGCGTTTCAAGGTTCTGACAGGCGGAGAGACCCAAAGGGATAGGTCCATTGAACTGGTTTTCTGGCAGAGCTAACACTTGCAGCATAGGGAGGTGAAAGCTCTCATTTCCAGGAATTGGACCTGAGAGATTGTTCCGTCCGACAGCCAGTGCTTGCAGCTGGGACATATTGAAGATAGGTGGTGGCATGGGTCCTGAGAGAAGATTTTTTTGTAGGACAAGCTTCTCTAGATTTGACAGCGTGATGATGCTACGAGGAATTCTTCCTGTCAGCCTATTCGATCCGAGATGTATTATGCTCAAACTGGGCGTGTTGTTGAACATGTCTTGTGGTATTTCCCCACTCAAGTCATTGTCTACCAATTGAAACATCTGGAGGCTGTGCAAATTTTGAAACTCGTACGGAATGGCCCCTATGAAGTTGTTGCTCGCCAGATCAAGCAACTCGAGCCTAGTGAGGTTGGCAAGGGTGCAGGGTATGGTACCTGACAAACTGTTGTTGGGAAGAACAAGACTTCGGAGCCGGTGCAGAGTGCCAAGTTCAGTTGGGAGAGGACCCACAAGGCTGGTGTTTCTTAGCACCAGGTTGGAGAGGAAGGAGAGGTTGCCGAGCTGCGGGGCGATGCTGCCTTCGAGTGGCACATGGTTGAACTGAAGACCGGTGACACGCTGCCTGCCGTGGCTGCACGAGACCCCAATCCACGAGCAGAATGATGTTGTGGCAGTCCAGTTGCCGGCAACGATGCCGAGGGGGTCCTTGAGCTGTGCTTTGAAGGCGAGCAGTGCTGCCAAGTCCGTGGTATTGGATGGTGTGGCGAGCGCAGCGGCACATGGCGTGAGTAAGATGAAGAGCGCCATGCGGATGCAAGAGATAGCCATGGTGGTGGAGCCGTGGAGAATCAAAGGTTGGTGGAGAGAAGATGGGCGTGCAGTGTGCTCGAGTGGTTCTTTTATCAGCGCTTCCGGACGTTCAATTTGCTAGATTGAGTCGCTGCCTCCCTGGGAACTGAAAAGTAGCTGAAGCCAACTTGCTGCTGCTTTTGACAAGGAACGGCTTGTGCACCATGGAACATGGTCAGAGTAGGTTGACTTTGTACCTGTACACAACTACACATGTTCACACCCTGCGGTTTTCTTGGAACGAAATGTTCCTGCCACCTAGTTAAACTGTCGGAAATTACCCTCGTCTCTGAATCACGCCTCTTTAATTTACCGCGTATTGGATATGTTTCAGTTTGGTTGGAAAGAATTGGAGAGTTAGGGTCCCTGCAGACTCCAGGTACTTCGCTTCAGGCCTCTTGAAGAGGGGTTTTCCTTCAGGAAAAAGCCCCTCTTGTGTTTTTTGTCGACTGTTCGTCCCTTCGCCGTATACATTGCAGTCTGTGGTGGCACTGAGGTTATCGGCATGATCTTGCAGGAGCAGAGAAAAGGTTGCTGATCCTGATAGGTAGTTGAAGTGCACGTGTTCTGGTTTGGACAGACGAGAGCACTTCTTCTCACACTGTAATTAATTACCTGTAGACTCCGCAGCATGATGAGTTGATGACGCACTGTTGAGTATTGACTCATTGAGGGTGATCCGTCATCATATACATTTCTATGTAGTTAATGTACAGTTAAGGACGACGTCGATGCATCTCTTTTGCAGCTGATGGGATGTTCATGGACGGCGACGTCGGGTTGCCGCAGGGAACTGGTCCAACAGCGCGTGCTGACTGCCGACTGCAGCAGAGGAGCCATTATATTGGCATGCCTAAGATCTGATCTGCACTGCTTATTTCCGAGATTGAATCGTCGCATTATTGCTTCTGTTCCTCGGCACTCTTTTTCTGGAATTAGCCCAGAACTTGGTCTGTCTTCTTTTACGCTGATTCTGCTGTTGGTGTTTAATATATGGAGTACTCCTATCCGAAAATAAGTTTTTCTGTACCTAAACAAAATTTGATTCACAAAGAGTTCATTTTACGCTATGCACATTGCAAATTTCCACCCTATGGCTTTGACAATTTGTCCCTGGCGCTGCTGTCCTCCCCCCCCCCCCCCCGCCAGGCCTATCTTGTGAAAGACTCAAGTGTCCCTACTCGCACGGTGTACTCCTTTCATGTGACGATGTGAGTCATTTGATCTCTCCCGCTGTCTCTTTCCAATTCCACACGCTCCCGTCCTGCATCTAATTTTTTGCCACTATTAGAGGGGTGAGTGGCAACAGATTTGCCACTACGTGAGAGGAGTGAATGTGAGAGGGGTTAAGTGAACATCCCATGCGGTGGCAAAAAATTAAATGCCCCCCCTGCATGATGTTTGATGCACCCTTCCTTTCGAAATTCAGCATTAGTGTAAGGATCGCTGGTCTGAAGAATGTCATTAATGTACGGATTAGGTTTGGGTTTTAGTGGAGTCGGCCTAGGTCAGTAGGTGGACTACTAATCGTTGCTTTCCTGCCCTTCGGATGCAACCCACAACAATGCCAGAAAACTGAAAATAAGGTTTGTGGATGTTAGCATCTTTTTTTATTATTATTTTGTACCTTTTTATGATTGCAGCGGTTGAAACAGCAGTACAATTTTACATCATTACTTTTTCTATATCAGTAATGTGCTATTCTTTAGGCAAGACCATAAATTGCAACCCTTCGTTTCCTATGGAATGGTATAAGGTTGCAGCCACCTTCTGCCTGCACTTGCACTGGAAAAATATGCCAATCCCGATCTTTCTTGATGTTCCAATCCTGCACAATTGCTATTTCTGTGATTTGAGTGCCTTGGCAATTGAATGCTTGTGGCCAGTGCTTCTGAACTGAAGCCTTTATTTCTTGCTGACTCGTGCCGGTGATTGAAAACTGTTGGTTATCCTCCCAGTTCTTTTTTTTTTTGGATGAAACAGGAGGGGCACGCCCCTACTGATTAATATCCTCCCAGTTCTTGCTGATCAGATTGCCTCGATTATCACCCAGATGTGGTTGAAGTTGGGAACTGCGAACTGTAGTCTGACTTGATCTTGTTTAACTTCACTACCACATCATTCATTGGTATCCTTTCCTCAGGTGCAGCTCTCGAGCATAGCAAGGCCAACTCAATTATGGATGCCAGGTAGGTATTCAAGATGCTGAAGTTCTCAGGAAGACTATTTGCATCTTCCATGCCATTATTCAGCTCATCTAGCACTATGTTACTGTCAACAACATTTGAAAGTTCATGTGGGAATGCTTGACTAACCCACTGTCTCAAGCTCAACTCACCGATAAACATTGCATCAGTCGGCTTTTTCCTAGTAAAAACTTCAAGGAGAACTATTCCATAGCTATAAACGTCACTGGCACGTGATGTTTTTCCTGTTGACCCGAACTCTGTTAAATCCATGTCAAAAGAAAACTGGTGAGATTATATAAGAACAAGGATATATGCTGTATTATATATTGCAAGGGGAATTAACTTACCAGGAGCCATGTATCCTACAGTGCCAGGCATGCTTGTTAATGTGATGGAGTTTTCATCTCCAACTAGCAGCTTGGAAATGCCAAAGTCAGAAACCTTTGCAATCATGTCCTTGTCCAGCAAGATATTGCTTGGCTTTAAATCGCAATGCAGGACAGCTTCAAAGTGCTGGTGGTGTAGATACTCCATTGCCATTGCAACATCCAGCATAATGCCAACCCTTTGGAGGAAACTGAGTTGCCTCCCATCATTTGAGTACAGCCAATCATCCAAACTACCATAAGGCATATACTCAAGAATTAGTGCTCTGAAGTCGAGATTGGAGCAAGTACTAATTATCTTCACCAAGTTCCGGTGCCGAGCCATTCGTAGTGCACGGCACTCGGTGTCAAAGCTCTTCGAAGCTAAATCATGCTCCATGTTTAGTACCTTTATTGCGATCACTGATCCATCATCCAATTCTCCTTTGAAGACTTTACCAAAGCTTCCGGCCCCTAGCAAGTTATCATCTGTGAAGTTGCTGGTTGCACGGACAAGTTCGTGGTATGAGATCAACTTATACTTCTGCAAGTCTGTGTCTGAGGGTACTGTCATCTTTCTTCCTATATTCACCTTCACTCTTACCAACATATACAGGCATGCAGCTAAAACAAAAAATCCCAGGACTGCAGGTAATATGACTTTTAATAACTTTGGTTTTAGCCGTGACTGATCATGGTTGTTCTGACATGGTGCTATTCCCAGGCGTGGAAGGCCACAGAGTGCCTCGTTCCCCATCAATGATAGGAGGGTGATATTTGAGAACACACCTCTTTCTGGTATCTGTCCATCCAAGCTGTTGAAAGAGAGGTTCAAATTTGCAAGGTGACTGAGATTGGTCATGGTTTCTGGAATGGAACCGGAAAGCATGTTGGAGGAGAGATCCAACTCTTCAATACTAAGTAAATTTCCAATTGAATCTGGTAGTGATCCTTGGAATAAATTGCTGGATAGATTAAGATTGATCATCATCTGAAGATTACCAATGGAAGTTGGAATTTCACCTGATAACTGGTTGCTTGATAAATCCATATTGGCAACAGCTGTCAGTTTTCCAACATCAGCTGGTAGGGAACCACTCAAAGAGTTCAATGACAGATCAAGCTCAACAAGTTTCTGAAGGTGCCATAGAGTTGTCGGTATGGTTGAAGACAGTGAATTTTGTGACAACGTCATATCTTGCAGTTGGCTTAGACTACTGACACTGCTTGGAATAGAACCGCTTAGTTTATTGCCACCAAGATTCAAATAAACTAGGCTTGTTAATCTACTTATTTCTGCTGGGATGGTGCCAGACAAGCTGTTGCTGGAGAGGTTGAGTTCTTGGAGATTCTTCATCGCAGAGATTGTTGTGGGGATCTTCCCACTCAGGTTGTTTCCACCGAGAGAAATTACTAACATGTTGCTCAGATTGGCCAGTGTACTAGGGATGCTTCCAGTGATCATATTGTAATCCGCTATGAAGTACTGCAATACCGTGCTGAGGTTTCCCATGTAGGGTGGTAGCATCCCTGTGAATGTATTGTTAGCTATGTTAATGGTATCCAGGCTCCTGCATTTGGATAATGCTGCCAGGAAATTGAGATTCCCACTGAGCTGGTTACAATTGAACCAGATGCGACGGAGATTTAGCAAGTTTTGAAATGACACTGGCACTGGTCCAGTTAATCTGTTTCCAAACAAGTCTATTATCTCAAGGTTAGATAGATTGCCTATGGCTTCTGGGATGACACCTGCTATTTGGTTGTTTGCAAGGCTTAGAATCCAAAGATTTCTTAAATTTCCCAGTTCTGGTGGAATTTCCCCCTCAAGATTGTTCTCACTGACATCCAAACCAAGAAGCGTTGTTTGGTTGCTCAGCTCAGTCGGGATCTTCCCAGTGAGATCATTTGTTGACAGGTATATTTTGGTGAGGTTTGGCAGTGTTGCCAGCCATGAAGGCACAGTACCAGTGAAATTATTCACTGCAAGACGGAGCGCTTCAAGGTTCTGACAGGCGGAGAGACCCAAAGGGATAGGTCCATTGAACTGGTTTTCTGGCAGAGATAACACTTGCAGCATAGGGAGGTGAAAGCTCTCATTTCCAGGAATTGGACCTGAGAGATTGTTCCATCCGACAGCCAGTGCTTGCAGCTGGGACATATTGAAGAGAGAAGGTGGCATGGGGCCTGAGAGATGATTTTCTTCTAGGACTAGCATCTCCAACTTTAGCGGTGAGCTGAAACTATCAGGAATTGCTCCTGTCAGCCAATTGTACCCAAGATTTATTTCACTCAAATTGGTTGAGTTGTTGAATAGGCCCTGTGGTATTGGTCCACTCAGTTCATTGGATTGCAATATTAAAGAAATAAGGCTGTGCAATTTTTGCAACTCATGTGGAATTCCCCCAAAGAAGTTATTTCCAGAAAGATCAAGCGTGTCAAGCCTAGTAAGGTTTCCAAGGATGTGTGGGATGGTACCTGACAAACTATTGTATGAAAGATTAAGAGTTTGAAGCCAGGGCAGACTGCCAAGCTCGTTTGGCACGGTGCTCATGATGCTGGTGTTGCTGAGGACAATGGTCGAGAGGAAAGAGAGATTACCAAGCTGTGGTGCGATGCTGCCCTGGAGCGGCACGTCGCTGAACTCCAGGCCGGTGACACGCTGACTGCGGTCACATGAGACGCCAGCCCACGAGCAGAAGGACGCAGTGGCAGTCCAGTTGCTGGCAAGGATGCCAAAGGGGTCCTTGAGCTGTGCTTTGAAGGCGAGCAGCGCAGCAAGGTCTGTGGTATTCGATGTTGGGGTGAGTGCAGAGGCGCATGTTGTGCTCAGCAAGAAGAGGAGCACCACGCGGATGAAGAAGAAGGCCATGTGGAGAGCCTAAGGAGTAAGGTCAATGGACTGTATATGGACGTGTGGTGTTCTTGAGTGCTCCTCTTCTTATATAAGCAGTTTTGGACATGCAGGTTTCAGCTGTCTCAAGTGGCTGGGAACAGAAAATGACTTGTTAGTACTTCTTTTTTCTTCTGACGAGGCATTGCATATGGGTATTTAGTTGAATATGGTCAACACGTTTCCTGTTTTACCTACATATATGATGTATGCTCCAAAGGTATGGATGAATGTGCCTCTTTTTCTTTATTACAGCTTAGTGGAAATAAAGACTTCTTTCCAAGGAACAGCTTTTCAGACGTAGCAAGCAACCTGTTATGGAGTAGATATGCTGGTTTTTTGTTTCCCCCATTCTTCTATATCTAACTTTGTGTGGCTTGGAAAACTTTCAGCAGGAAAAATCAGTGATTTCATTTTCTGCGGAATGGTTTTGCCAGATGGTCATGATGTAGTGCTACTGACTACAAGATAACAAGAACACGCGGAGGGGGTCAATTTGAGATGGTCCCGGCATGTACAGACGGGAACACACGGAAGTCTGGTTAGGCTGACCCTGATACTCTGATAGGTTGGTACGCGTTCAGATTCATGCAAATTAGCTCGCCAGTCCACATCATGGTTAGCCTGTAGGCCCTGCAACTTGACACATTATTTTAGGGTGACCATACCTTATTAGTCTGAAGATGCATGCAAGTTGATGCATATGCTGGTAGCTTTCTGGCTTGCTGGACCTTGCATGCATCATCTCCGTTCTTTTGTTTCTGGAGTCAACATGCATAGTCGAGCTGCAGGTGACCGGAGGTCCATGCATATCTCGCCATCGTATCAGATCAGAGGAAGCAACGTGTGAAACTTCTCTTTGTGGCGGGGCCCGGCTACCTGGAGGTTTGGGTGCGCGAGGGCGACTGGGACCACGCCGCCCACTTCGCCTTCGTGGAGGTCGAACCGCCGCTCGCCGCGGCAAACCCGGCCCCCCTCGTCCACTCGGCTCCCCCGCCGCCCGTGAGTCCGCGATGCTGGTCCAGTCAATCCGCGTCAACGGGACCGTGGTGCGCCTTGAGCGTGTCGAGGACACCGATGACCATTTCATGCGCGTACCGACGTGGCTGGCACGTAGCGGTCTGGAATTTCCCGGAAGAACACTGGGAGCCGGAGAAGGTCAGGATATCTTCAGCTGCGTTGGCTCCGTGCTTGAGATTGATCCTTTCTGCATCCCAGGCCCAGGCCCAGGATTTGACCGTCCTGTATGCGGTTCGTGATCGAGCTACAGCACCCCCACATCCCCGACCGGATCGGTGTGCACACTCCAAGCGGGCGCGGCATTGTCCTCCGCCAGAGCGCTCTGCTGTTCTGGCCGAAGGACCAGCAGCTTGACGAAGAGGGAGCCTGGTTGCCGTTCTACGGTCCACCACCCGCCGCCGCCTGCTGCCCCTGGTCCCTTCCCCCTGCCTTTCGCCCCTAACAATGCGCCACAACAGCACGGACCTGCTCCACCGCCCCCCGCTGCAGGGCAACACGCACCCCCGCCACCTCCGCAACAGCTGCACCCCGCCGCGTTCCTTGGCGCTGCTATCCTGTGCCACGGCTTCATTAACGCGTTCCCGCTCCCACGCTTGCCTCCTCTTCCCATCCTCATACAGCTGCCACGCTCCCCCGTGCCCGCTTCCTGCACCTGCCGTGCAAGTCCGGTGCTGCTCCTGACCTGGCACACGGATCAGGCCACCCCTACCACCCCAGCCGTGCACGGCGGGCTCTCACCTACCGATGACCTCTCGCCGCCGCCTGCTCCACCCGCCCAGCACCACTCCCCACCTGCTCACCCAGCTGCGCGCGGCCGCCCACGCAAGGGCGCTCACACAAAACCGCTACGTGTGCCGCCGCTCGCCGCTGGCACCCGGAACAGCGCCCGCCTCGCTGCCAAGGACGACGGAAAATACCGCGACGCCACTACCAAAGCTTCCCAGCTCAAGGCATTCCAGAACAGTCTCGCTCTCTGCTCGACTGTCGTCCAGTCGTTTGTCGCTCGCAAGAAGCTGCTCACCAAGACCAAGAAGCCGATCGAGCCGGGCGACCTTGCCAAGCTTGCTGACGCTGCAGGTCTGGGCACCGCCACGGTCAAGGCTCTTGATCGTGTCCTGGCCATCGGAGCTGCGACAGCTTCCCAACTCGAGTCGGCGCTCGCCTCCAATGATGCTTAAGCTTATGTTACCGGTTGCGCCTCCTGCTTTGTCTCCTACCTGCAGCAGAGTGGCGATCTCCTGCTTTAGCTTTCCTTCTGCGTTCACTCGTTTAGCTTTGTTGTGCCCCTGTTATCGGCTCTTCTGTACCTCTGTCTCCCAGCTTTGCCTGAAAACTGCTCCCCGTCGGAAGTTGCTGGTGCTCCTTTATCCGTCATGAATTCGAACTGTGTTGTTTTCTCCCTGGTTTCCTGGAATGTACGTGGCCTTGGCAATGCTCCTAAGTGCACGCTTGTTCGTGATGCTCTCTTCACCTCTCGTCCCGGCGTTGTTTGTTTGCAGGAAACCAAACTTCACGATGTTGATTCTTTACGCGCCCGTGCCTTCCTCCCCAGCAACCTTGACGCTTTCCTGTGTCTCGAGTCGAAACCCGGGGCGGAGTGCTCACAGCCTGGGACTCCGCCATGTTCAGGCTTTCTTCCTCTCTTGCGCAGCGACACTCCCTCACCACCTTCCTCTCTTCCACCACCTCCGACTACAGTTTTGCTGTAACGAATGTTTACGCTCCCTCCGACCACCGCGACTCCCTCCCCTTCTTGGCGGACTTAGAATCTCTTGCACGACACATCCATGGGAACTGGGTTATCATGGGCGATTTCAATCTCACGCGCAGCAGCTCAGACAATAGCAATGGATCCTGCCACGCCCACCTCTGCGAAGCTTTCAACTCCACCATCGACACTCTCTGCCTGTTTGATCTCCCCCTTGTGGACCGCCTGTTTACCTGG
>NC_028454.1:34076456-34085708 GCF_000263155.2 Setaria italica | reverse complement strand
GCGTCAACGGGACCGTGGGTGCGCTTGAGCGTGTCGAGGACACCGATGACCATTTCATGCGCGTACCGACGTGGCTGGCACGTAGCGGTCTGGAATTTCCCGGAAGAACACTGGGAGCCGGAGAAGGTCAGGATATCTTCAGCTGCGTTGGCTCCGTGCTTGAGATTGATCCTTTCTGCATCCCAGGCCCAGGCCCAGGATTTGACCGTCCTGTATGCGGTTCGTGATCGAGCTACAGCACCCCCACATCCCCGACCGGATCGGTGTGCACACTCCAAGCGGGCGCGGCATTGTCCTCCGCCAGAGCGCTCTGCTGTTCTGGCCGAAGGACCAGCAGCTTGACGAAGAGGGAGCCTGGTTGCCGTTCTACGGTCCACCACCCGCCGCCGCCTGCTGCCCCTGGTCCCTTCCCCCTGCCTTTCGCCCCTAACAATGCGCCACAACAGCACGGACCTGCTCCACCGCCCCCCGCTGCAGGGCAACACGCACCCCCGCCACCTCCGCAACAGCTGCACCCCGCCGCGTTCCTTGGCGCTGCTATCCTGTGCCACGGCTTCATTAACGCGTTCTGACCGCGAACTCATGCAGATCGCTGGACGTGCGGATGAAGTCTGCGTCTAGCCACTTGACGCCCTCGCCGTCGCCCGGGTGCGCCATGGAAGCTCCCAACATCAATGTGCTCGTTTGGAACGTGCGAGGCCTCAATGCACGTTCCCGGCGCGACGCTCTGCGCGACCTTGTAGCTGAGGCAAATGGTGCGATTGTATGCTTACAAGAAACAAAACTGGCTGTACTCTCCCTGTTTCTTGTCGCTGAGATGCTTGGAAGCGAGTTTTCCTCCTCCTTTGATTACCTACCGTCTGACGGCACGAGAGGAGGGATCCTTGTCGCCTGCAGAAGCTCCGTTGCCACTTGTTCGCGCCTGGATGTTGGTCGTTTCTCTCTTACTGTATCGGTGAGCTTCGTGTCACAGGACACGCCTTGGTGCCTCACCACCGTATACGGGCCACAAGCCGAGGCTGATAAGATCGAGTTCTTGGATGAACTCCGTGCTGTTAAGCCCTACGCCGCGGCCATGTGGGTAATCGCGGGTGACTTCAACCTCACCCTCAATGCGTTGGACAAGAACTCGAGCAACATCAATCGGAGGAACATCGGAAGGTTCAAGTGGTTTGTAAATGATATGCAGCTCAAGGACGTTTATCTGCACGGACGGCGCTATACATGGAGCAATGAGAGAGAAGCACTGACTCTGGCGCAGCTTGATCGTGTCCTGGTCTCCATTGACTGGGATGCACATTATGGCTTCGCGTTCCTACAAGCTCTCTCCTCCGGTGCCTCCGACCACTGCCCGCTCCACCTGGCGACTAATGCCTACTTCACTTCTAAACGCCGGTTCCACTTCGAACCCCGGTGGATTGATCTGCCGGGCTTCATTGAAGTTGTTGCGGAAGCCTGGTCATCGACCTATCCCTCCACTGATCCTTTTGTTCGACTAGATCACAAACTCAAATGCACAGCTAGATCCTTGCAAAGCTGGAGCTCCAAGAAGGTGGGACAGATCCGCACCCAGCTGCTGGTGGCTAAGGCTGTAGTCCTTTGGCATGATAGAGCCCAGGAGCTACGCACATTGACTGCTGAGGAGCGGAGCCTTAGGACGCGGCTCAAGTATAAAACTCTCGGGCTGTCATCCCTCGAGCGCACAATGGCAAGGCAGCGGTCACGGCTACTGTTCTTACGGGACGGGGACGCCAACACCAAGCTTTTCCATATGACCGCATGCTATCGAACTAGGAAGAAATTCATCCCCAAACTTCAGTACGACGGGGTGGTCGCGGTCACTCACTCTGACAAGGAAGAGCTCCTGTACAGATACTTCCACTCCATCCTAGGCACCTCGCCAGAAGGGACTCGAGATGGTTGATCTCGCTGCCTTGGGCATCCAGGTGGCAGACCTTAATCACCTCAATGCTCCCTTCTCCGAACACGAGATTTGGAGTACTATTAAAGATCTTCCTACTGAGCGCGCCCCAAGCCTGGACGGGTTCACGGCTGAATTCTACCGGGAGACATGGACGGTCATCAAGTGCGACATCATTGCCTGCTTCAATGCGTTCTTCAGATGCGCTTGTGACCTATTTGGTCGTCTAAACACTGCTCTCATCACGCTCGTGCCCAAAAGACAGGATGCGGTGTCGCCGGCTGACTACCACCCAATCAGTCTAGTTCACAGCTTCGCAAAGTTGGTCGCCAAGTTGCTCTCCAATCGACTTGCGCTCGAAATGCACAGGTTGGTGGACGTTAACCAAAGCGCGTTCATCAAGAAATGTTCCATCCACGACAACTTCAAGTTTGTTGAACTCGTAGCGAAGACGCTACATAGGAAATGGAAGCCCAGCCTGCTCATCAAATTGGACATATCGAAAGCCTTTGATACCGTCTCCTGGCAATTTCTTATACACATGCTTCAAGCGAGCGGCTTTGGGGACAAATGGCGGGATTGGATAGCGATCCTCGTGTCCACGGCTTCAACACGGGTCCTCCTCAATGGAACCCCTGGAAGAATTATACGCAATGCTAGAGGATTACGGCAAGAAGACCCCCTTTCTCCTATGTTGTTCATTCTTGTTATGGAGGTGCTTCACCGGCTACTTGCCACGGCTGCCCAACAGGGGGTGCTCTCCCCTCCGGCTAACAGTGGCATACACCACCAATGTTCTCTCTATGCCGATGATGTTATCATCTTCGCAGCACCGCGCGTCCAAGACGTCATCACGATCAGAACTGTGCTTGACTTCTTTGGCCAAGTCTCTGGTCTCCGGACAAACATCCATAAAAGCCAGTTGGCGCCAATCTGCTGCACCGACGAGCAGATCTCCAGAATCCGGGACATTCTTCCTGCACAGATCGCGACTTTCCCCATCCAGTATCTTGGATTGCCTTTGATGGTTGGGCGCTTGAAGAAGTCCCACTTCCAACCCTTTATAGATAAAGTTGCTAGTAAGATCCCGAGTTGGAAGGCACAGCTCATGAACAAAGCCGGGAGGCTAACGGTCGTCAAATCGGTGATGTCCTTGGTTTGCACACATACACTCCTTGCGCTTGACGTCCTAGACTGGGTGCTGCGAGAGATTGATAAGAGCAGAAAAGGATTCCTTTGGGTAGGGAAGAACAAAGCACAGGGGGGCACTGTGCCATCTCCTGGCCAACTGCGTGCAGGCCATGCAGGTTTGGTGGCTTGGGGATTCCTGACCTCAAAATCTCTTCTCAAGCCCTTCGGCTTCGCTGGATGTGGCTAAAAAGATGTGGCTAAAAAGAACAGATGTGCAGCGCCCATGGATCCAATTAAGCACTGATTATGACAGTGACAAGAACCTGCGAAGTATCTTCCAAGCATCGATCCTAGTTCAGCTAGGTGATGGTAATGCGACTCTCTTCTAGGAGGACAACTGGCTGGGGGACTCCTCACCATGCTTCCTGGCACCAGACCTTTGTGCTATGGTTAAACCCAAAACAAGAAGAACCAGAACCGTAGCGGCAGCCCTGACAGACAAGGTGTGGATTCGCGAGATTGTCGGACGAGCTACAGTCAGCGGCATTAGGCAGTATGTCCAGCTTTGGCATACGGTTGCCACTGTCCATTTGCAGGCCGGCGTCGAGGATGTCGTCTCCTGGCGTTGGGAAGCCCGCGGGACATACTCTGCCCGATCGGCATACCATATGTTCTTCCGTGGCTCCACTGTCTTGCCGATCTTCATGACCGTGTGGCGCGCATGGGCGCCTTTGAAAGTTAAGTTCTTCATTTGTCTCGCGGTGATCTGGACCGCCACAAGGCGCAAACGGCATGGCTTGCAGAATACTGATGAGTGCAACCTCTGTGGACAAGAAGCTGAAACGGTGGATCACCTATTTAGCCATTGCGATTACTCCCGTCAGGTGTGGCTTTAGGTCGGGCAAACGACTAACAATCAGTTACCGAACCTTGCTCCAAATTCCAACTTGATTGATTGGTGGCTGTCTATCCGTGCTACTATGATCAACGTCAAGGCTAGAGGCCTGGATTCTACAGTCATGCTGGTATGCTGGAGGCTATGGAAAGACAGGAACGGCCGAGCCTTTGCAACTGACGTTGCTAGGACACCGCAACAGCTCCTGCCGATCATCGTCGAAGAAGCGTCACTCTGGGTTCAAAATGGTGCCCGAAACATGAAAGCTTTTGGTTGGAAGCCTCCTGATCGTTAGCTAGCGTTGCAAATTCTAGGTCTTAACTTCTGGAAGTAGGCGTTCCCTTTTAACAAATGTAATCTCACTATCTAATTCTCCTACTGTGTGCGAGTACCCGGTTAATGGCCCGCGTTGTACAAACATTAATTTACCTTCCTCTTAATTGAATGATACGCAGTTCTCCTACGTATTCTAGAAAAAAAATGTAGACTGTTAAAGGTTTCCAACAAGTCCTCAAGCAGAGTCACCGGGCTCAGTCTTCAAGATGAGGTCATCAATGTACACCGATGTAACTAATGTCAGTTCATGTCCACAACATATCATGGTGATGTTGCAGCAGCTACAAGTTTCCGATCTAGAACATAATTCTCCACATACATGTGCCAACACCGTCTGCAGTGTGCCCTTTCTTGAAGCAGACATGGCAGAGTGGGCGATCCTCATTGTTGTTGGAGTGACTGACACGGTTGTTGGAGAATTTTCCCCACTTCTTGACGAGACGGCTTGTTGTTGCTGTTGTTGCCACGGCCTCCTCCACGCATGCGCTAGTTTGTGGCTCCACTAGAGCCACGGCCTGGAGTAATTGGCTGACGACCCAGACTGACCTCCCTCATGGAGGAGATTCATCCAGTTTCCGAGAGATGGGGAACCCAGTACGAGGTTCCAATGGTTGGTTGGAATCGAAGACGAGCTGGCCATTGCGTGAGGCGTATAGGATTTTGCTAAGCTAGGCTCTGATGACCATCCTTGGACGCCAATATTACAATTACAAGAAACTGAAGGAACATATCCTACTTCTACACGTCCAAGGATTAGCAATCCTGTTACAGATATGAACTCGTTACACAAAAGACTAGAGACTTCCAGATACTTCTAACACAGACAAGCGCTAAGTTCGAAGTAACTTGCCAAACTTCTGTACTGTTCGTTGGAATAATTTTTCTGGACAGATTCGTATGACGGTATGAGCAAAAAATTAAATTGGGACGCCACCTGATATATAGACTATCCTTTTAGTTCATGTTACTCTTACACATCAGCTGGAAGGAAAACTGTTGAGAAAGATTTATGTGACTGATTGAGCCATAAGTATTTGGAGGTGCCATGAACTTGGTATATGGTTGAAGACACAATAAATTTTGGATCACGTCGTATAGCTGGCTTAGAGATATGGAAAATGGAATAGAACCTAGTAGTTCATTGCTGCTGTAGACTATCAAGATGCAACCTAACAAGGCTTGTCAGGGGATGGTGCCAGATAAGCTGTTGCCGGAAAGGTCGAGTTTTTGGAGATTTTTCATTGCAGTGATTGTTGTAGGGATTGTTCCAGTCAGGTGGTTTTCACTGAGAGACAGTACTACCAGGTTCCTAAGATTACTGACACTGCTTGGAATGGAACCGGAAAGCATGTTGGAGGAGAGATCCAACTCTTCAATACTGAGTAACTTTCCAATTGAATCTGGTAGTGATCCTTGGAATAAATTGCTGGATAGATTCAGATTGATCATCATCTGAAGATTACCAATGGAAGTTGGAATTTCACCTGATAACTGGTTGCTTGATAAATTCATAATGGCAACAGCTGTCAGTTTTCCAACATCAGCTGGTAGGGAACCACTCAAAGAGTTCAATGACAGATCAAGCTCAACAAGTTTCTGAAGGTGCCATAGAGTTGTCGGTATGGTTGAAGACAGTGAATTTTGTGACAACGTCATAACTTGCAGTTGGCTTAGACTACTGACACTGCTTGGAATAGAACCTCTTAGTTTATTGCCACCAAGATTCAAATAAACTAGGCTTGTTAATCTACTTATTTCTGCTGGGATGGTGCCAGACAAGCTGTTGCTGGAGAGGTTGAGTTCTTGGAGATTCTTCATCGCAGAGATTGTTGTGGGGATCTTCCCACTCAGGTGGTTATTACCGAGAGAAATTACTAACAGGTTGCTCAGATTGGCCAGTGTACTAGGGATGCTTCCAGTGATCATGTTGTAATCCGCTATGAAGTACTGCAATACCGTGCTGAGGTTTCCAATGTAGGGTGGTAGCATCCCTGTGAATGTATTGTTTGCTATGTTAATGGTATCCAGGCTCCTGCATTTGGATAATGCTGCCAGGAAATTGAGATTCCCACTGAGCTGGTTCCCATTGAACCAGATGCCACGGAGATTTAGCAAGTTTTGAAATGACACTGGCACTGGTCCAGTTAATCTGTTTCCAAACAAGTCTATTACCATAAGGTTAGATAGATTGCCTATGGATTCTGGGATGACACCTGCTATTTGGTTGTTTGCAAGGCCTAGAAAACTAAGATTTCTTAAATTTCCCAGTTCTGGTGGAATTTCCCCCTCAAGATTGTTCTCACTGACATCCAAACCAAGAAGCGTTGTTTGGTTGCTCAGCTCAGTCGGGATCTTCCCAGTGAGATCATTTGTTGACAGGTATATTTTGGTGAGGTTTGGCAGCGTCGCCAGCCATGAAGGCACAGTACCAGTGAAATTATTCACTGCAAGACTGAGCGCTTCAAGGTTCTGACAGGCGGAGAGACCCAAAGGGATAGGTCCATTGAACTGGTTTTCTGACAGAGATAACACTTGCAGCATAGGGAGGTGAAAGCTCTCATTTCCAGGAATTGGACCTGAGAGATTGTTCCGTCTGACAGCCAGTGCTTGCAGCTGGGACATATTGAAGAGAGAAGGTGGCATGGGGCCTGAGAGATGATTTTCGTCTAGGACTAGCATCTCCAACTTTAGCAGTGAGCTGAAACTATCAGGAATTGCTCCTGTCAGCCAATTCGACCCAAGATTTATTATACTCAAATTGGTTGAGTTGTTGAATAGGCCCTGTGGTATTGGTCCACTCAGTTCATTGAATTGCAATATTAAAGAAATAAGGCTGTGCAATTTTTGCAACTCATGTGGAATTCCCCCAAAGAAGTTATTTCGAGCAAGATCAAGCGTGTCAAGCCTAGTAAGGTTTCCAAGGATGTGTGGGATGGTACCTGACAAACTATTGTATGAAAGATTAAGAGTTTGAAGCCAGGGCAGACTGCCAAGCTCGTTTGGCACGGTGCCCATGATGCTGGTGTTGCTGAGGACAATGGTCGAGAGGAAAGAGAGATTACCAAGCTGTGGTGCGATGCTGCCCTGGAGCGGCACGTCGCTGAACTCCAGGCCGGTGACACGCTGACTGCGGTCACATGAGACGCCAGCCCACGAGCAGAAGGACGCAGTGGCAGTCCAGTTGCTGGCAAGGATGCCAAAGGGGTCCTTGAGCTGTGCTTTGAAGGCGAGCAGCGCAGCAAGGTCTGTGGTATTCGATGTTGGGGTGAGTGCAGAGGCGCATGTTGTGCTCAGCAAGAAGAGGAGCACCACGCGGATGAAGAAGAAGGCCATGTGGAGAGCCTAAGGAGTAAGGTCAATGGACTGTATATGGACGTGTGGTGTTCTTGAGTGCTCCTCTTCTTATATAAGCAGTTTTGGACATGCAGGTTTCAGCTGTCTCAAGTGGCTGGGAACAGAAAATGACTTGTTAGTACTTCTTTTTTCTTCTGACGAGGCATTGCATATGGGTATTTAGTTGAATATGGTCAACACGTTTCCTGTTTTACCTACATATATGATGTATGCTCCAAAGGTATGGATGAATGTGCCTCTTTTTCTTTATTACAGCTTAGTGGAAATAAAGACTTCTTTCCAAGGAACAGCTTTTCAGACGTAGCAAGCAACCTGTTATGGAGTAGATATGCTGGTTTTTTGTTTCCCCCATTCTTCTATATCTAACTTTGTGTGGCTTGGAAAACTTTCAGCAGGAAAAATCAGTGATTTCATTTTCTGCGGAATGGTTTTGCCAGATGGTCATGATGTAGTGCTACTGACTACAAGATAACAAGAACACGCGGAGGGGGTCAATTTGAGATGGTCCCGGCATGTACAGACGGGAACACACGGAAGTCTGGTTAGGCTGACCCTGATACTCTGATAGGTTGGTACGCGTTCAGATTCATGCAAATTAGCTCGCCAGTCCACATCATGGTTAGCCTGTAGGCCCTGCAACTTGACACATTATTTTAGGGTGACCATACCTTATTAGTCTGAAGATGCATGCAAGTTGATGCATATGCTGGTAGCTTTCTGGCTTGCTGGACCTTGCATGCATCATCTCCGTTCTTTTGTTTCTGGAGTCAACATGCATAGTCGAGCTGCAGGTGACCGGAGGTCCATGCATATCTCGCCATCGTATCAGATCAGAGGAAGCAACGTGTGAAACTTCTCTTTGTGGCGGGGCCCGGCTACCTGGAGGTTTGGGTGCGCGAGGGCGACTGGGACCACGCCGCCCACTTCGCCTTCGTGGAGGTCGAACCGCCGCTCGCCGCGGCAAACCCGGCCCCCCTCGTCCACTCGGCTCCCCCGCCGCCCGTGAGTCCGCGATGCTGGTCCAGTCAATCCGCGTCAACGGGACCGTGGTGCGCCTTGAGCGTGTCGAGGACACCGATGACCATTTCATGCGCGTACCGACGTGGCTGGCACGTAGCGGTCTGGAATTTCCCGGAAGAACACTGGGAGCCGGAGAAGGTCAGGATATCTTCAGCTGCGTTGGCTCCGTGCTTGAGATTGATCCTTTCTGCATCCCAGGCCCAGGCCCAGGATTTGACCGTCCTGTATGCGGTTCGTGATCGAGCTACAGCACCCCCACATCCCCGACCGGATCGGTGTGCACACTCCAAGCGGGCGCGGCATTGTCCTCCGCCAGAGCGCTCTGCTGTTCTGGCCGAAGGACCAGCAGCTTGACGAAGAGGGAGCCTGGTTGCCGTTCTACGGTCCACCACCCGCCGCCGCCTGCTGCCCCTGGTCCCTTCCCCCTGCCTTTCGCCCCTAACAATGCGCCACAACAGCACGGACCTGCTCCACCGCCCCCCGCTGCAGGGCAACACGCACCCCCGCCACCTCCGCAACAGCTGCACCCCGCCGCGTTCCTTGGCGCTGCTATCCTGTGCCACGGCTTCATTAACGCGTTCCCGCTCCCACGCTT
>NC_028454.1:34001117-34076025 GCF_000263155.2 Setaria italica | reverse complement strand
AAGTTTATCCAGATATCTGTTGATGTGCTCGAGGAGTGCGCTCTCTGTCGCAGTTGAACGCTGGTTGCGCGCTGCTTGCCAGGACAAGCTCATGCTCGCCGTTCGCGAGCGAGCTGCATACTGGAAGCAAAGGGGGAAGCACCGCGCTATCCGGGAGGGGGACGCGAACACGCGTTTCTTTCACGCGCGGGCTACCCAACGCCTCCGCAACAACAGCATCCGGTCGTTCGAGGTGGACGGCGTTGTGGTCTCCTCCCATCACGACAAGACCGTGGCACTCACCGCTTATCTACAAGGGCTGCTTCACGCGGCCCCGTCGCTCACCGGCCACAACGACTACAATCGCCTCTACCTTGGTGCCGGGCGTGCCTCCGCTGCCCCGCTCATCGCTCCGTTCACGGAACGTGAAGCGCGTGCAACGGTTCGCGCGATGAACAAGTCTAGCTCACCTGGCCCGGACGGCTTCGGCCCGGCGTTCTACACTGCCGCCTGGCATACTGTTGCGCCGACTGTGCTGCACTTGGCTAAGGCGTTCCACGCCGGGACTGCAGACCTCGAGCGCCTCAACAGGTCCTTCATCGTCCTCATCCCAAAACACACCGTTGCTTCTGCACCGGGAGACTATCGGCCCATCTGTCTTCAAAACTGTTCCCTGAAGATACTCTCCAAAATGATGACGACGCGCCTGCAGTAGCAGATCGCGTCACTGATCGACCCCGACCAAACTGGATTCATCAAGGGGCGCTCTATCTCGGAGGATTTCATCTACACCACTGAGTTGATTCAATGCTGTCACCGCCGGTGCCTTCCTACACTGGTACTGAAGCTCGACTTTGCAAAGGCATTCGATTCTGTGGACTGGGAATGCCTAAACTCAGTAATGGAAGCCAGAGGCTTCCCCTCTCTATGGAACGCCTGGGTCGCTGCTATGCTGCACACCTCCAAGCTATCTGTTCTTGTTAACGGTGTGCCAGGCCCTTGGTTCGCCTGCGGCAGAGGTTTGCGACAGGGGGACCCTCTGTCCCCTTACCTCTTCCTGCTCATTGCCAATGTGCTCCAGCAGCTAATCAAGCAGGATAGCCGCATCTCCCACCCTACCGTCACGGATCAGCCTTGTCCTGTGTTGCAATATGCGGACGACACGCTAATTCTGCTCAAAGCAGATGTGGGTGCACTGGTTGCTCTAAAGGAGGTACTTGATCTTCTCTCCTCGACCACTGGCTTACACATCAACTATCAGAAGAGCACAATGGTACCAATGGCTGTGTCGCCCCAGATGACCACTGAATTGCAGCAGATATTGGGATGCCAGCTAGGGAGTTTCCCCCAACATATCTTGGGCTGCCTCTGTCCAGCGATAAGCTCAGGCTCTCCGCATTCAGTCCGCTCATCGCTAAAGTGGATAAACGCCTAAGTGGGTGGAGTGCATCGCTGCTTAACAAAGCTGGCCGAGTAGTTCTGATAAACAGCGTTGTCGACAGCCAAGTCACTTATGCTATGTCTGCTTTCCTGCTGCCGCCAGGGGTGTTAGCTGCTTTGGATCGGCGTCGTCGACGATTCCTATGGTCTGGCGACGAGACTGTCAGTGGTGCCCAATGCCTAGTTGCATGGGAGACGGCATGCCAACCGAAAGAACAAGGAGGTATTGGCCTCAAGGACCTATCCCTGCAGAACAAGAGCCTTCAGCTCAAGAACCTGCACCGCCTGCACCACCCGGCCAATTCTTCCTGGGCCAATTGGGCGCGTGCTCGCATCAGCGCCGTTAACCTGCAGGGCGAGGTCGAGGGGGCTCACTGGCGCGCTCTACAAGACCTGCTTCCACTCTACCGAGCTCTCACCTGCTCTGCGGTGGCTGATGGCGCATCTACAAGTTTCTGGTTTGATAGATGGCTCCCGGAGGGCAGATTGTGTGAAATGTTTCCCCTACTCTTCTCACACCCCGTTCATACAGAGCTCTCACAGCAAATGCTAACCGATGGCCTCGACATGCATCTAGTGCTGTGCCTAACGCGCCGGGCTGGGGAAGAATTACACCTGCTAACTGCCATTCTAAATCGAGTGCAACTCAGAGATGGGCAAGATCAGCGGCTGTCCGATGCCATTGACGAGGCCTGCCACCTGCGCTCCAAGGCTGTCTACACAAGGCCCAGTACGGTCCAGTACAGTTCAGCATCATCATTGTGGTGCAGCATCATCGTTGTGGTCCTGTCTACGTAGAGCAGGCCGCGGGGTCACCTCCATCCCCCTCTGCCAATTTTGTCTAAAAGAATCGTGTGCCATCGAAGGTACAGTTCTTCGCTTGGCTCCTGGTTCAGGATAAAATACAGTGCCGTGCGAACTTGCTGAAGAAGAACTCTTACGGGACGCCTCATGTGAGTTCTGCGGCGAGGTTGAGGACAGCAATCACATCATGTTCTGATGTCCTTTCGCGGCAAGCATCTGGTCGTCGCTGGGCTCTGACACAGCAACCTCCTCGGTCGAGCTTCTCTGTGCTGTTCCCCGTCTGGCAAGTATCCCTGTGCTACGCTATAACAGCTTCTTACTCCTTCTGCCGTGGATGTTATGGAAGCACTAGAATGACCTAGTGTTCCAGTGCTGCGCTCCATCTCGACAACGCTTCTGGTCGGCATGCCGAGATGAAGCCCGACTTTGGCACGAGCGGTTTCCGATGGAGGATCGCGTAATAACTGACTCCTGGTGCACTGTCTTTGCTTCAATGTAAACAATCCCAAAACCAGATGTGCTCTGTCTCTCTCTCTTTTTGATCTGCTGAAAACTACTTGCAAGACGTTTGGCCTGCAATAGGCCCTCAATGAAATGAAATCAGGTGGGGGCGCTCCCCCCTCCCCACGTTGACCGTCAAAAAAAAAACTTCTCTTTGTGGGTGGCCCGCTGTTTCTGGTAGTGGTGCGTGGCTCACCTGTGCTGTCTTGTTCTATTGCTAGGGTTGGTCGCAGAGCTGAAATTGCTCGATTCTCCCCGCGTTTGGCAGGGCTTCTCAAAATGTTTCTTCACCGATTTTTGGTGAAGTCCTACCAAATGGATAATTTTAAAATGGCTCCACCACTGAAATCAGTAAGAAGTCGTAAAACGGCTTATACTAGAGAGGAGAAGCTAAAAAAAGTGGCTTCACCGGTTTCTCCTCTCCCTCCAAGCATTAAGTGATCATAAAATTACCCATATTGCCATTGAGAAGCTGTTTTACCAAACATTTTGCAAAACGGCTTTAGCTCCACTAGAGAAGCCATTCCATCAAAGAAACTAGAGCCGAAGCCGTTTTGGAAGAAGCCGAAGCCGTTTTGGAAGAAGCCGAAGCTCTACCAAACTGGACCTAAATTATGGTGCGTCATTATCATCTCATCTTTAATTTGATCCAAATTCTTTGCCAGAAAAAGCCGGCACATGATCCCGGAGGTGATACGGAACTGGAGATATTCGCAAAGGGAGGCCGCTGTCGTTGCTCCCGCACAGCACCATGTTCATGCATCTCTTGGCAACTTAACGGAAGATGAAATATAGTCCAGGAGGACGGCAGCTTGGCGAGTTTGGTGACGATCGCGGAGCCCGCTGGCGCTGAACACCTGACGGCCATGCAAACTGCAAGCTAAACCCCCTCGTGTGTTGGCGTGCACCGCCGCAAGTTGGTCATGCACGGCCGTGCTGAACGACCGCCGGACACGCCCTGTCCTCATCCTGATCCTCCGTGTGAAGGACCGGGACACGCGATCAGAGATAGGGTCAATCAAAATTTTCTTCTTAAACAAAGGAATTCGCACATCTCTTCTAGAATTCTCAGATCCACATAGCCAATGAGATGCTCTTACACCTAGGGACAATACTAGGAAGCTCTTGACACAAAGCGGAAGCAAATACAAAAAGAGCTAAAGAAGAAACAAAAGCTTAAAAGAGACCTCTAGAACCAAAACTGGAGGGGAATATTTTCAAAATCGGAGGGGAATCTTCCAAAACCGGAGCTTCCTCCTTTCAAAACCGGAACCTCTAGTTTACCCAGACAACCAGTAGGAGCTCTAAGAAAAATAGCAAAACTCAATCAAACAAACTCCAAAATTTATGAGATTTGGACAATGGATTTCCAAGACTGTCAAAAGTCTATTCTCAAGATATCTCCCCAAAATAAACAAGTTGCAAAAACCGGAACTTCCTGTTTTTCCCTTCGCGGGTAAAGATCCAAAGGAAAAGGAAACTCGATCAAATGATGTCCAAACTTCACAAAATTTTAGCTAAAGGTTGGCCCAGAAGCAATGAGTCTTTTTCCAAAAGATCTCCTTAAAAAGATCAAGACTTCACTTGGATTTCATGATTTTGATCTAAAACACAAAAGAAAATACCCACGTCTATGCCCCAAAGGTATGGAAGGATGTGCCGTTGTTTAATTTCTTTGTTACCGCTCAGTGCAAATAAGTTCTTTCCAAAAAACAGCTTTCAGACATATGTATCAAGCAACCTGAATTAATCTTCTTGGAAAAAAAATTAGCAGGAAACATCACTGATTGCATTTTCTGTCCAACGGTTTTTCCAGATGATCCTGATCTAATTTGAAAAGATTCGGTGCTCGTAGCCTAAGAGGGAGAGGGGTGAATTAGGCAACTTAAAAGCTAAACCTATAGCTTCCACTATTTGCATCAAAACATAAACTAGATCATGCTATCTAGATGTGCAATTTACGGTTGATCTAGTATGAAATCTTCATCCCAAAACAAGTTTTGCAACCTATAGTCAATCCTATCAAGATACTACTCTAGGAAAGTAAAAGCACACGAGTTGCAAGTATGAAATGCGAAAACGTAAGGAAGGGATGATGGAAAGCAAACTCTTAACACAAGGATTTATCCCGTGGTATCGGTAGGCACTAAGCCACCACTAATTCACGTTGTTGAAGCACTCACACAAGAGTATTGCTTCCCGGTCACCAAGTCTCTCCCAAGGCGCTTCTTGACTTGCCACAAAGGCTCGGCCACTACGGCTCATGCCAAGTCCCTCGGTCACCTTGATGCAGTCTCCACTCAGGAGCTTCGCCACAAAGGAAGGGGGTCTCCACGTCCCCCGCACACGATCGTCGACGCCACTCCACACCAAGCCAGAGGGTCAAAGATTTGACGGCGAGCGATAAAGGCCCAAGGTGTCAGCACACCTCTTGTACAACGTGGTTCACTCTAGAACTGATCACAAGGTAGGCACACCTTGCACTCACTCCTCTCTAAATTTATCCTAGCACTAATCACTCTCTTAAACTTGTGCTAAGCCTTTGATGAATCACTTAAGCACTTTTGGTGGCATGGATGTGTTCTTGATGAGTCTTGATCCTCAATGCATCCCTGGACATTTCAGCAACTCAAAATGGGCAAGTGGTGGGGGTATAAATAGCCCAAAGGGCTCAAAGAACCATTGCTCCAACAGTAGTGAAAAAAGATTCCATCGGATGTTCTGATGGTCTATTTTTGACTTGCATCAAAACATTCATGCAACTAGCCATTGGCTCCCCACGCCCAAGTTCCTCAAGAACTCATCCAATGCTTTATCCGATGCCCCCATCGGATCATCCGGTGCCACTGTTCACATCACATAGCCGTTGGATCCCCCTAACACCATTGCTCCGACGCTTTCTCCGATGGTGTCGTCGCATCATCTGGTGCTGAAGGGTTTTTCCCCAAAACCTGTTGGGAACTTCTCAAAAAAAAAAAAATGTTTTGTTCGACGCCTTCCTTGACCTAGCATCGGAACATCCGATGGTCTAGGGTTTCTCCCTTCACTTCTGGCAATTGCTTTGACGCTACTAGAAAAGTGGCCATCGGAACATCCAATGGTATGACTTTGACTTAACTTCTTCGCAGCGTACCAATTGCGCCGATGGTTGCTCCGACGCTTCTCAGGTGGGGCATCGGAACATCCGACGGTACTGATTTTTCTGTGTTGAATACCACGACTTCCATGACGGTCTCTTTTTTTCTCTAGCATTTGGATGCTTCAATACCATAGAATATTTCTAAATATCATGGCTTGGTCACTTAAATACCATAGTTTGGATACTCAAATACCATGACTTGGATACTCGAATACCATGATTTGGATGTCAAAAATACCATCATTTAGATCTTGCTAAGATTTGGTTTGCATTCTTGGACCTAGAAAACCTACAAGGTACATGCTAGACAAAGCATTAGTTGTTGGAGGTATGCCCTAGAGGCAATCATAGAGATGATGATATTCCATTTGTATCCATGATTTGTATATTGTGTTCATTGAATATCCATTAAAGGCTACTTGAATTGATTTGCAATTATGTGAATTGTATGTGAAACTCTTTACTTGTATGGTTATTCTAAAGTTGTCCCTAGTCGGAGTTCATGTGAGGACACACATGAATATTAGACTAGCACATGTATTAGTTGATGACTATGTTTCACAAGTCATGGACATGGAGATGTTGAACTAATAATGTGGACACATGTGGAGACATGTGTTAGGACTGACCCAACACGAGAAGTAGTTCTCTCTTTAAACAACATATACGCTTTGTCCTTAGACCTGAGATTGTCGCATGTATTCTAGATGTGGATCGACCTACTTAGGGGCTATCAAACGCTACGCCGTAACAGGGTAGTTATAAAGGTAGCTTTAGGGTTTGTCAAGAAGCATGCTATGAGACATGGTCAATCAAGATGGGAGTTGCCCCTCTCTGATTGAGAGTGATATCTCTGGGCCCCTCGAGTGATCGGATCCGAAAATGCATGGCCATGCTACGTACGGTTAAGAGTTAACCTACAAAGGGATTCCGAATCACAGGATCGAGAAAGAGTGGTCGGCTTGAAGCTAGACCAAACATCGTGAGGCAAAGGGAATAGCATGTATATTATGTTGTGATGGTTCGTCTGATATGATCTTCGTATGCGTATAGGAGTTGGCACGTCTTGCTAGAGGCCGCTGCCGACTATTGGGCCGAGTAGGAGTACTCGGGCCATGTCTATACATATCCGAACCCATAGGGTCACACACTTAAGGGGCTGGAAGCCCAATTCGGATCTGATCCGAGTTGGATTAGGTTTAGGAGTACTAATGGGCCTCGGATCCAGAGGCCCATCAGGAACCTCTATAAATAGAGGGGTGGGGGCGCCCTAGGGTTTACACCTTTTTGGCGAAACACTTCTGCCGCGCCTCCCACGCCCTCGCCTGTTGCAACTCGTGGATCTAGCAATCCGGCTTGCGACGCTTCCTCCCTGCACGTGTGGATACCTTGGAGGTGTTGCGCCTGCAGCACTTGGACGAGCCGCCGACGAGCCGCCGACGAGCCACGACGAGCCGACGACGAGCCGCGGCACCGGAGGCGATCTTGCTGTGCACGTGGACGAGCTGCTGAGGAGCTGCTGGACGTGATCGACTACGTACGACTACGTTGATCGACTACGTACGACTACGTGATCGTCTTCACTGCATCGACGCATATCTACATCTTCCGCACCAGTAGTGCGTCGAGTGGTAATCCCGTGATCCTTATACGGCAGTTCTTCCTGGTTATACGCGGTAGAAAATTTTGATTTGCGCTAGCGTAGCCTACCTCGTATCCCAACAGTGGTATCAAGAGCCGTAGCTGCTTAGTTTTGGATTCGGGATGTGTGCATATGGAGATATGCGAGTTCTCTGTTTGATCTATGTCCTGATTTCGTGCCCTTGCTGCAATGGTAGTGTAACGACATACTCCTACCGGTCGGTTTCCGCCATCGGAGTTAAGTGATACACGTAAATCCAGTTGCAGTGAGCGAAGATCAATATGATTGGTCGAATCGAGATCCAGGGTCATACGCCAGGCGCATTAGATGTGCAATGGTAGATGGGATCTACTGCCGGGGTCGGGATTTTGCCGTATGCGTATGCTTCGGTAAATCAGCCGTAACTTTTCGGTACGATCTCGGATCGGGGCGATTTCTATACGAAAATTGACCTACAGAAAAAGTTACACGTGAATTTCAACCGCTTCGCCGTTTTCGGCAAAATTAGATTTGCCAAATTCGGCTTGGAAGATGGAGTTTCGGGCCTCCGAAGTTTGGAACGTTAGGACGCCTAACTCTATTTTGCAGGATGTATGCATGTATCTTGTGATCAGTATGGCCCCCTTGTGTATGTGATGCATGTGTGTAACTCATTCGTGACCTGCGTGTCGCGCGTACGGCAACACGGCAGGAGCCATATGTGTTGTCACTTTATTGTAATTAATGGTCTGCGTACCAATCTGTGATGATCCAAGCAACTATGTAATCTTCATTACTAGATTCTTTACTAGCTATTAGGCGTAATAGCATGCTCTAGTTCTTGGAGGACTCATCACCAGGAGGATGGCGCACATAGAACATGGAGATGGAGATCACCATGGTGAACAGGATCTATGGAGATGGAGATCACCATATGAAAACGGGCCATACTGTGTCACAAGCTGTGTGAATGCTATTCTGTTTATGTTTTACTTTCTGCATGCTGTGATGTTAGAAGTAGAACGATCCCTCACAAAGTTTAAGTTACTATGCCCTCCCAACTAAAACTTGCACCGTCTCATATCTTGTACAGTTAGTGGTGGGTCTATGAAATTAGGGTGCCACTAGTTTTCCTTGACTAGACGGGTTTGTGTCGGACACTTACACGCATAAGGGTTGGTTTGCTTAACGAGGTTATCTTAACGGTTAAGGACCTTGGGGCATAAAGGTTGGACGCCGAGACATAGAGATGTCACCCAACAACAGGAGTCATATGTGATATGATTAGTAAAAGTTGCTTACCGTTCTACCTCGTTTGCTAGCGGTGATGCTAAAGCTCACTAGTGGACTTGTTAGTTGTGGATCCTGAATCACTAAGTTTCAATAGAGGGATATTGATTTTAGTGGGAGTAGATTCTGTTAAAATAGTTTAATGTAATTTGCTCTATCATGGATACGTTTGTCTTAGTGTATTTTGCATTACTTTTGTTGTAGATTAAATGGCACCTAGCAACACCACCACATCGTTTGCTTTGCGTTCGGTCCTTGAGAAGGACAAGTTGAATGGAACAAACTACTCGGATTGGATCCGCAACCTGAGAATTGTTCTCAGGGCTGAGAAAAAGGAAGATGTTCTAGACAACCCACTACCAGAAGAACCTGCTGAGGATGCACCCGCTGCTGCTAAGAATGCTTACAAGAAAGCATGTGATGCTAACCTCGAAGTAAGCTGCCTTATGCTTGCTTGCATGGAACCCGAGCTGCAGATGCAGTTCGAAACAAACCATGAGGCGCACGATATGATCGTGGCGCTTAGAGACATGTTCCAAACACAGGTCAGGACTGAAAGGTTCAATGTGTCTAAGGCCTTTGTTGAGAGCAAGCTAGCAGAAGGCGCAGCAGTAGGACCACACGTAATCAAGATGGTTGGTTACACTCAACGGTTGGAGAAGCTAGGCTTCCCACTGGGCCAAGAGTTGGCCACTGATTTCATTCTTTCGTCTCTTCCACCTAGCTATGGGAACTTCATCTCGAACTACCATATGCATGGGACGGAGAAGGGTCTGAATGAGCTGTGTGGTATGCTCAAGACAGCAGAGGCTGACATAAAGAAAAGCGCTAGTACCAGCCATGTGATGGCGATACAGAACAAGCCCAGCTTTAAGAAGAAGGGCAATTCTTGGAAGAAGAAGGGCAAGGCTGGAACGTCCAAGCCAAACCCACCGCCCAAGGCTAAAGCTGGACCTGCTCCAGATAAAGAGTGCTTTTACTGTCATGAACTTGGTCACTAGAAGAGAAACTGCAAGCAGTACCTAGCTTCGTTGAAGAACGGCGGAAGTAAGAGTACTTCTACCTCAGGTACGCTTGTTGTTAATGTTATAGACAACATATTTCTCGCTGATACAGTTATTAATTCTTGGGTATTTGATACCGGATCGGTTGCTCATATTTGCAATTCGATGCAGGGAATGATAAGAAGTAGAAGCGTGGAAAGAGGAGAAGTTGATTTCCGCGTGGGCAATAATGCAAGAGTTGCTGCTTTGACCGTCGGGACGATGCAACTCCACCTCCCGTCAGGATTTATTATGGAGTTGAATAATTGTTATTTTGTTCCTAGTTTAAGTCGAAACATTTTATCTACTTCATGCTTGATGGAGGATGGTTATTCATTTGCGAGTGAAAACAATGGTTGTGTGATCTCTAAGAATAATATGTTTATGGCTTTTGCACCCATTGTGAATGGATTATTTGTTTTAAATCTTGATGGTTCACCTGTCTGTAATGTAAGTGCTAAAAGGCCTCGGCCTAATGATTTGAGTCCTACCTACTTGTGGCATTGTTGTTTAGGTCATATAAGTGAAAAACGCATGAAGAAGCTCCATTCTGATGGACTTCTAACTTCGTTTGATTTTGAATCATACGAGACATGCGAGGCTTGCTTGCTAGGCAAGATGACCAAGACGCCTTTCACACGATTTCCTGAGAGAGCAGTAGACTTGTTGAAACTCGTACATAGTGATGTATGCGGACCAATGAGCACGACGGCTAGAGGAGGATTCCAATACTTCATAACTTTCACTGATGATTTTAGTAGATATGGCTATGTCTACTTAATGAGGCACAAGTCTGAAACCTTTGAAAAGTTCAAGGAATTTCAGAATGAAGTTGAAAATCAGCGTGGCAAGAAAATTAAGGCCTTACGATCTGATCGTGGAGGCGAGTATTTGAGCCACGAGTTGAGCAATCATCTAAAGAGTTGCGGAATTGTTCCACAACTTACGCCGCCTGGAACACCTCAGAGAAACGGTGTGTCCGAGCGACGTAATCGAACTTTATTAGACATGGTTCGATCAATGATGAGCCAGTCGGACCTACCGTTGTCATTTTGGGGATACGCTCTAGAAACAGCAGCTTTCACACTAAATAGGGTACCATCTAAATCCGTAGTTAAGACACCATATAAGATATGGACTGGAAAGGTTCCTAGTTTGTCTTTTCTAAAGATTTGGGGATGTGAAGTGTTTGTCAAGCGACTTCAGTCGGACAAGATCACACCCAAGTCGGATAAGTGCATTTTCGTGGGATATCCAAAGGAAACTTTGGGATATTATTTCTACAACCGATCAGAAGGCAAAGTGTTTGTCGCTCGAAACGGGGTTTTCCTAGAGAAAGAGTTTCTCAAAGGAGAAAAAAGTGTGGAAAGACAGTGCATCTTGAAGAAGTTCAAGATGAGCCGATCGGGCAAGAATCAATGAGTGATGCTAACGTAGCAGAACAAGTTGAGATACCCATGGCAAGAGAAGCACCGCCACAACCACGAAGGTCGGCAAGGCTCCGCGAAATGCGAGAAATATTATTGTTGGACAATGATGAGCCTGCGACATATGCAGAAGCAATGATGGACCCAGACTCCGAAAAATGGCAGAGTGCCATGCAATCCGAAATAGAGTCCATGGGAGACAATCAAGTTTGGAACTTGGTTGACCCGCCTGATGGTGTTAAAGCCATAGAGTGCAAGTGGATCTATAAGAAGAAAAAGGACATGGATGGAAATATTCACATCTATAAAGCACGACTTGTCGCAAAAGGTTTTCGACAAGTTCAAGGGGTTGACTACGACGAGACCTTCTCGCCTGTAGTGATGCTTAAGTCCATTCGGATTATTCTAGCTATAGCTGCATATTTCGATTATGAGATATGGCAGATGGATGTCAAGACAGCTTTCCTGAATGGAAACCTAGCTGAGGACGTGTATATGATACAGCCCGAGGGTTTTGTCGATCCGAAAAATGCTGGAAAGGTATGCAAGCTTCAGAGATCCATTTATGGATTGAAGCAAGCATCTAGGAGTTGGAACATTCGTTTTGATGAAGTGGTCAAAGGGTTTGACTTCACCAAGAACGAAGAAGAGTCTTGTGTTTACAAGAAGGTTAGTGGGAGCTCTGTAGTATTTCTAATCTTATATGTGGATGACATATTACTGATTGGAAATAACATTCCTATGCTTGAGTCCGTAAAGACTTCACTGAAAAATAGTTTTTCGATGAAGGACTTAGGGGAAGCGGCATATATTCTGGGCATTAAGATCTATAGAGATAGATCGAGAAGGCTTATAGGTTTGAGCCAAGATACTTATATTGACAAAGTGTTGAAGCGGTTCAGCATGGAAGAGGCAAAGAAAGGGTTCTTGCCTATGTCACATGGCATACATCTCAGCAAGACTCAGTGTCCTTCGACTACTGATGAGCGGGATCGCATGAGTAGAGTGCCATATGCCTCGGCTATTGGATCTATCATGTATGCAATGATAAGTACTCGCCCAGATGTTTCATATGCGCTAAGTATGACAAGTAGACACCAATCTGATCCAGGTGAGAGTCACTGGACAGCGGTGAAAAACATTCTTAAGTACTTGAGAAGGACTAAAGATATGTTCCTCGTCTATGGAGGTCAGGAGGAGCTCGTTGTAACAGGTTACACCGATGCTAGTTTCCAAACCGACAGAGATGATTCAAAGTCACAATCAGGATTTGTGTTCACGCTAAATGGTGGTGCTGTTAGTTGGAAGAGTTCCAAGCAGGAGACGGTGGTCGATTCTACGACAGAAGCCGAGTACATCGCGGCTTCGGAAGCCGCGAAGGAAGGTGTTTCGATAAGGAATTTCCTCATTGAGCTTGGTGTGTTCCCAAATGCGTCCAGCCCATTAAATTTCTATTGTGATAACAATGGGGCAATTGCGCAAGCAAAGGAGCCAAGGAAACCACCAGAAGAACAAACACGTAATGCGGCGATTTCATCTCATTCGAGACTTCGTTAACCGGGGTGAGATCAAGATATGCAAAATACACACGGAGTTTCTGATCCGTTGACAAAACCACTCCCGCAGGCTAAGCATGATGCGCATGTAAGAGTTATGGGCATTAGGTACCTTCTAGATTGACTCTAGTGCAAGTGGGAGACTGTTGGAGGTATGCCCTAGAGGCAATCATAGAGATGATGATATTCCATTTGTATCCATGATTTGTATATTGTGTTCATTGAATATCCATTAAAGGCTACTTGAATTGATTTGCAATTATGTGAATTGTATGTGAAACTCTTTACTTGTATGGTTATTCTAAAGTTGTCCCTAGTCGGAGTTCATGTGAGGACACACATGAATATTAGACTAGCACATGTATTAGTTGATGACTATGTTTCACAAGTCATGGACATGGAGATGTTGAACTAATAATGTGGACACATGTGGAGACATGTGTTAGGACTGACCCAACACGAGAAGTAGTTCTCTCTTTAAACAACATATACGCTTTGTCCTTAGATCTGAGATTGTCGCATGTATTCTAGATGTGGATCGACCTACTTAGGGGCTATCAAACGCTACGCCGTAATAGGGTAGTTATAAAGGTAGCTTTCGGGTTTGTCAAGAAGCATGCTATGAGACATGGTCAATCAAGATGGGATTTGCCCCTCTCTGATTGAGAGTGATATCTCTGGGCCCCTCGAGTGATCGGATCCGAAAATGCATGGCCATGCTACGTACGGTTAAGAGTTAACCTACAAAGGGATTCCGAATCACAGGATCGAGAAAGAGTGGTCGGCTTGAAGCTAGACCAAATATCGTGAGGCAAAGGGAATAGCATGTATATTATGTTGTGATGGTTCGTCTGATATGATCTTCGTATGCGTATAGGAGTTGGCACGTCTTGCTAGAGGCCGCTGCCGACTATTGGGCCGAGTAGGAGTACTCGGGCCATGTCTATACGTATCCGAACCCATAGGGTCACACACTTAAGGGGCTGGAAGCCCAATTCGGATCTGATCCGAGTTGGATTAGGTTTAGGAGTACTAATGGGCCTCGGATCCAGAGGCCCATCAGGAACCTCTATAAATAGAGGGGTGGGGGCACCCTAGGGTTTACACCTTTTTGGCGAAACACTTCTACCGCGCCTCCCACGCCCTCGCCTGTTGCAACTCGCGGATCTAGCAATCCGGCTTGCGACGCTTCCTCCCTGCACGTGTGGATACCTTGGAGGTGTTGCGCCTGCAGCACTTGGACGAGCCGCCGACGAGCCGCCGACGAGCCACGACGAGCCGCGGCACCGGAGGCGATCTTGCTGTGCACGTGGACGAGCTGCTGAGGAGCTGCTGGACGTGATCGACTACGTACGATTAAGTTGATCGACTACGTACGACTACGTGATCGTCTTCACTGCATCGACGCATATCTACATCTTCCGCACCAGTAGTGCGTCGAGTGGTAATCCCGTGATCCTTATACGGCAGTTTTTCCTGGTTATACGCGGTAGAAAATTTTGATTTGCGCTAGCGTAGCCTACCTCGTATCCCAACATTAGTCGCAATAACTATATTGTCACTCAATCACCAAAATCATAAACTGTTATCTAATGAGGTCATGTTCGCTACACAGTGCTGTTGATACAAGATAACAAGAACAAGCGGGGGCCCAAGAATATCAACTGCTCCTGACATTTGCCATCTGGAGAGGTCAGTCTGAGATCGCACTGATGACGGGAGGTCCGGTCAGGATGATCCTGATAGGTTGGCACGCGTTCAGATTGACACACTAGCACCCCATTTTTCCACACATCATGGTTAGCCTGTAACTTGACACACATTTCCTGTTCTCGGGTGACCGTATCTGGAGTCTAAAGATGCATGCAAGTTGATGTGCTGGTAGCTTTCTGGCTTGCTGGACCATCATCTCCGTTCTTTTGTTTCTGGATGGAGTCAACATTTTGTCCATTGAATATCTAGCCATCGTATCCCATGAAGCAACGTGTGCAACTTCTCTTTCTTTGTGGGTGGCCCATTCTTTCTGCAGTGGCTTACGGCCTTATGGCTGACCTGTGTTGTCGGTTCTATTGCTAGGTTGGTCACAGCTGGAAAGTGTCACACCCGGTTTAAAATAAAACCAAGTGCAACTTATATATATGCTAGGATCTAGTTTCATATATATAGTGACATCATTAGTGAATAACAACAACAGTATCACATAAAGAAAAAAAAGATTTATGAGACTATCAGAGATACATAGTTTAAATCCTGGAAACGGAGATTCCAAACTTCACAATTAAACGATTGGGGCTGCATATGCCTAGAACTTAAGCATCATCTTCACAACAACTTCACAGCAGCTTCTTCTTCTGAGCAACATTGGTTATAGCAAGGGTGAGCACATGTCGTACTCAGCAAGTGTGGAGAAAATATGAATGCAAGGTTTAAAAAAAAAGAAAGGCTGACTGGTTGACTGCATTAAACATTTTTAGTTGGTCAAATTTTATTAGCACCTGATTACTAAGGTATAAGTATATACCAACCTACAATTAAATAGAAACATAACCATAAGCATAAGTCACAACCATGACCACAATTTAAGTCCATCTTTAAGTATATTAATCACGTGATGCTCCAGGCCACTCTTGACCGTGAGCACGGCTGATATATCAGTTTTACACTCTGCAGAGGTTGCACATCTTTACCCACAAGTCACGTAAAAGTTCAAAAGAATTTTTGACCCAACCATGCTGTGTTGATTATGATTAGGCACAATACCACATTTCCGAGGTGTGATTGCATAGGGACGCTACAAGACCTTTACAAAGATTCCTTAGTAAGTGGTAACCTGCTAAGGTTTCCGAAGCGATAGTGTGCATAAACCTCTCTCAAGACTGCAAAGCTACCATAGAGCAGATTAGTCTAAGGGCCAGGTTATACCCCATCTGCCACCGCCCCTCTTGCCCTTATACCCTAGACTAAGGTTTCTAATTAATTATCCAAGACCAAAGCCATTATAGTTCTTGTGGTTGCACTATTTTCCTGGGTGGTTCTCCATGTTCCAATTAAGCATTGTGATCTTATATTAAGAAAATGTATAGCATAAATAAGTTTAATCATTAAGTTCATTAAAACCACCATAACCTAAGTATAGCAGCTAAGCATATACCCAATAGAATGATAAACCCAGGACCTAGGTTGACAAGAAATGATTATAAAAACTAGGCAAACCTTAATAGGACCCATCAAATTAAATGCAAGCATATGCAATAGTGATTATTAAAGTTATTGGGACAAAAACAAAAGGACACACTTGTCTTTATCCAATGACAAGTTACTCTTACTGCTATTCAGCTCTTGCTCTTTTGAAACTCTTCATCTTCAAAGTTTTCGAACAGCGATCCTTCTACTCGAAGGATGCACCAGCACAAACATAAAGGCAAACAAACAAGTACAACTAAGAACAACACACCAAAACAAAAGAAAAGCTTTAAAAGAATGTACTAAAGGATAGGGCTCGATCTAAGGTCACACGAACGCAAGAAATGCTAAGAATGGAACTATAGTTGACAAGGCAAAACTATCGAGAGGTTTGATTCTTCAAAAGAAATAAAAAACTATATGCTTGATCCATTTTAATTAAATAAAACATGCACGTAGGTTATTTCAGAGAAATACCCTATTTGAAATTAAGCAAGTTATATTTAATCATTGAAAATGCGGTAAACTTAAGCATATTTTATTTGTAAATATTCAAGGACGAGTTATGCCAATTTAACAATTAACTTTAGAAACTCAGAGCATGTATAAGACATCTAATTGAACTTTGTATTTCGGGTTCAACTAAACATGTTAACGTGAAAAAAGGCATTTATAATATTATTAAGGATATTAACTTTATTTATGAAAATTGATGTATAATACTAGATATCTTTTATTTAGAAAAACTGGTTATAAATAGGAATTAATCAATTAAATCTTAATTTATGAAAACTGGGATAAACCTAATCAACTTTTATTTATAAAAGTAATTGAATAAGAATTAGTCAAATTAATATTGATGGTGAAAAATTGATGTAAACCCTACTTAAATTCTCATTAAGAAAAGGCATTCCTCAAATTAATATTAAATTTATTTTTAAAGACATGCAATGATGGACAATATTACTAACATGTATTTTATGTTGTTATGAATCTAACGCAACTTGAATGGAGCTAAAACATGGAACCTATTGATTAAACAAGGTTCTAAGGACCTATTCGCGATTAACCATAGACTACAGGGGCTAGCAAGGAAGATACCTTAGAGTCCGAGAACAGAGCTCGTGAAAAGGTGAAACCTCAGGGTTAGATCTGCAAAAGAATCACGGCTTGGATTAGATTGAAAGAAATCGAAGAGATTGAGGACTTTTCTGTAAAGCTGCAAGACACAAGAAAAAAAAGACAAAGATTTACAGGATCATCAGGGGCTTCATCACAAAACGGTGTCTTCTTCTTCCTCCATCCGTTTCGATCCAAAAGCATCGCCGGTCAGGAGACCCGCCAACGGCAGCGGTATCCGTCAGGTGCACGGGCTACGGCGCCGCTGGTGCGCTAGGCGGTGGGGCTAGAGCGGCGCGCGGCGCGGCAGGGAGGCGGCGCGAGGCGGTGGCGGCTGGAGACACTAGGCGGCGCGGGCGCTTTATAGGGGCGAGGGAGGGAGCGGAGGCGGCACAGGTGGGAGGAGAAAGGGCGGCCGCGCCATTAATGGCGGCCGGTGGTGGGGCGGCCATTTCAGTGGGACAGGAACTGGAGGGGGTGAGCGGCGTGCGCGCAGGAGGCTGAGTGGCGCGGGCAGCTGAGGGGGTGCGGGAACTGAGGGGGCGCGTCACGCAGGCGGCGCTTGGTCGGAGGTAGGAGACGGCCCCAACAAGTGGGGCCCACCTGCAAGCGAGGAAGAGAGGGGGAGAGAGGGAAACGGGAGATGGGTCGGGCCGGCGAAGGAAAAAGGCTGGCGGAAGAAGGGGGTCGGTGGCCTGCTGTCTGCTGGACCGATCGGAGCGGGTTGGGCCCACGGGCTCGGCCCGTTAGAGAACATATAAGGACAAAGCAGGGAACATCCTGTGCTTACGAAAGTGTACTCAGAGAATGATCTGAATCCGATGAATGTATAAGGACATTCACCGGATCATCCGGTGCAACCATCGGAGTTTGAATAGTTCTAGGAGTGAACCACCATTTTACGCCAACACCTTGGGATCTTGATGGCTCATCGGCAAGTCTTCGACCTTGGACTTGATGTGGAGCGGCGACGACAATCGTGTGCGGAGGACGATGAAACCCTTCATGGAGAAGCTGTGTGGTGGAGACGGCGTCAAGGTGACCGAAAGAGAGGGAGTGGTGAGCCTTGTCTTTGTGGCGAGCTTCTCATCCGGCTTGGCGAGAGCCTTTGTGGGGAGTCTAAAACCTTGACCAGGAGAGATTTGCTAGGATTGATTTTAGGTTGCAAAACTCTTTGTAGTAGGTGGGAAGTTTCACTAGATCAACCATAGATGCACATCTAGATAGCATGATCTAATCTATATTTTATTTTTTAGTGGAAGCTATAGGTTAAAGTTTTAATTTTGCCTAATACATTCCCCTTCTAAGCTATGAGCACTGATTCCTTACATTTGCTCATAAATATTCCAGTCTCCAAGCACTTTGTTTAAATTCACAAGACAATAACTCGATTTGCGTAGATCAAAAGATGTTGAACCCAACCAAACACTTCGTAAACACTCCTCTGTGAATTAGATGCTAACTGATGGTCACATTGTACAGGAAAGGGAATATATAAATTCCATTCTGTTTTCTGAGGTTTACAACAAGAAGCATGATGTGTGTGTCCTTTTGTGAGTTTGACAAAATTTTGCCGGAAGGAACCCAATTTTCCTCCATGCTCAGAGACACAGACTGGTGCCTCAGCTTGGGTCGTCATCACCTTCCAACAGAGGCTCGACCCGCCACTCGCTGCCGTAGTAGGAGTTTGGCAGGCCGAGCCAGAACTTGAAGGCCTCGGCGGCGCGCTTGCGCTCCCGGCGGCGGTCCTGCCGCGCCTGCGACGCGTGCTTGCTGGTGAACATTCTCGAGTGCATCTCGATGTACATCTTCCTGTACCTCGTCTTGTTGGGCGCGATGCCCTTCTCCTCCATGCACGCCACGATCTCCAGCGCCTTCTTGAAGAAGGCCGCCCTCACGCACACGTCCGCCAGCGCCCCCAGCAGCTCCTCGTCGGCCTCCTCCAGGCACCGCTCCTGCACCTCGTTCCACAGCACCAGCGCCTCCCCGGGCTTGCGCGCCGCCGCGACGCCCTTGGCCAGGCTGCCGTACGTCGCCACGTCCGGCTGCACCCCGCGCTCCTTCATCCTCTCCACCACCTGCTTCGCCGTCTCCACCAGACCCAGCCGGCAGTACCCTTCCACCAGCATGTTCCACGCCGCTCTGTCAACCGTCACCCTCGAGTCGCGCTCCATCTCCTCGAACACCTTGTGCGCCATCTTGGGCTGCCCCGACATGGCGAACGCCTTCATCAGCGTCGTGTAGCTCACCGTGGACGGCGCGATGCCCCGCGACCGCATCTCGTTGAAGAAGGCCAGTGCGCCCGCGCTGTCGTCCGTGAGCACGCACCCGTCCATGAGGATGTTGTATGTCACCACGCCGGGTTGGATGCCGGCGCCCGTCACCATCTCCTCAAAGAGCTCCTTGGCCTTGCTGATCTGCAGCTGTTGGCAGTAGCCCTTGAGCAGGATGTTGTAGGTGACCCGGTTGGCCGGAACACCAGCCGCGGCCATCTCGTCCAGCACGGCATGCGCGCGCGCCATATCGCCAGCGGCGGCGAGTGCTGATACCACCGTCGTGTAGGTCACGTGGTCTGGACGGCTTGCGGGTGCCGTCTCCGCCTCCCGTCGCATCGCGCGCAGCATGGTCACCACATCTTCGACGCGGCCAGCGTTCATGTACCCCTTCATGAGAGTGGTGTACACCCTGGCGTTGGGCGGATAAGCCTTGGGGAGCAGCGGCACCTCGTCTGTGCCATGTTCTGGCTTGGCCCCGGCGACAATGTCGTCAAGCAGGGCAGCACCCTGCTCGGCGTCGGGCACATCGTCGCATTCCATGGCGACGGCTCTGAGCAGCAAGCATATGTCCTTGCGTTGTCCTCGCATCGCTTGCACGATCCTCTCCGCCGTGGGGATGTCGCCGAAGCCGACGAACGCGGCGACGAGGGAGTGGAAGGTGGTGGCGCAGGGGGCGATGCCGGAGGAGAGCATGCGCTCCAGCACGTTCGCGACGAGGCCCTTGCGGCCGGCGCGCGCGCACATCTTGATGACGACGTTGTAGGTGAGCGCATCGGCGGCGGCGCTCCACTCGCTCATTGCGTCGAACAGCTGGCGGAACCGGCGGCAATCCCCGGCGTCGGCGCAGGCACTGAGCGCGGCGTTGAAGGCGGCCGTGTCGGGGAGGCAGGAGGGGGAGACGAGCTCGGGCGGCGAGCGTCGCAGGTGGCGGAGGACGGTGTCGAAGAGGCGGAGCGCCTTGGTGGGCGGCGTGAGGCGGGCGACGGCGGCGGTGTACGCGCGTCGGTCGGGAAGGAACCCCTGGCGGAGCAAGTAGAGGAGGAGGGAGTGGGCGAGGCGGGCGTCGCGGGAGCGGGCGGCGGCCGCGGCCGCGAGGGAGAGGGAGTTGGCGTCGAGGAGGTCGAGGGCGCCGCGGGCGCGGAGGCTCTGGAGGAGGCGGGCGGTGCGGGAGAACGCGTCGGGGCTGCTGGAACTGAAGGAGAGCTGCGCGAGGAGGCGGGACGCCGTGGTGGGGGAGGAAGGGAGGAGCGAAGGCTTGGAGGAGAAGAGGCGGTAGGCGGCGTCGGTGTCATGGGCGCGGAGGAGCGCCAGGAGGGTGCCGTCGTCGGAGGCACCATCCTCGTCCTGGTGGTCGCCGTCCAGCGGGTGGGTGAGTGGCGCGGTGGAGCGGGAGGTATTTGGGGACAGGGCGGCCGGCGGATGGAGCCTCTGGCGCTGGTTGCCGGAGGTGGAAGAAGAAGCCGTGGAGCATGAGCAAGAGCAGGTGCCGCCGCCGGGGAAGGAGGGATGGGGTTGGAGGAGCTGGAGCGAGTAGCGCCCGCAGCATAGCATCCCTGCAGCGGTTAGTGGCAGGCAATGGCCGTATGGTCGGTCCGATTTGGCCCGCCGGACGGCCGGAGGAGGAGGAAGAAGAAACGGCACCAGCGGCGGTAGACGAGTGGAGCGGAGAGGATGAGGATGACGTATTGACGTGGCCCAACCAAAGCGAACGAGCAAAGTATTGGCTCCGGCCCAGCCATATCGACAGAGCCGAGTTCGGCTCGGCTGCAGAAACACACAGCCATATCTCAAACTGACACCAAACACACGGGCTTTGAGATCTAGCAAATCTGAAGAAGTAAACTCTGAAATTAAACAAGAAGTATTTTCAAAAATTTTAAAAAGAAGTAACTTCTGAAATCATAAAGACTTTGAAGTCATCTATCTGAACAAAGCACTAAATCTAGAGACGTCAAGATCTACACCATTCCCAACTCAGCTAGTCAGCTGCAGAATCAGTTGCCTTCAGGTGCAGAAAATCATCTCGAGGATGACAAACACTCCTTGATCCGTGCAAGCTTAGCAGCCACGTCCTTCATTGCCAACCTCTCCTCAGGCGAGTCCCGCGAGCACTGTAAACCCAAGTCCACAACCTGCTCTATGCAGCTCCAGCCGTTGGAAGATTCTTCCCCAGATGATGACCAATCAGCATGTTGGATATCTCCACTACTTGCTGCCTCCCCGTCTAGAAGAAGGATGCCATGATCCACGACATGGGCAAGTCTCGATGGGAAAGCTTGGCTCACCCACTCCCTGAGGCTTACTTCTTCTCCGTTGAACATGGCGTCGGTGGGTTTCTTCCCGGTCATGACTTCGAGAAGCATTACCCCGTAGCTGAACACGTCGCTCTTCCTTGACGCTTTGCCGGTCGAGGCGTACTCTGTTGTGTTTGGAGCAGAGGAAATGGAGACATTAGTGATCATTGCACAAAACAGATAGTATGAATTGCAGTATATATCAAGTTGCAGGCGATTGATGCATACCTGGTGCCATGTAACCAATTGTTCCATGCATGTTCCTGGAAAATATGGAAGTATCCTCTCCCAGCAGTAGCCTTGCGATACCGAAGTCGGCTACACAAGCCGTCATATCTTCATCAAGCAGCACGTTGCTTGGCTTGAGGTCACAATGCAGGACTACCTCAAAGTGCTCATGGTGAAGGTAAGCCATGGCGAGAGCCACATCTGACATGATGCTCACCCTTTGGACCAGTCCTAGCTCACGACGGTTACTGGAGAATAACCATTCATCTAGGCTCCCATTTGGCATGTATTGGAGCACTAGTGCCTTGAAGTCCAGATTCGAGCAAGTGGTGAGTATCCTGACCAAGTTTCGATGTCGAGCCATGCGAAGCGCGCGGCACTCGACATCAAAGCTCATGGTGGCTCTTTCTAGTTCCATGTCAAGGACTTTTATCGCGACAATTTGCTCATCATCCAATATGCCTCTGAATACTTTGCCAAAGCTTCCAGATCCTAGTAGGTTATCACTGTCGAAGTTATTCGTGGCACGAGCCAATTCGAAGTAGGAGATCTGCTTGTAGTAGTTGTTTGCCTCCAAACTAGTGAGCGGCAGCTCCTTTGGCCTCTTGTTAACGCGAGTCCTGATCATGATGAACAAGCAAACTCCTATTGCAATGGCTGCTACAGCACTAGGAAGCACAAATTTTAGGAGACCAAACCGGTGGCGATGGTTGAATTCGTCATCTGGGCAGTGTAGGAACCCAAGGCGTGGAAGGCCACATAGTGCGGTATTCCCTTCCAATGATTGTAGTGTCATGTTTGAGAAGACACCGCTCTCTGGGATTTGTCCATAGAGTCTATTGAAAGAGAGATTTAGGCTTGTGAGATAGCTGAGATTGGCGAAGGACTTTGGGATGGTACCAGACAGGGCATTGTATGAAAGGTCCAACGTTTTAATGCTACTTAGCTTGCCAATTGCATTGGGTACCTGATCTTGGAGGCTGTTCTTTGATAAATTTAGGTAGGTCAGTGTACTGAGCACTCCCAGTGAAGTTGGTATATTGCCAAGGAACCGGTTGGAAGAAAGGTCCATATATGTTGTTGCCTTCAGATTTTCGACATCTTACGACAAAGCGCCGTTCAAGGCGTTTCCAGACAGATCAAGCTTCTCGATGTTCTGAATGCCCCATAGCCCCATGGGAATTGTTGAAGTGAACCGGTTGTTTGATAATTCTAAGATTTGCAGGTTGCTCAGATTTCCAATGCTATCTGGTATAGGGCCATGAAGCTTGTTGTTGGCCAGGCCCAAGCCAAACAGGTTTGCTAATTTTCCAATGTGTACGGGGATAGTCCCAGACAACTCATTGCTAGACAAGTCAAGAGCTTTGAGATTCTTTATTTCCGTAACTGATATCGGAATTTCCCCGCTTAATAGGTTGTTGCGAAGATCAAGGAACCAGATACTGCTCTGATTTGCGAGCATATCTGGGATGTGCCCTGTTATTTGGTTCTCAAATGCTCTAAAGATTTGAAGGGACGAGAGATTGCTAATAGAGTTGGGGATACTGCCGGTAAAGTAATTTCTCTCCATGACGATGTATCTGAGGCTCTTGGATCTCGACAAGTCAGTCATGAAACTGAGATCTCCACTGAGCTCGTTCCCGGCAATGTAGAGCTCAGTAAGAGATTCCCCCAAGAAAATTCGTGGCACAGGTCCAGTAAGTAAATTGTAGGATACGTCAAGGATGGAGATCATGGACATGTTTTTGATGGAGGTTGGAATGGTACCTGCCAAGTTGTTCATTTCGAGGTTCAGCCACTGCAGCTGCGTGAGCTTCCCCAACTCCGGCGGGATCTTCCCGTGGAGGTTACTAGTGGTGAAGTCTAGTACAGTGAGACCGGTAAGATTGCTCAAGCCGGCGGGGATCTCGCCGGAAAGGTCGTTACCACCGAGCGAGATGACCGTCAACTCCGGCAAGGACGCCAACCACAACGGTATCCCACCGGTGAAGCGGTTGTAGGCCAGATTGAACAGCTGCAGGTACTTGCAAGCCCCAAAGCCCGGGGGCACCGTGCCGCCGAGATTGTTTGCGTGGAGTTTCACGCGTTGCAACATGGGAAGATGGAAGCTCCGGTTGCTCGGCACCAGCCCTGAGAGGTTGTTGTAGGACAGGTACAATCCTAGCAGACTAGACATGTTGAACAGTGAGGGTGGTATCTCCCCTGAAAGCTGGTTCCTCGACAGATCGAGGACCTGAAGGTTTGGCGAGATACCAATGGCGCTAGGGATGTTCCCCGTCAGGCTGTTGCGTGCAAGGCTCAGGTAGCTCAGCTGGGACGACGTGCCGTTGAACAAGCCCTGCGGCACCGGCCCGCTCAGCTCGTTCCTACTTAGATCAAGATACACGATGCTCTGCAGATTGTGCAGCTCGTTTGGGATCTCACCGGTAAGGTTGTTGGAGTGAAGGTCGAGAACTTGAAGCCCGGCAAGGTTGCCGAGAGAGGCCGGAACAGGGTTTGAAAGGAAGTTGCTCGAAAGATTGAGATATGTGAGGCGTGCCAGCTTCCCAAGAGAGGCCGGAACGCCCCCCGTGAGCTGGGCGTTGCTGAGGTCGAGGGTGGAGAGGAAGGACAGGTTGCCGAGCTCGGGTGCCAGGGCGCCGGCCAGCGGGATGCCGGGGAGCCCCAGGGCCGTGACCCGCAGCCTGTGGCGGTGGCCGCAGGAGACGCCGGCCCAGGTGCAGTAGGGCGTGGCGGCCGTCCAGTTGCCGCGGAGGACGCCGCTAGGGTCGGCCACCTGGGCCTTGAAGGCGAGGAGGGCCGAGAGGTCGGCACCGGCGCCGGCGCCGGCGTTGGATGCCGAGGCAGTTTCGGCTGCGGTTGCGAGGAGTAGCAGCAGCAGTGATGAGGCCGTTAGGAAGGCGACGTGGGGGAGGGCCATGGTGGAGACTGGAGAGGTGGAGCTCAAGGTGGTCTGTAGCTAATGGTGGTGGTAATGCGTTGCCTAGAGATGGAGCCGTGCTTGGCACGCACTTTATATCCTCGTACAATGCAAGGTAGCGTCGTCTTTTGTGGAGTCTGAAGGCTGAATTCGAAGTGAAGAATTCCATGGGAGGACTGGCAGAGACGGAATGAGCAGTGCGTTTGTTGGTCTTAATTTAAGCGCTGAATTTTGATCTTACCAAAGGAAACTGACGGTAGTGTGAACTTGAAATTAGTCAAAGTTAGCAGCGCGTCAGAAGAGGATAAAGCAAGGAGAGTCCTGCCTGTCAAGATTCGAGAAGGCTTTGACTGACTGTTGCATTGGAGAGCCAGAGGAATCGTGCACGCGGCTTGAAGCTCCGAAGGAAAGCTACTGGACTGAGACGGCTCCGGCGTCCGCGCCGGGGTGAAAGCAACGGGACCGAAACCGGGAGCATCCGTCAAGCGTGGGTGCCCACTCCAACCCACACGCACACCTGCCACGTCAACGACCTGTATCACCTGATGGGTGGATCGATACACGGAGAACCATTTGACGGGTTGGAACCTGGAAATGGTTTGATCTGACGACGATGGATGGCGGGCAGTAGAATACCGTCTCCAGCCTGCTGCGTGTCTAGACTGATAAGGACAGGAGTAACGGCGGATGGGGGGACCCGTCTGTGTTATTATGACGGTGACTGCAAGATATTTTGCGAGAGGTCCGGATCTGATGATATCACTCTCTCAGGTGGAGTGTGATGTTGCAGTAGTACTATGACGAAGGGTTCCGAATGGTGATGGCCTTCTTGTGCGGTGCGGTCTATTTCTCTCAGTCTCCGATCATTGCGGGGTCACGTCGGGAGGTTTCAGCAACTACATTGGTTGATGCCGCGATTAGGTTCTAGGTCGGCTACCGTTATCGAGTGGATTGGTGCGGCCGCGTTGATGTTCCAATCCAACCGGTCGGTTTCGACGGTTTCGAGTTGAGTTACCCAGAGAGTATTTTTTCTCTTTTCGTGCTTATAGCCATAGTTTTATTCTACTATATCAATAAAAACTCGTGGGTTCGAAAAAAAAAAGGACGGGGTACACAAAGCGAAAGCGTACATGGGAACTCACGGACTGAATGTTCTTTGCACGGGAGGGTCATCAATCCATCGGCAACCTCGACGTAAAAGACCTGCAAGGCTGCAAGTTTCGCAGAAACTTCGGCCTGCTTCTGTTGGCTAAGGCTTGGCGGGCCAATACAGACGGAGACGGGACTCGATATGAAGCAATAGCAGTAGTGCTGCATCCTCTTGGTCCCGAATTCGAGTCTTGAGAAATGTGATTTTTCATTTTATTGCTTTAAGGGTGAAGTCAGCCCATCTTTTGCCTCTAATGAAAACCGGGACAGTGGCAATCGTAAAATACCCTTTTCTAAAAGAATGAGGATATTAAAATCTAACTAAAAAATCATCCCTGGAAATGAAAAGGAAAGCTGGTGCGGTTGGCCCAACTCGGCCTAAGCTATGAAGCCCAATATGACAATCCCGGCCCGTCCCGCCCCTCCCCAAAACGTTGCCCGTGCTCAGCTCGTAATCTCGTACAGCTGCGGCGGCGGCGGCAGCGACGGCGATGCGGCTGCTCCCCGGCGCCTCGGCGTCCCGCCTCCCTTCCCCGCTTCTGTCACTTCCCCGTGCAAGAACGAGATGCGTGCCTGCCTCCTCCTCCGCCTGCCGGGCCGCCTCCTCATCAGCCGCGGGCGCAGGCGACGGCGGCGCGCGGAAGCCGTGGCTCTTCGTCGGGCTGGGGAACCCCGGGAAGGTGTACCAGGGGACTCGCCACAACGTAAGCCGCCTGCCCAACCCTGTTCGCCGTGAAAGCTACCGTTTTGCACGGTGGAATTGCCGATTTGCCTAGTTACCATGAGTCGTTGTATTGGGAAATGTTGTTGTACGGCCAAAATGCAGGCTTTAACTTCCGAGAAGATACAGGTATGGACACTAAATAGGATATAAGAATGTCGAAACATGATATATGGAAATTTGATTGCCCAGTTGGTTTCTTGTTGTATACAGAATGAGATAGAAACACTAAAATGTAGGATTCAGTAGTCATAGAGGAGATTTTTCTTGCAGGCGGAGAAATTTGCTGCTGACTTGTATACCACAGTTTTAAGCTTGGTTTCGTGAAACAAAACTAGAACACATATCGACTCTTCCATAAATGATTATGTTTGTCAAAACTCCAGTGTACAATCTCTTCATAGAGTTGAGATCATATCTGATTATTCTCAGGTTGGATTCGAGATGATTGATGTTATATCAGAAGCTGAGGGTATACCTCTCAGCAGTATGCAGTTCAAGGCAATGGTTGGGAAAGGTAACACTCACACTAAGTATTTCTGTTTGCATGCTGAAGTATGTGTTGAAGGCTGTGGTGCTAATCTTGATTCCATAGCTAAATTTTTGTTATTGTTTTCGCTCACTTCCTTTTGCAACCAAATTTGTTGCAACTTGAAAGAGTCCTCGCAACTTGTGGTTTCTTAAGTATTTGCCTATGAAGGAACTTATATGTTTAGGATACTCTACAACTGAATATTGAACATAAAATATGTCACAGTGATGGGTTGATGCCTGAGGGGAAGTGTCGAGGGTGTAGATTGTAACGGTGAGAGGGTAGCAAACAAGGAACAAATGCTTGTACTTAGGTGGTGCTGTGATGCATTGCGCCCAGGCTTGGAGTATATGCGTTCGAAGTGAGCAAAATAAATGACAAATAGTTGTGTCATTAGTTCTTTGAAATTATTTACATTCCAGAAAGCATTCTTAGTATTAGGTAATGTATAGCCGTATATAGCTGATTATAGCTTTCCATGTATACTTGATTGTATTCCTTGTATACCAAGCCATATTGGCTATATATTAAAGGTCACCCCCCTCATTAGGGTGTGTGGTGTTTCCCCGTATCCTATCTCTCTATGTGGTATCACGAGATTGGGATCAATCTGTCCTGGGACTTTCTTTCCGCTCCTCTCCACCTCCCAGGCGCGCCTAACCCTAGGCGGCGCCCCTCTCTTGTGCGCCGGTGCTCCACCTCTCCTCCCATGGCTCCAGATTCCTCTACCGAATCCTCCCTGACCGCCAGCCTCCTGCCCACCGGCGTCCCCATGTCGGCGACCGGCACCGGCACCGGCACCCTGCCGGCCTCTGGCGCCACCACCACGCCCGCCACTAGCGCCAGCCCTGAGCCTGCGCTTGGCTCCGGCTCCCTCCTTGCCGGCGCCGCCGGCCGTCGTCCACCCCTATGCCACGATCTCCATCAAATCTCACGTCCATATGACGTTGACGATGAAGTCCTCTAGCTACTCCAAGTGGGCTTCCTTCTTCAAGTCCATGTGCGGCAAGTTTGGCCTCAAGTCGCACATCGACGACACCATGGCACCCCGTCCTGACGACCCCGATTGGGATCAAGCGTACTGCTGCGTCCGCTCCTAGATCTTCAGCTCCGTCGACGACTCCGTCCTCGACCTTGCCATGGAGGATGACGAGCAGACCGCCCGAGCTGTCTAGCTCGCCATTGAAGGCCTCTTCCGCGCCAACAAGCAATCCCGGGCGATCTTCCTCAGCCACGACTTCCACTCCATGACATAGGGGGACTCCTCCATCTCGGAGTACTGCCAGCGCATGAAGAACCTCACCGACGCTCTCTGTGGCATTGGTCACCCCGTCCAGGACTCCCAGCTGGTCCTGAACCTTCTCCGCGGCCTCAACCTGCGCTACTCCAACACCACCGATGACATCGCCAACTCCACCACCGGATTCTCGACCTTCGCCCAAGCTCGCGACATGCTCGCCCTGAAGGAGCTTCGCCTCGCCAACAAGGAGGAGGTCTCCAACACCACCGACCTCCTCGCCGGGACTGCCTCATCGTCTTCGTCCTCCGGCTACACGGGCGGGTGCCACCCGGCCTCTGGTCCTGTCCAAAGCGGCGGCGGCGGCCTTCCACAGAAGAAGGGCGGTGACGGCGGCAAGAAGCATTGGCAGCAGAAGAAGGGTGGCAGCGGCTACCAGGCGCCCGCCGGCGGCGGCCATCATGGCGGTAGCTCCCCACGTCCTACCGGCCCGTGGTTCTACTTCAGCCCAGGGGCGGCTCCTATGGTGCTCCGAGCCACCAGCAGGCTGGCGTCCAGTACTCGACGGGCGGCGGGGGGGCTGGCGTGCTTCTGCTCCAGGCCTTCTCGGACCACCTCCGCACGCTCACGGCGTTCGCTCCCCTCCAGGCATCCCCTCCGGCTCCAACATGGGACCAGGCCAGGTTGGTTGCTGCCCTCAACCAGATGGCGTTGCAGAACAATGGCTGGGTGGTCGACTTCAATGCTTCCGGCCACATGGCATCCTCGGATGGTATTCATTCCTCCATCACAGTCGGTAATGGTCAAACCCTACCCATCACGTGTCGTGGCAACTCCACCCTTACCACCCTACTTCCCACTTTCACCTTAACAATATTCTTGTTGTTCCATCCTTAATCCATAACCTGATTTCTGTTCGTCAGTTTACCAGGGATAATAACTGCACTATAGAGTTTGACGCTTTTGGTTTTTCTATCAAGGATTTTCCAACCAGACGCGTGATTCTTTGTTGCAATAGTGCTGGCGACCTTTACACCCTACCTCCAGCCGCCAGCACCACAACACCCCACGCCGGCCTCGCCATCACCTCCAGCCTGTGGCATCTTCATCTTGGTCATCCTAGTCCCGCCGCCATCGATACTCTTAGACATAATTCCTCCATTATTTGTAATAAAGGGACTCATACTTTGTGCCATTCATGTCAGTTAGGCAAACATGCGCGGTTACCTTTTTCCCATTCTAGTTCTCGCAGTTCTACACCTTTTGAGGTAGTGCATTGTGATGTTTGGACATCTCCTATAGCTAGCATATCTGGTTATCGCTAGTACCTCATCATTATGGACGATTACTTGCACTTCTGTTGGACTTTTCTCCTAGCTCACAAGTCCAAAGTCGCCATGCATATTACTGCTTTCTGTGCCTATGCCCGCACGCAGCCTACCCGTTAGGAGCATCCAAGCCGATAACGGGACCGAGTTTGTCAACAAGACCCTCACATCTTTCTTGACTTCTCGAGGCATTCACCTACGCCTCTCTTGTCCATACACGTCTACGCAGAATGGGAAAGCTGAACGTGTCCTCCGCACCCTAAATAATGTGACTCGCACCTTGCTGATTCACTCCTACATGGCCGCTACCTATTGGGCCGAAGCCCTAGCACCGCCACTTATTTGCTCAATAGGTGCCCATGCTCGGCTATTCAGAATGACATTCCTTTTCGCCTCCTTCATGCACAGCCCCCCGACTACTCCCACCTGCGCGTCTTTGGGTGCTTATGCTACCACAACCTTTCTGCCACGGCATGCCACAAGCTTGCTCCTTGCTCCACTGCCCGTGTCTTCCTTGGCTATCCTTCCTCTCACAAGGGGTATCGCTACCTCGACCTGACCACTCGCCGCATCATCATCACTAGGCATGTTGTCTTTGATGAGTCCTCCTTCCCACTCTCCTCCCACCCCACCCCCCGTCTCAGCTTGACTTTCTCTTGTCAAGCCCTTCCGGTCTTCCTGCTGCTGCCTTGGTCGCTCTGTTCCCGGACGTTGAGCAGCCGCGGCCTTCACCCGCTGTTTTGCAGGAGATCCCCGACGACGGTCACACCATCTTGGCCTGCGGCCCGGTTGTGCGCCTCCTGCCCCGGACCGCCCCGCTCCAGCTCAGACCAGGCGGGTCTGACGGCGTCGCCACTCCCCACTTCGGCGCGACTTCCACCTCGTCTATAGCCATCACCCTCAGACGGCTCCTGCGCCTGTCCCTGTCCAAGCCCCTACACTTGTTCATGCGCCAGGGCCCCTGTGCCAGCTCCTGTGCCACACCGCCCTGTCACTCGCTTGACTACAGGGGCCATCCAGCGGGTGCAGTACAGGAACCTCATGGCCACAGCCTCCTCGACGTCGCCCTCGCCAATTCCGGCGAACTACCGCAGCGGTTTGGCCGATCCTAACTGGCGTGCGGCCATATCTGATGAGTTTCAGGTGCTCGTCGACAACAATAATTAGCGCCTCGTCCTGCGGCCCCCCAGCGCTAATATTGTGACGGGCAAGTGGATCTTCAAGCATAAGTTCCACTCCGATGGGTCTCTTGCTCGTCACAAGGCGCGTTGGGTGGTCCGTGGCTTCTCCCAGCGACACGGCATCAACTACAACGAGACCTTCAGCCCGGTTGTCAAACTGGCTACGATACGGATCGTCCTCAGCATCGCCACTTCCCGTGCCTAGGCGATTCACCAGTTGGACGTGAAGAACGCATTTCTCCACGACCATCTCAAGGAGACCGTCTACTGCTAGCAGCCTCTCGGCTTTGTCGACCCCGCCGCCCATGACCGTGTTTGTTTGCTGCAGAAATCGTTGTATGGTCTGAAGCAGGCTCCACGAGCTTGGTACTAGCGGTTCGCCTCCTTCATCAAACAGCTCGGGTTCGTCGCCTCCACCTCGAACACCTCCCTCGTTGTTTACAAGGAGGGCACGAGCCTCGCCTAGCTGCTGCTCTACGTCGACAACATCGTCCTCACCGCCTCATCCTCGACACTACTCCAGCACATCATGGCTCGCCTTCACTCTGAGTTCGCCATGACGGACCTTGGTGATCTTCACTACTTCCTCAGCATCTTCGTCACGTCCCCCGACGGATTATTCCTGTCCCAGCGACAGTACGCCTTGGACCTTCTCCAGCGTGTCGGCATGGCTGAGTGTCACTCTACAGCAACTCCTATTGACACTCATGACAAGCTCGCGGCGACCGACGACGACAAGCTCAAGGATGGCTCTGAGTGCAGGAGTCTTGCAGGGGCCCTCCAGTACCTCACCCTGACTCGACCCGACCTGACGTATGCGGTTCAGCAGGTGTGCCTCTTCATGCATGATCCCCGCGAGCCCCATCTCGCGCTGATCAAATGCATCCTGCGCTACGTGAAGGGCACTCTGTCCTCCAGGCTCCACATCGGCACCGGCCCTGTCCAGTCCCTGACCGCCTACTCCGATACGGACTGGGCTGGTTGCCCGGACTCTTGACGCTCCACCTCCGGCTTCTGCGTCTATCTTGGGGACAACCTGATGTCTTGGTCCCGGTCCAGTGCTGAGGCTGAATACAGGGCTATGGCTCACGCTGTTGCCGAGTGTTGTTGGCTTCGACGGCTTCTTCAGGAGCTCCATGTTCCCCTTGCTTCGATCACCATTGTCTACTGTGACAATGTGAGTGTTGTCTCCATGATAGCCAATCCGGTTCATCATTGACTCACGAAGCATATTGAGATTGACATCCACTTCGTCCGTGAGAACGTCGCCTTGGGACAGGTCCGAGTCCTTCATGTGCCATCCTCCCATCAGTTCGCGGACATCATGATGAAAGGCCTACCGGTTTAGCTGTTCACTGACTTTAGGTTCAGTCTTTGCGTCCAGGAACCTCCCGCTACGACTGCGGGCGGGTATTAGGCAATGTATAGATGTATATAGCTGATTTATAGCTTTCCATGTATACTTGATTTTATTCCTTGTATACCAAGCCATTATGCTATATATTAAAGGTCACCCCCCTCCCCCCCTCATTAGGGTGTGTGGTGTTTCCCCATATCCTATATCTCTACACTTAGCAAAAACTGCTCCGTTATTATCCAGGTCGTATTGGTGATGCACCTGTCATGCTTGCCAAGCCGCAAACTTTTATGAACGCAAGCGGTGAGTCTGTAAGTATAACAATTCGAAAGAATCTTTGAATACTATTGTTCCTTCTTTATATCTTTTGTGACACTGAATTATATAGGTGGGACAGCTGGTTTCATATTTCAAGATACCACTTAATCAAGTCGTTGTGGTAAATGAACTAACTCTTCAGTGGCTTCATTTAATCACAGATCACTATAATTGTCATTGTCACTTCGCAAAATCACTATCATCTAATTCTTGTTTTTTTCTTCTCTGCAGATGTATGATGATCTAGATTTACCATTTGCAAAATTGCGCTTGCTGCCAAAGGGTGGGCATGGAGGGCATAATGGGTACTTCATTTCTCATCTACTTTTCTTAAAGAAATGCCTAAGCTCTGCTTCGTTATGGAAAACAAGATTGTTCAAGTTTTACAGCTCATTTGATTCTAGCAGAACAACCCCCATGTTCTGGTATTCATTAGCTTACCAGACCAGAGAAGTGCACATTTTTCAGAGCGCACAATACTTAACAGTGCATTATCAAGGCGCTGCACAGCTCAAACTTTTATATGCTAAACTAAGACTACTCCAGAGGCAAATTCTTTTCTTATATCCATTCCATGTATAGTTCAGTTGGTAGTGTTCACCTAAAAGAAGGATATTCTGAGCATATGATTTGTGCTGTACTTGCACACAGGCATGTGTATATTGATGCTTGGAATCTGATTATTAGGCGCTTAGCTGTTAAAAATACAGCATCTAAGCTTTGGTAACAACTTCATTTGTAGTTTGTTGCTCCCTCTTATTCTTTAAGTAAAGAGTCCAACACTGTTGATCTATAATTTCATAGAGGTCCTATATCATTGTGGAAACTTTGACAGACAGTGACAGGCAGTGACTTGGGAACCTTGCCTTTACTGTTATTATTTGGAGAAGAACTTCTTTCTTTATTTACCTTTTCCCCACCATTTGCAGGATGAGAAGCATCATCAACCATTTGAAACAAAGTCGTGATTTTCCACGCCTAAGAATTGGTATACCGTATACCACTTGTCAGTCCTTTGCTCTTCAGCTGCACAGTCTAAGATATTCCTGTGATGGTATTTTTGCAGGCATTGGACGACCACCGGGGAAGATGGATCCTGCCAATTTTGTTCTCCGGCCTTTTACCAAGAGAGAGCAAGAAGAGGTTTTTACTATAATATGTACCTTAGAGATACTTTGGTTCAGCCAATTTAATAAAGACATACTTAGGTGTTCTATATTGATCCATGTGGAGACAGGTAAGGTAACGCAAGTGATCATTTTATGCAGCTCGATTTTGCTTTCCATAGGGGCTTGGAGGCTGTGCGAATAATGGTGCTTGAAGGATTCAACAAGAGCGCAACTTACGTGAATACCACACAGTCATCTGAAATGTTAAATAGATGATAGATTTATTACTGTATTCAAATGTGCTCCCATGCCAAAGAGATTTTAAACAGAGGTAGGAACTGCAGTAAGGCACGCTGCAGTCAGCTTCACCTGATTCATCATTTGCATGATCGCCATCTTGCCTGCAAGAAAGTTCTGACAGCTGAAGTGTTCATTGCAGAATACTGTATGATATGAGCAATCTAAGTATTGTGAATTCATGATCCCATAACATTGTACTATATTATACTGGCTTGTTGATTTCATATGTACTTCTGTAGCGTGTAACTGACATTTTGAAAAACTCCGTACCCTACTCTTTGAAAATCATGCACTCTGTTTAGGGCCTTAGTTTCAGCTTCTATGTGCTCTTGTTGATCCTTCAATACTCCTCGCATACTGTCGACTCTCTGAATGCAGCGCTATTGCGACTTCCATGATTCCATCTTGCTCTTGCTGGGTTCCAATTTCCAAAGGGGGGAAAGCAGCATACTTCCCTTCCGTACGCACAATTGGTGGCAGCTTTCCCTTTACTATCACACAATTACACAATTAGAGCATGGGATATTTCCATCCAGATAGAGGAAGCCGACTAGAATATCTGACGTGACCATCTGTGGTGGTAATTAGCCTGGGACCCTCGATGGTTCAGCGAGCACGTACTATACCCATCCAAAATCCATTTGCAGCCGCTCGTCGTCTCGCGCTCGATTCTCCACGTTCTGCACATGCGGTGCTCATGCTTTTCAGACGAAAACAACGTAGATTGCTCGCTAAAATCGGCATTTCGGGTTGCTAGCACATCTGTGTGTGGTTAGGATGCCACGGCCTTTGAGCCATCCAAGTGTTGAAGTCTTCAGCTACAGCTAGAGCTAGTGCCCAGAAGCCAGAGGCTCGACGTGACAGGACGTGCGTTCAGCTCAGGAGATTGTCAATTTGCCATACCAGCTGCCAACGGACCAGGGGGACGTGAAAAAAGAAGTCAGGCAAAGGCAATTGCAGCAGGACGCTGACTACGCGGCCCCACCTGTCAGGCCCCTCGGCAACTTGCCGCCAATTAACGTCCAGATCGGCCGACCGATTCGACTTCGCCTCTCAAAAAGGCTAAACCCTCCGCCACGTCACGCGCCTCCTCCCCTAATCGTCTCCCCTCTCCCCAGTCCCCATCTCGCCGCCGCGCCGCCAAGCCCCACCAACCGCGCCATGGCTACCGCCGCCGCCTCCTCCTCCCTCTCCCTCCTCTTCTCGCACCCCCGCTCCGGCCACTCGTCCGCCCACAGGAGGGGCCCCCAACTCCGCCTCCCCGCCCGCGCCAGCCGCCCGCGCTGCGCCTCCTCCGACGCGCCCGCCACGGCCACGAAGCACCGCCGCCCCGCGGAGGAGAACATCCGCGAGGAGGCGGCGCGGCTCCGGGGCCCCGCGCAGGGGTTCTCGGCGTGGTACGAGCCCTTTCCCCCGGCGCCCGGCGGCGACCCCAACGAGCGCTACTCGATCGACGAGGTCGTCTACCGCTCCAGCTCGGGGGGCCTCCTCGACGTGCGCCACGACATGGAGGCGCTGGCGCGCTACCCGGGCTCCTACTGGCGGGACCTCTTCGACTCCCGCGTCGGCCGCACCGCCTGGCCCTACGGCTCGGGGGTCTGGTCCAAGAAGGAGTTCGTGCTGCCGGAGATCGACTCCGACCACATCGTCTCCCTCTTCGAGGGCAATTCCAACCTCTTCTGGGCGGAACGCTTCGGCCGCGAGCACCTCGGCGGGATGAACGATCTCTGGGTCAAGCACTGCGGAATCTCCCACACGGGCTCCTTCAAGGACCTCGGCATGACGGTGCTCGTCAGTCAGGTGAACCGCCTCCGCCGCGCCCCGCTCTCGCGCCCCATCGCCGGTGTTGGCTGCGCATCCACGGGAGACACCTCCGCCGCGCTCTCGGCGTACTGCGCCGCCGCTGGAATCCCCGCCATCGTTTTCCTGCCAGCAGACCGCATCTCGCTGCAGCAGCTCATCCAGCCGATCGCCAATGGCGCCACCGTGCTCTCTCTCGACACTGATTTTGATGGCTGCATGCGCCTTATCCGGGAGGTGACTGCGGAGCTGCCAATCTATCTTGCCAATTCGCTCAACTCCCTTCGCCTTGAGGGACAGAAGACAGCGGCCATCGAGATATTGCAGCAGTTCAATTGGCAGGTGCCGGATTGGGTCATTGTTCCAGGAGGCAATCTTGGGAATATCTATGCCTTCTACAAGGGATTCGAGATGTGCCGTGTTCTTGGGCTTGTTGATCGTGTGCCACGGCTTGTCTGTGCACAGGCTGCAAATGCAAATCCATTGTACCGTTACTACAAGTCAGGGTGGACTGAGTTCCAGCCACAAGTTGCTGAAACTACATTTGCATCTGCAATACAGATCGGTGATCCTGTGTCTGTTGACCGTGCTGTGTTCGCACTGAAGGCAACTGATGGTATTGTGGAGGAAGCTACAGAGGAGGAGCTCATGGATGCAACGACACTTGCTGACCGCACCGGGATGTTTGCTTGTCCACATACTGGAGTTGCGCTTGCTGCTCTGTTTAAGCTCCGGGATCAGCGTATCATTGGGCCTAATGACCGTACGGTGGTTGTTAGCACAGCTCATGGGCTGAAGTTCACACAGTCAAAGATCGACTACCATGACAAAAAGATCCAGGGCATGTTGTGCCAGTATGCTAATCCACCGATCAATGTGAAGGCTGACTTTGCTTCTGTGATGGATGTTCTCCAAAAAAATCTCAATGGTAAGATATAAGCTTATATGTTTAATTAACCCTCAAAGCGTTTTTTTTTGTCAATTATCATCGCCAGGATTCTATTCCTGCATCCTTTTGAACTATGGTTGGTGAACATGATATGGTGGAAAGATCCATATCTTGTAGTACTAGGTCTGGAGGCTCTTCTAATTATAGGTCGAAGTGGATAGAGCTATTCCTTGTACTTTTAACTGTATCATGTAATATGAATAATAAATTATGGTCAAAGTGTTTGAATGAATAAATGTTTGGAATGGCCAATGCTGGATTGTGCTGTTTTGCAACTTCTGTGTAGTTTTCACTGAGCTTAGGCGATCCATATTGCCAACATTTAAACTAATCAATGGAATTTACCGAGTAGTATGATTTCTTTTTTGTTGCTTTCAGCAGTCACAAGAGAATTCCAGTCTAAATCCAGTCATTGTAGTCACCGTGCTCAGTGGCATACCTGACACTTGTGTATCAAAATAGTTCAGACTGTTAGTTCTACGTGTTATTCCGGGACCATAACTAAATACCAAAAATCCTAATGTGTGTGATGAACTTTGCCTGCTTTATAGGAGATTGTTTTAGAAGTTTATTCTGTAGTGATCTGCTGGTGTCATTTGCTGGAGCCTTTCCATTTAGTCCATGGCATCGGACTGCGCGTTAGATTTGTTATTTACTTCGTAGCCAGTGACAGAATTGGCCTTCGAGTGATTATGATAATATAGGGTGTTGAGAAAGCCGAAGCCTGTTCTTCTCTTGACCTCGCTTCCTGAAGCACTGGGCCTAAGCCTAAAACACTACCACTCTGCATTCCCTGAAGGTTTCTTTCTTTTCCGTTTTTTGCTGTAACCTCTCTTCTTCATCTGGCATGGTTCAGTTTTTGCCTTCTTGCTGGACTAGTGGTTAAGATCAGAAGATGGATCCATTTCTGTAACACCTTGAAGCTATAAGTAATCCAAATGCCGAGATTTCACCGGCAAATTATTCTATTTCAAAGGGGGGGCATAAATCCATAAATACAACCTTACAGTTGCAAAATCTCTGATGTCATATGTTGCAGGGTAACACAAATCAAAGTTATCTAATGTCATAGAGTAGATAGCTCCATTCAGTATCAGTTCATTGTTACATGCAACCATGAATACTGCCCATTCATTCAGTGTCTGTTCCCATGTACTCCCTCTGTATCATTTTACTTGTCGCCGCTAGTACAAACGAGAACGACTCAAAATATTTGTCGCCAGTAGTATGCAGCAGAGGCATTTCTCTTTTTTACCCCTGGTTTAGCACCTGATCCCCTTGACCTCCTCCGCCGCCGCAAGGAGTGCGATGCGTGACCAGGAGAGATGGACGATTGGACAAAGGGCAAAAAGGTAATTGCACTGTTTCCTTAATTTTTTCAAAGCTGTCGGAAACGTCGAGTATTTTGATATGGAGGGAGTACCAGAAAGTGTTTGTGCACTCCTTGGACAACCATTGATAGTTCTCTGTGAACAGAAGGTCGATGGTATGCATGTCTTATTTAGGACTTGGCACATTTTGTTTTATTTCTTGTCTCTTGGATCTGCTACCTCTTTCCAACGTAGAACACATGAACCTACCTTGTTGCTCTTGGGACTGAAATTTTGGGGTTGCAATAAGCCACCAGTGGCAGGTGACAATGGTGCTTTCTGCTCCGCCATTCACCCGTAGTGATTAGTTAATGTTGAGACATGGTCTGGTGTCATAGTTTGATATCCTTTCTGATGAAAAATTGATCTGCTTGTGCTGGTTGCTTGAAAGACTCCCACGTGATTCTGCAGAAGCTTGATGATACAAGAGCATACTTGGGCCCTCCTGTTTAGGTGCGTGTTTGTAATAAGGAAAGCCCACGGTTGGGCTGGAGCCCAAGTGCCCAGCCTGTCTAACAAAATGGCTCATAAAAACGAGGAAACGACTAGCAAACACACACCAACTCAGGCAAGCAACGGACCGTATGCAATTCTGGCTGGGCTCCATTGGTGAATAAAACTGTGGTGCCTGACTGCCTGTTGCTTGGTGTTGCTCTGTTGGCGCAAGAAGATTTTCGTTTATTGACGTCGATGAGTTCGTGATGGCGAGAGTTGGTCGTGACAGCCTTCACCTGTGTCATGTTTTCTTGCATCCGCATTCGCATGATGCTGAGAATTTGCAGCGCGATGGACAAAATTGTCAGTCGATATCAGGAGCTTGAACAACATCTAGGTTTCTTTGTTTTCTCGGTCGACTTGCTCGATCATTTACCGTCTCCTCTAGGCCTGCTAGGGCGAACCCAATTGAGTAAGGCCGAGGAGGACTCCTCCTGTTTATTGGGCTGAAACTAGAAGCCCAATGGGCCAGCACAGAACTAATTTTGGACTTGCTTGCAGGTGACCCTCCTCTTTCTAATTCCGTAGGGCCATCAGCATCCATGACATACTGCATATCTGCAGGACAAGAAGCAACGAAGACACTGGCCTGATCTGCACACCAATCAGACGTCCATGCACCTTGGCGCTGGAATCCTCTTGATTTCTACCTATTGGCTATTATATCGCCAGAGTCCATGCCTGCATTGCTCTTAGGCAGATGATATCTACTAACACGTCACCAGTCGGAGTTGAGAGCTTATCAAGAAGGAACCGAGAAAGCAACAGGACTGCAAGTCCCTGTGGCATCTTCTTCAGCTGGGTACGTGCACTGGACGATGGTCATAGAAAAATCCCAAAAGGTATCTACCAGAACTTGGTGGACCATTACAACAGACCACCACACCACCCATCATAGTAGCTTGTAGCCTTGGACGACGACGACGAGACAGCGACGGGAGCGTGCTGAACCGAGGCTCACTTTTGACCCCCAGAACCTCTTCGACCGGAGATTGACATATCATTCAGCAACACTAGCAGCAAATTTGGTACCAAAAGCTACGTGTTATTAGCAAGCTGAACGCTCCACTTGGTCCACCAAAATTGAGGTAAGCCAGGAGGATAGAGTCATGGATCGCCGCAAACTCGCTTTCACGTTCGTGACCGATGCCTCCTCCATGCATGCATGCTTTCCCACTGGTACCTGGCCCACCACACTGCACTCGATTTGCCGCTAAGCAACGCAACACAACAGTGCAGTGTATCAGGAACGGTTATTATTGTTCTCCCCGCTGTGTTCGGACGGGAACTTGAGACCGAAAGATCTCTACAGGTCCTTCACAAATCGCAAAGCGACTGACCAGACCAACCCGGCCGGCCCACGCACATATTCACTACTAGTACTAGATCACCACCGCCCATCACCGCTGGTTTTTAGCGATTCGGCGGTGATAAGTTATCACCATCGATTTTTAACATGATCCGACAGTGAAAACTATAACCGGTGGTGATAATATCTTATCATCATCGGTTTGTATTACAAGTTGGTGATGATGGGGTGTTCTCGGACCCGAAATTAGTACGGACTCCAATTTTATTGAATCGCTGGCGTCCGCTCCCCCGTCCCCCGCTCGCCCTCTCTCTCACCCCTTCCTCTCCTCCCTCCGCTGCCTCCTCCGCTCCCTCCCTTCCTCTCCTCCCTCCGCCGCCTCCTCAGCTCTCTCCTCTCCTCCGCTCTCTCCCTCCCTCAGTCGGATCTCAACCGCCCCTCTCCTTCCCCCTCTACTCACTCCTCACTCGCTGGTGACGAGCGGCGGCGGGTTAAGGAGCGGGAGCGGTGGCGCACGGTAGCGGCCAGCGGGTGGCAGCGCAGCCTCGACGGAGGCCTTGAGCTTCGGTGGTGGGCGTCGAGCATGGTGGAGGGACGAGCGGGCGGCGACAAAGGCCCCGAGATCTAGCACCGAGCGTCAAGTGCGGCGAAGGGATGAGCGGGCAGCGGCGGAGGCCCCTAGATCCGGCAGCAGGAGTCGAGCGTGGCGGCGTGGCGGGCGTCGTTGAGATCCCGGTCGTCTCTCTCTCTCTCTCTCTCTCTCTCTCTCTCTCTCTCTCTCTCCGGTACTGCGGCTGCCAGCCGGATCCAGTGGGGCCGTATCAGTGGCCGGCGACAGGCGCCGTGACGGGGCGGCGGCGCGGGACGGGCTGCAGCGGTGGCACCCGGCGGCAAGGAGGCCTAGCACTGCCGCCGGGGAGGCCGGGATGCGGCCGAGCGCAACCCGTGGGGTTGGCGGGTCATGGTTTTTTTAAAAAAAGTTGGCATCACCGTCGGTTCTGGGTTTAGCGGCGATAAGATCCCCCAGCACAGCCGAAAGTCAAACGACGGATCCTAAACCGAAGGCCGGTTTGGAACCGGCAATAATGTAGGTATGTGGAGTAGTGATCTAGGGACGTTTGGATGGATGCCAATGATGACCTTACCAATTTGTTGGACGTTAACTGATCTCAGCCAGCGTGTTTGGATCGTTGCCAATCATTGGCGCGCCCACGGACCTGCACCCGCACTCCGCGCGCGTCAAGGCCTCTTAAATTTCATGCACCCTTCCCCCTAGGATCCCGTTGCAGAGGCAGATATGCACTGTGCCGTCGGATGCATTTAGACCCCGTTTAGATACCCCTACTAAAATTTAGCACCTATCACATCAGATGTTTGGATGCTAATTATGAGTATTAAACATATGTTAATTACAAAACTAATTGCACAAATGGAGTCGAGACGAATCTATTAAGCCTAATTAATCTATGATTTGACAATGTGGTGCTACAGTAATCATTTGCTAATGATGGATTAATTAGGTTTAATAGATTCGTCTCGCGAATTAGCACGGGTTCTGCAATTAGTTTTATAATTAGTTTATATTTAGTCCTCCTAATTAGCATCCGAATATCCGATGTGACACTGCTAAAGTTTAGCACGTAGTATCAAACACTCCTTATTTTTTAAATAAAAATTGCAGCACGCTGCTAGCCAGGCCACTTCGTCTTTCGTTTCCACCTGCCGTTGGCCTCCCTCTGCCTGCCTGTGGGACCGCGAGCTTGCATTGTTCCCACACACTACGCAGCATGTACTCGTACTCGCACAGTGCAACGACGACTGACCTTGTCAAAGTGCGCTTCGAGTCTTGCTCCTTCACGTGGGTTACAGCCTTGTTTGCGAGGACGACGGTAATTACGCCAGGCAAGCAAGAGGTCGATGCGTTTCCCACCGGTCGATTCGATCCATGTAGCTACTAGCCGGCCACGCGCCCACGCACACGCGTGTAATTTGAATTGGGCAAGCGATCGAATGTGCTTCGAACACGTACACGTACCGTGTCAAAGGCTCAAAGACAAAACCTCTTACTAGCACTGCACTATACTAGGTATTAATTACTGTATAAAGTTGCAGTACTAGAACAGGGACGACGATGGCCTTTGTTTCCGCTCTCCTCCTCGTCAATTTTGGCCGGGCAGTGCTGTTCGCATTTTTCGCCGGTCAGTGAATGCTGCAGAAATGCAAGTCCAGATCTATATTCCATGCCGTATGGTTTGTTGCTTGAGTCGTGGCTGGCAAAAAATGCCGCCCCCAGGACTGGAGCCTCGCTTTGCCCAACAGTGGGAGTAGCAGGGGTGGGAATGGGAATATGGGATGAACCACGGAAGACGGAACCACCAGTCCACCACTTCCCAGTGGGAACAGAAGCTGTACATTGCAGCTTCCCGGAAATAGGAGCGAGTACTGGACGCTGAAAGTACATATGTCCATGCAGCCCGTGGTCCACCTGCCTGGCACGGAGTCCGATTTGTTTGGCCCGGCTCTAACCCGGCCCAGCCTGGCACGGAGAGCTTCGTGCTCGATCTACCCCAGCCCGGCAGCTCGTACCGGGCGTGGGCCGCCCCCCCGGCTCGACGGGCGATCCAGTTCGGTATGGTGTCAAGGAGCAAGCCCGCTAAAGCTCGTATAAATACAAACATCAAACATTTTGGCCGACCAATCCTAGACCATCTCACCTCTACCCAGTCGCCACCCTTCCTTGCCCGTTCGCCATCTCCCCTCCTCCCTTCCCTCCTCCCCTCCACCTGCGGCTTGCCCTCTGGCCTCCCCTCCTAGCTCCCGCTGCCACCCTTCCTTGCCCGCTCGCCATCTCCCTGCCACCTCCCCTCCGACCTCCTCTTCGCCTACGGCCTACCCTCCAGCCTCCCCTCCGGCGGGCGGTGCTCCCCTCCGGCCTCTCCTCCTAGCTCCCGCCGCCACCCTTCCTTGCCCGTTCGCCATCTCCCCGCCGCCTCCCATCCGACCTCCCCTCCTCCCCTCTGCTTGCGGCCTGCCCTTCGACCTCTCCTTCGACGTGCGACGCTCCCTTCCAGCCTCCCCTCCTAGCTCCTGGCGCCGCTTCCCCTCTCCTTTCCTCAACCATCGGCACCAGCGCGCTGATCCCCCTCTCCTCCACCGCCGCCAACGTCGCCTCACTCCCTCGCGGCCTCCACCGCCACCGCCTCCTTCCTCCCTCGCAGCCTTCTCACCCGACGGCGGCGTTGAACCACTGTGCCTAGGCTGGCATGGGTCTAGCCAGGCTGCCCGTGCCAGCTGGGCTGGTCCAGCACGAAATGGGCCCATGGTCCCGTGCTTGGGCCGTTGTTGCGGCCCGTGGGTGGGCACGACCCGACACGAAGTTGACTGGGCCCGTGCCAGATTAGGTTGGGCCGCCCGTTTGGACATCTATACCTAGAAGGAGTAATCATGGGGAAGTAGAGTACATTGCAACTTGCCTCTGTGCCAATCCAGGCATAATTGTACTGCTGCCACAGGCAATTTCTATCTCTACTACACGCATCAGGCAACAACTTGCAGCTACAAAGTAATGGCCCAGCCGATGTCGAGATCTTTTCGTTCTGGCGTGAATTGCATGTCAAAATTAATAAATGTGCATGCCTGGCTGGCTGGCAGATGGACCACACGGCACCGGTCCATGGCAGTGGCAGTTTCTCTTTCCAACGAACATGGCCGTATTTTTGCACCGCCATGGGGAAATACTAGTATGTTGCATAGGATGCTCTAGCACCGCTGACATGGACAATGAGCACGATATAATTAGTTCACAAAGATACTTGCAAGTTTCAGGTGCGGCAATGTTCACGATCAACTGACACTGGCTACCTGTTTTCTTTTCTTTCTTTTTTTTTTGGAAAAGAAGATGTTGTGTGCATGTTCACAAGTTTCAGGTGTGGATAGTAGAAGCCATTACAGAAGTGTAAGTGCTAGTTACGGTTAGATATCCTGCTGGCTCATCTTATGGGAATACCAATTTGCGTGCTTGCTGCGTTTTTCCTTACAGTTAGAGATGACTCATGTGAGCTCTTTCTTCCTCCCATCTCTAGATGCAAGGAAACACGTTTTTTGGCTTCTAGCATAGGTGTCATATGCGTAAAAGAATTTCCTGCCATCACGAAGTGTGAAGTACATGCTCCATATACATGCGTGTGAAATATCCTGTTTTTTTATATAAACATTTGGGACATGAATTTGGAGCCGATGGGCATGGCTAAGGAAGTTCCACTTGATACAGCTTAGTTTAGTTATCAATTTTGCATCTTAAATAAAGCTCCTGAACTGCAGCTAGAGATGGGAAGAGCAACCGCTGGATCAGACCGCCCGTGCCTCTTGGACCACTCAATTGGTATATAGCCGTATGGGCACTGAAAATAATCTCATGAAATCCACCTGTTAACACAGCCATGTAGTCCATAGCAAAATGGAGGGGGTCTTAGGATACTAGGTGCTAAACTTTAGCAGTGTCACATCAAATATTCGGATGCTAATTAAAAGGACTAAATATGAGTTAATTATAAAACTAATTGCAGAATCCAATGCTAATTTGCGAGACGAATCTATTAAACCTAATTAATCCATCATTAGCAAATGGTTAATGTAGCACCACATTGTCAAATCATGGAGTAATTAGGTTTAATAGATTCATCTCGCGAATTAGACTCCATCTATGCAATTAGTTTTATAATTAGCCTATGTTTAATACTTTTAATTAGCATCCAAATATCCGATATGGCAGGTGCTAAAATTTAGGAGGCGTATCAAACACCCAGAGTCACTGTGATAAAGAAGAGGCGTGTACAGTGTACTGTACGTCTGTGACTCAGAGGTCAGAGCTACGTAACCATGCATTCTTCGACTGCACTATCGGTTTTTGTAAACAAAACATGACAAAAAATCAGCGTAGATCGCCCAACAGATACAGAGGTCCACACTTCTACTACTCGATCTGCGTACTCCGTACTCCAGGCATGTGAGGCCACGTCGTAGCATGTCAGATTATGACGCGTACGTGAATCATAAGGAAAAACGGCATGAATGACGCCATGCCATGCCACTCCTCGATCGTCTCGCGCGTACACCAGTTGGTCACTTGGTTGGTTCGGTAGTTCCACTCGATCCGTACGTGTGACCACGTTTCGTTGTTGCTCGTCGATTGGGCGCGTCTTGTGGTGTAGACGTGTAGTAGATCACGTATAGTACGCAAGTGTGCGCTGTGAACTGTGGACTGGGGTGGTTAGCTGTGCATGAGATCCATCTGCGACCGACTGCGCCTCGCCTAAACCTGCCGGCTGCCCTAGCTGCTAGCTCAAATTTAATGCGGTTCTATGTATAAAGACAACTTAGAATGTCTAATACCTTGTAAAATTGTGTGTAATCCTCTTTTTATAATCGAAAATACCAGTACGGGTCTCCCTTGTTGTTCACCTCAAAAAAATAAGACAGCTGCTACGTCGAAAAGCGAGTGAGACTAGCTCTTCACTCCACGCTAATCTCGTATGTTTTGCACTATTTAGAGAGTAAAAAATTGACTCAGCTAGCTCGGAGCTAGATCATTGGAGACACACTAAAGGAAGAATTCTTTAAAAAAAAAAGCATGCTATATTTTTTGAACGGGTAATATGCTGCTTTTAATTTTCCCAGGAAGAGTTAGTACAGTACTTATTAAGTAGTAGAGCAGGACTGTGCAGACATGTAGCCATCCAACTATTACAAAGCATGTTGCACGTTAGCGCTAAACTTCGATCCATCTCGGCGCAATAATCTGTTAGCATCATTGATCATTCTACCGGCGCACGATGCCACCACGATCGACACAGGGAATATTTTCCTGGCGACACGTTGCTCACATACCAGTCATTTCAGAAAACGGGCGGACGCAAAAGCCAGGACTTTGCTCTCTTAGTGGCCGCTGATGATACCAACAAAATGTATAAGATCTTGTCCGCATCTTCTCTTAATTAGTTCTCTGAATATAGTACTTGTTTACGAGCACTTTCAATTCGGATCCGCGGAGGAACGGCCGTGCAAAGCAATCTTCACATGGGACGGGCAAGAGAAAAGGAAAAGAAATGCGGGGCGAGGATCGGATGCCACCTCCGGCCAACCCCGTTGGTCAAAACTCGGAACGGCCTTCGTCTTAAACAATCCACTCGCGCCCAATTAAATCCGCCTCATGATCGCATCATCTCTGCCGAAAACGACGGCAAGAGCCCGGCGCTTATGCGCCCCTCTCGCGATCTTCTCCGGCCCTTCAGCATATCGCCGGAGGGGCAATCAAATCACCACGCTTTAATCGGTTTCGCTAAGCTACGGCTGAGCTAGCTATAACCAGCGCCAGGTCAGTCGGATAAACCCTGGGATATTTTAGCCGTGGCGCTCACCTGGAATCTGACCTAATAAAACTAGAGGCGGTGGTTAGAGATCAACTGAGCCGGTGCACGCACGCACGCACGCGCGTGCATGTGATGTGTAACTAACCGGCTTACGCAAGCTGTGACATGGACGGATTAGCCAAACATATAAAAGATACAGATTACAGGGACACACGTATATAAAACTGAGTGCACTTTTTTCTGGGTGATATGGAACACATGGGCGGGCGCGCTGCGCGTGCAGATGAGATGATGAGCGAAAACCTTTTTGATCCCTGCATCTATCTGTCGGTAGCTATCCATCCATCCATCGCATTGTTGGAGGAGGTGTCAGGTGAGTGGCCACATAAAAATAATTTCGCGGCGTGTTCGGCGGCCCATCCGTCCATCCCCTCGAGCTGGAGGAATCACGCGCGGGGATGAGGTGAGACGATGGCGGAGAACAGGAGGGGATCCGCGGATTGGCTTGTGCAGCAGCACAGCAGCAGCAGCAGCAGCAGGATCGCGTGGAGATACGGGGCATGGCCCGGGATAAAAGGATCGGTGAATGGGGTGGTTACGGCCTCCGGTTTTCTAATGGCCGGTAGGTACCTGAGCAGGCGAGCTCGAGCCGCTAGGGGCAGCAGGAAAGGTGGCAACTGGCCACTGCCCACTGGGGTGAGTGAGACACGGACGAACGACACCAACACATTGCGGCGGCGGCCGGCAAGTTGGAACACGTGAAGCTAAGAAGGCTGGTCCCGGAGCAATCAAGTCCGTGCATGTTTTTTCTTTTGTTTAAACCTCTCGATCCATATCTGTTTGCTGCGAGTATTTTGTTGTTCTTTTTCCGATCCCTTTCCCTTTTGCTTTTCGGCTCTGCGTGCGTCCCTTTGTTCTTCATGTCAAAGAATTTCGCCGATGAGGTCAGGGGCACTAACGGGTGATGGCCGAACACGGGGTGCGAACCAATCGGCGTCCCGCCTCGAGGGTTGCACGTACGGTCGCACCAATTTCGTGTTGGAACCAAGGGTTGGTTAGCAAACTGTCGTCGTAGAACCGCGTCGTCCGTGACGCGGCAGAATCTGGTCGATCCAATCTTTCTTTTCTTTCTGGACTGGAAGGGGAATTTCTAGACTTCTGCTGCTGCACGGCGCCAAAGCTAGAAAGCTGATCGCTCCGCCGGATTCCTCCAAACTAGCAAAGCTATTTGGACCCGCGACTTTCACCGGCAGAGTAAAAAGGTATCACTACTAATCATATCTCCATGGGAAGATACTAAAACTGGTGTACTATCTGAAAAATCTGAATGAAGGCTAGTGTTCTAAATAAAGCAAGGCAGATTAGCACTTGATTTTGTCGCCGCCTGGCACCGTCGCTTTCCATGAACGGAACGAATCCTGAATCCACCGGCGGCAGGGGCCAGGGGGGAGGAAGCTGACGAGGAGGCCAGCGATCCCTGTCCCTCCCGTCCAAATCTCGCAACTGGACCTGCACACCCAGAGCCCCAAGTTTCATGCATCATTCCGCCGGTGGCCAATTATGATAGGCACAAATTCGCAGCAGGCACAGATGTTTTCACGTGAGCTTTCAGATAAGGAAGGAAAGGGCTACATATATGCGCCCATTGTCTCTTCTGCTCAGATAATTCCTGAAATACAGTAATCAGATGGTTGTGCTGTAATGATGCGATTGAACACGAGAGATCGAGAAACAGGTAGCCACCAGCCCAGCTGGGCAGATAGCACAGCACCTTGTGAGCTAAGCAAAGGCCATGAGCCAATGCCCTCTCGCCGCCGATCCGAGATAAACAAGTGGCCGTAGAACGGACATGTATAGTTGTCTTCTCGTTCTCATCGGCCTTATCGGCAACAAAATCGGCGCAAGCCAACAGCTAGCCGAATCGCCGATAGAATATCGCATCCCTCTCACTCTCTCACTCCCTGCATTATTCACAGGGAAAGACAAAACAATTGGTTGGATAGATAGACACAGGAGATAGAAACAGTAGGAGAGAGAGAGAGAGAGAAGGCCAGTAGCAATGGGCAATGGCAATGTCAGCGGTCAGCACCCGTCCAACAGCTGCAAATTGTTTCAGGGGGAGTGCACCTGGGCATGGCGCGGGTCCACACTTCATGTGAAGGCCACGCTGCTCCCTCATCCACCTGCCCCCTCACCCGGGGGCCCACCCTCAACCTCAAGCCCCATACCGATACCGGGGCCTATCTCCCATGCATGCCCTTTGCCCCATCCTTCCCTGCACCATGGTGCTGACTCGCCAGGTCAGGTGTGAAACATATGGGTTTTTTTTTTGAAGAGAATGAAACATATGGTTTGGAAGCGCTGCCTGCAAGTTCTCTCCCTCACACACACACATAAAAAAAAACAACTGTTTCCCACCCTGCCCACAAAAAATGGCAGTACGATATTTTGTGTGCGTGATGTGTTTTAGGGCATTTCTCCTCCGATTATCTTTATAAGGCGCACACCTAAGATTCAAACTTTACTATCTTTGACTAATAATTTAACTAACATTTTTTTATTTTTATAGTACAAACTTGATATGGTTAGATTCGTAATAAATATACTCTCCAATGATTATAAATTTATAACTATAAATAATATAATGTAAGATAAATGAACGGTTAAAGTATAATCTAGAAGACTGTGTTAGGTCCTATCATGCTTTATAAAAATAAAAGGAGGAGTAGCTTTTGTGAATGTGAAGTAATCTATTCTTGGTAATATGTGGTGTGGCCGGATCGGTGATGACTCAGAGAGATGACTTGGAGTAGAGGTCATGGAAATATCAGGTGAATGGCTCGGAATCTACGACTGGCAGGAATAGTCCGCGATAGGAGTACGTGCAAATGGTCCTTGTGGTGCGCCCGCCAAAGTTGACACTGTTCAATTGCGGCATCTGGCTTACACACAAAGAAAAAGAACTAACTGTCATATCTGGGGTTGCAGAGTGCAATGTGGCAATTCATTCGTTGGCACTTCGTCAGACATACGCGTGTCAACAGCATGTAGTCGTACGTACGGCTAGTCTAACTAGAATAACCATCACCATTCACCAAAACAGAAAATAACAGTCAACCTTACTCCATTCTATATATTTTCTTCTAGACAATGACACACTGAACTCATGCTGGCATGTTAGCATTCCCATTGGAAAAAGCTAAGCTTTTGGCATCACAAATAAAGGTCTCTTTGCTCCTAATTTTCCACTCCTAGTCAGGAGGTCTTCCTCCCATTCCCTAGCGGGCATCTCTCTCATCATTCTCTCACTCATGTTTGGTTGGCAGCACAGACCATTTCCGTTCCAATCAGTAGCTGTTCCCCACCGAACCATGCAGCAGTACAAAAAGGTCACCGGTTTAGACCGACCGGCAAACCAAGTCTCCCCTCCCCCCATTCTACAGTCGTAGCTAGCGTTTTCGTAACAAACCTTGTCCAATTCCACGAGCCCTGGCGTTCCCCGCGCTTGAGAGTGAGGCGCCAAGTTGCAGCGAGTCGCCGTTGCAATTACACTACTGGTTCCACTTGACGTTCGACCGGGCTCGGTACGCAGCAAGCTCGCGAGCATCAAGTGGCAACATATCTCTGACCAGATTTTCTCGGGCGCGCTGTTGTTTTCGCTCGTGTACGTACCGGCCCTGGGCCCCCTGGCGACGTCTAGCCAGAGCCCGGTGCGCACACCACACGTCCACACCCATCACGTCAACAAATCCTAAGCGCAAGTTGCCGGTTGGGATCGGCATGCACGCGCCGACTTATCAAGTAACATCATCAACAACAACTGCTGCTCAAGGAAATGTTATCCTTGGAACGGAACAGCTTTGTTTAGGCTGAACCAACGAGGTGCAAATGGAGGGTGATGCCTGAAATGTTTAGCGCCCATCCCCATCCTTTCAAATAGAGTATAGCCAAAGGTGAAAAAAGGTTTCGAAAGCTGGCATGTTTTTTTTCCATGTGTGTGTTTAATTTGTTTGCTGCTTCGTTCCAGACATGTAAGGTGGATTCCAACTGGATGGAGTCAAAAACTAGCATAGAATGGGGCCTATACAATTGGACGATGTATTGTTTAAGAATTTGTCACCCTGAGACAATAGATGGGGAGACAGTGTTATAACGATAATCTTTTAAAAGAAATACGTGATGAAATTCAACATTTTAAGCTGCACAACATATATCCCTCCCCACTAGGTCCCTAAATTTGTAATCGGTTTTTGTCACCATATTTTTTTAAAAGAAAAGCAGCACGTACCAAATTGCCTACTTTTGTTGCCGCATTCTCTATTCTACACTAGTGTTCTCTGTATCTTACCAAATTGGTATGTTAGGATCGCATTATGTTATTTCGTGGTCGGTTTTCAATTTTTTACTCTCCATTCGAAAAAATGAAATTCCATAATTTAAATTTATTGTCCCATAAATAATGCAATTCTGGTCTATATATGGACTAGCAACGTGGGGTCTAGACCTGATCATTTTTCCAGGACGGCCATTTTTTCATTCTTTTTTAGTACAAAACTAAATAAAATAAGTTGTCTAGCAGGCTCGGACCAGCCGGATTTTTGCTGGCCAAGCCCTTCCCTACGGCCTGGCCTGGGCAATCATGCGACATTTAATGTCCTAATATGGTGGATTTTGTTTTCTTTGGGCAACATTAATTAGCTTGACTAAGAGCAACTCCAAAACCTCCTTAAAATTATCCCAAAACTTTATTTAGGGGAAAAAAAAAACTTACCTCCAACAGCTCCCCCCATCCTTCCCGTAAAATAAGTGAACGCTAAAAGCACCTCCATCGCCCCGCATATATGCGGGGGACCGGTCCTTCCCCAATCGTCTTGAACTGCTCCTTGTCGCCGCCGCCCGCACATCACGGAGGCGAGCTGGACGCCATCATCGACGACGACCGGATGCGGGGGGAGGGGGGGCTCAACGTGCCGGTGCTCAGCCACGACGGGCGGTGCTACGGCTTCAAGTGCGTGTACGCTGAGGACACCGGGTTCTACTGCCTGACCGGCGGCGCGGAGTACGAGTGCTTCATGGCAGACAACAACATGGTGAAAGACATCGAGGAGGGAAAGGAGCTCTTCATGGAGCTCTGGGCGTTTCGCACACCGGCGTTGCGCCTCAAGGGCGGCGGCAGGCCGTCTGTCGGTGGCGACCACCCGGACAGGGCTCTCAGGATGGTCATACTGTTCTTCAACCTCAACGCGGAAGGTCTGGGCGACGAGCTGTTCGACGATGATAGCGTCACCATCAAGCAGTTGCTGAGGCACTACCCTAACAAAGAATGAGATGGAGAGAGAGCAGGAAGGAGGCGTCGGGCTGGGTCCAATTATGATGATGTGACCTGTTTTGAAATATTGGGGGCTAGTTATTAGCGATCTTCTGTGGCTTGATATGTTTTTAAGGAAAAACTTTTTGGAAGAGCCCGCAATACATAGTTTTGGGGAAGAATTTTTTGGAAAACTCTTGAAGTTGCTCTAACAAACTGTCTAGCACATGAAGGTTGAGAAGAGATTTGGGACCCTCAGGCCTACTCTCTCTAACCCTAAAAAAGCGCTTTTCTAGATGTAAATCCCCCCCCCCCCCCCCCAAAGAATGCATTTGTAGCATCTGGACTTGCTAGATTTGATCGCAAGCACATTTAATTGCCATTTTTCCTTTCACAAGGTGCACATGCATTTAATTGATATATTTTTTTTCCAAGGGGCATGCAGATTTGATTGACGGATTTTTTTTTCCCCTTCTAGATGCATTTTTCCTTCCCAATCTGCACACATTTAATTGCTAATGTTTTCCCTTTACCAAGGTGCAAGTGCATTTATTTGATAGATCACTTTTCCTTTTTAAGATACACTTTCCCATTCCATGTTGCATGCATATTTATTACGTGTTTTTCTTTTTCCTTTCAAGATTCGCTCGATTGACTTTATTAGTCCAGTCTCAATGGAGGTGTCATGGCAATAAATTGCTGGACACATCAGTGCTGACTTGGCATGATTTGCACAATTACCAAGATCATGAAACTGAATGAAACACCCACTGAGGCCCTTTTCATTTCATCCCATGACACATTTGATCATAACATTATTAAAGAATTAAAGCTGCAGTCTGTCTATGAAATTGTGCAATGAAACTTTGCACTGAGAGTGTCAATTTTGTTTCATTGAAAAGCTAACATGGCATTCTTGGTAGTAGTGTGATGAAACTATGCACTGAGATTGGCTTTAGGGGTATTCAAGTCATTTCTTATGACTGCTAATATGTCTAAAAAAATCATAAAAATGCAATGTTGTGGGACATAGGGAGTAATTTGTTTGAAATTGATAACATTTTTTTTCTGGACACTGGTAATACATCACTAATCCCTAGCTTTCTATAATATCTTTGCATCACTACAAATTAGGTGACTTCCTAAGTAGGGACGTAGGCAATGCACATCTAGCCTAAAGTACACAAGCATTTACCTATTTCAACTTATTCAACTTACCTTATTATAGCATTGATATCCTAGCCACTGGTGTTCGGGATCCTGGAGGATGGCCAAGGAGGAGCATCCTCGAAAAGTGGTCAAGTCAAATTGCGCATGTCAAGGGTGGGCATTTGAATTTTAAATTTTGGAGTAGGGTTCAGGGCAGTGCTGCCAACCGCGCTCAGCAGACTGGCAAGGAACGCCTCAATGTGAGGGAGAGAAGGGAAGAGAACAAGGCCAAGGGTACCAAATAGATCTAAGCATTTCTCGGGCCAGGCCGAAAACCTGGTTTATTTCGGGTAAAAAAATTATGCCCATGACCATCCCTTGGGCATTGTTAGGATGAATTTTAGCTGAGCTGGGCTTCTGATCTTTTTTAGTAGAAAATAAAATAAAATAAATTGTCTAGATGGACTTGGGTTGCATGTGTTTTTGGACCTTATTTTCGCTGACCAAGCTCAACCCTCCAATATGCGTGGGAAGGCCAAAACTCGTCGGGCTAGAGCCAGACCTAAAATGCTGATATCTGGTGCTAACCGAGCAAGGTCCCTATAACATGATGAGCCTAGCTACATCACCAAAGGCCGCCACCATGACAAAGATGCCCAGACAGATGTCACACACCGAGTAATTGAAGTTAAGCACATTGCCGACCAAGTGACATACCGACAACTTGTTTAAAGGAGAACCTGCAATGACCCAAAGCCGAACAGAGGGTGGAAGATCCTCCTTTGGCACCGTAGGCACAACGAGGATGTGGAAACGGGCAATCACGAATTTCGGATAAGGACACACCTCATGCAGTTGGAGAGACGTGCCGCTGCGATGAGTGTAGGCCTACACCCTCCCCCTCCCCAGTGCAAGAACCCTTGGACACCTCAAGGGTGGCGTCCCGTGAGCCTAGAGGAGAGCAACCATGGCGGTGGTGATTACTTTCATTAAGGCAACGGAGCCCCCGCTGGATCACGATGATAGTGCATTGCATTACTAGCATTCGTCGCTGCCATCAACCTCAACCACTATCTGCAGGTGGTGGCATACTCATTGCATTGCCCTCCACCCGTGTTTCACTAACAAAGAGTGTTGATAGACTTGACCTCCATCGGCTCCCACTCTAGCAGCTAATTGCCACCTCTGCCACGGCCCTTCACTGCCACGAGTGCAAACACCTTCAAACTTCATTGCTCCTATCGCATCCACCACCCCTACGCTTGCTTCTGCTGCTTGACAACCAGCCTCCCGGGAGATCCTTTTAGAGCCGGAGATCGCAACAACCATCTATCCCAAAACTCTAATCCTGAACCCTAATTATGCCATGCTTGGATCCTACAGCAGCAACAACAGCAGTAGGAGGAGGAGGAGGAGAAGGGCCCACCTAGTTGGTGCCAACAGGCAGCGAATCTAGAGAAATGGGGGGAGTACACGCTTATGAGGAGAGCATTAATATGAGAAAGGCAATTGCATAGACAACCGTTGGAGAGAATACGGTTATGTGTGAGGTGTGAATAATGGATGCGGTAATGCTTGGATCATTGATGAACAATGGATTTATGTGTGCATGCCTATGAACCAAAAAGTGCTTGGATCATATAGGAAGCCAAGTGGTGTAGGCAACCATGGGGGAGAATAAGGTCTCGTGCGGATAGGAGATGTGGTAATGTTTCGATCATTGATGACCAGCGGATATATGTGTGCATGCCTAAAAAAAGCGCTTGGATCGTTGAAAAAGACAACTGTTGTAGACAAACATGAGAGAGAATAAGGTTCTGTGCCGATAAGGGATGTGGTAACGCCTGTGTTATTGATGAATAGTGGATATACGTGTGCAAGCCTATGGAAATAAAAACACTTGGATCATTGAGAAAGACAATTGTGGTGGCAACAGTAAGAGAAAATAAGATCCCGTGTGGATAAGGGATGTGGTAATGCTCGGAACATTGTTGAATAATGGATATATTGTGCATGCTTGTGGACAACAAAAAAAATGCTTAAACAATTGAGAAAGACAATTGCCGTAGACAACCATGGGAGAGAAGAAGGTTGTCCCGTGCGGATAAAAGACGTGATAACGCTTAGATCATTGATGAACAGTGGATGTGTGTATGCAAACATAGAAAAAAAAAGTTATAACTATCATAACTATTTTTGAAAATGTACAAATATGAACTAGACAACATAATAGATCAGAGACAAAGTTATAAGGATTATTCTAAAAAACACATAATAAAATTCTACATTTCTAAGCTGCAGTATATAAGGCCTCCCCTTCACTCTCTGCACCTCCCTAAATTCATTCCGGTCTATTTTGTTTTCTTTTATATGGAAGATAGATGAAATTGGTTATTTTGTTGCTTCTCTATTCTGCCTTGGGTTTCTGTAGGATCTGGATTACAAAGGGGGAAGTTTAAGAGGACTCAGTGTTGACGGTGGTGGAGGCAGTGATAGATCTACTTGTACAAGTACACTCAAGCTGATGCTCATTTCAACTTAGTTGATTATAGAATTGGCATCCAGTCTGCGGGGCATATTCTTCCTCTGAATAGTTTGAAAATTATTATGGCGTAATATATGTAACCACTGCCTTGAAGTGTACAGATGAAGAAGATTGGTCCATGATCCCACAATAGCCTCGATTCAGAAACGACCAAGGAAAAGCATAAAACCTAACGTGTCACCGTCTAGGCTTTCAATTCAAAGGCACGAAGCAACAGTGATGCTCCTATGCAGGAAGCCTCCAATGTTTTGGACTATTCTCCCAGCAGGTTGGTCATGTCTCCACGCACCTGTCACATGTAGATAGTTACCAGGTTGTTTCTAGTAGTAGTTTCTTATTCCATGCCATTCCCATCAAAGAATTTTCGCGTCGAGAGATGCTATACCCGATGCCCCCTCCGTCTCTCTGGTCTCTACAAGCTTCTAGACAAAGGTCTACCGTACCAGTCCATGAGACTATACCAACAACAACAATAATACCAGTAGCATCATACAAGTCAGCAGCACGCATCCGAAACACACAAAAGCAAAAACCCAGACATTTATTAACATACAAAAAGGCCAAAAGCCAAGATATAAAGGGATCCGCGGGTGACATGGCAAACCGGCGCCTATGGGCTGCCAGCCAGCCAGCCTTGATCGGATCATCACCCGCAACAATAACAAGGAAAATATTTTTTTTTCATTTCGTGTAGGCTTAGTATCCAGGTAGAGAGAGTTGACTCGCCCACACCACATCCAAGGTCACCAGTCGCCAAAACTAACAGCCCACGGGGTCGGATGCCGGTGACGTCGCCGCACTGGTACTTCTACACTCCACGATAGTATAATGCCTCTTGTACTTGCACACATCCAAGTATCCAACGCGGCAACAATAAATTTCCAAGCACCCGGCGGAAAAATATCACAAGGAAACAAGCCGAAAACACGGCCGCAAAGGCGCAAACCAAACCATTTGCACCCCCTTTCTTTTGTTTTCCCCCACGCGGACATGATATACGGCCTACGGGCTGGCATGGCGTGGCGTCCACAGGAAACTACGACGCCGTGCCTCCAGTCTCCACCCACCCGGCCACCGATGCTATATATCCCCCGGCTCCCTCCCCTAACCCCCACCTATCCTGCACACTACACAAACATCTCCCGAGTACCCGATGCAGGTGGGAGGCGGTGCACTGAAATGGACAGCGCGAGCAGCCTCGTGGACGACACCAGCAGCGGCGGCGGCGCGTCCACGGACAAGCTCAGGGCTTTGGCCGCCGCGGCCGCCTCTGCGGGGGCGCCGCTGGAGCGCATGGGCAGCGGCGCCAGCGCGGTCGTGGACGCGGCCGAGCCGGGCGCCGAGGCGGACTCGGCCGCCGCGGCCGCCGCGGGGGCGGGCGCGGGCGTGGGCGTGGGCGGGAAGCTGCCGTCGTCAAGGTACAAGGGCGTGGTGCCGCAGCCCAACGGGCGGTGGGGCGCGCAGATCTACGAGCGCCACCAGCGCGTGTGGCTCGGCACCTTCGCGGGGGAGACCGACGCCGCGCGCGCCTACGACGTCGCCGCGCAGCGGTTCCGCGGCCGCGACGCCGTCACCAACTTCCGCCCGCTCGCGGACGCCGACCCGGACGCCGCCGCCGAGCTCCGCTTCCTCGTGTCACGCTCCAAGGCCGAGGTCGTCGACATGCTCCGAAAGCACACCTACTTCGACGAGCTCGCCCAGAACAAGCGCGCCTTCGCCGCCGCCGCGTCCGCGCCGACGACCTCGGCGCTCGCCAACGCCCACTCCTCCCCGTCTCCCTCTCCGGCGGCTGCGGCGGCCGCCGCGCGGGAGCACCTGTTCGACAAGACGGTCACCCCCAGCGACGTGGGCAAGCTGAACCGGCTGGTGATCCCGAAGCAGCACGCCGAGAAGCACTTCCCGCTGCAGCTCCCGTCCGCCGGCGGCGAGAGCAAGGGCGTCCTCCTCAACTTCGAGGACGCGGGGGGCAAGGTGTGGCGGTTCCGCTACTCGTACTGGAACAGCAGCCAGAGCTACGTGCTCACCAAGGGCTGGAGCCGCTTCGTCAAGGAGAAGGGCCTCCAGGCCGGCGATGTCGTCGGCTTCTACCGCTCCGCGGCTGCCGCCGGCGCCGACAGCAAGCTCTTCATCGCCTGCAGGCTGCGGCCCAACGGCGACGTCGCCGCCCTGACAAGCCCCGTAGTGGAGGTGGAGCCATCTTCGGCGCCGGTGGCGAAAGCCGTCCGCCTCTTCGGCGTCGACCTGCTGTCGGCGCCGGCGCAGGCCCCGGCGGCGGCGCCAGCGGAGGCCATGGCCGGGTGCAAGAGGGCCAGGGACCTGGCGGCGCTCCCGCAGGCGGCGTTCAAGAAGCAGCTCGTAGAGCTGGCACTAGTGTAGATTAATGCTATGCTACCGGGCGACCGATCTCTCTCTAGCTAGTACCTTTTTGTTTAGCTCGATCGCCAAACTCAGATGGTAGCAATCACCGAGGTGAATTAGTCCCGTCTCGGCGTCTCACTTAGCTGGTTCGTTCGTTAATTTCCATTTCGTCGTCCAGAGCTTTGCTTTGATGTAAATCTTCTCATCAATTGTATACTACTTACTCATGGGGGAAAAAACAGCCCTAGAAGGCTAGAAGATGATCAACTGACAAAGAAGCAGCAGCAACATTCCAAACAGCATAGCTAAAGCTTAACCCGTGTGTGTACTTTCTTGTGCATCGGTTCAAGAGACATTCAAATTTCCAGGTTCCAATACCCAATTATTCCCTACCAAGTATCCCTCAGACTTTGTAGCTTCTGGGATACATACTACTACGAGTATGTACATGACGTGATGCGATGACATGATTTGCAGCAGCTGCACTACACACCCATTGACAGATGCGTGCATGAATCGAGGTTCCAAAAGGCTCCGCCGCTCCGGGGTACTGGTAGCTGGCAGGCGACCTATCTGAATCTGATGGCAGAGGCCATGGGCGCATGCATGCTCGCTGACATTATCTTCTGTAGATAGATATGCTAAACTTATCAGCAACAGGGAAAGAGGAGCAGTGCCTCCTGCCTTTGCCAGGGATATGCTCGCCAATGGATCGCAGGAAAAAGGAAAAAACGGATCTGGAAACCAAACAATGTGCACTGTTGTCTCTCCTTTTTCTTTTCCAAAAATATAATGGTTTGTCCGTTGCAATAAGCAGCATGTCCTCTCTCTTCCTTCTTTCCTTACCGCACCCACGTATAGATGTAGCAACAAGAGACGACACGAGAGTTTTGGGTGGTTTCTAGTAGGTAGCATAATATACACGCGCGCTGACATAGATGATACACATACATTTACTCGATGTATACGTGGATAGGTATATTATTACACAGATACGCATTGTTTTGTTGTGCGTTTGTATAATCGCCGTCCGCTTGCACCGCAACACGATACAGTTTTTGGCATGTGCAACACATTGGCGTCGAAACCAAACAAAAAAAACGCCTTGCTTCCCGGGGCCGACGACGTGACTCCAGCTCAGCGCGGCCATCGGGAATCTCTGGTCGGCGTCCCCCGCGCGCGCGAAGCATATGGAAAAACAAGCCGGCCATCGTCATGTCACTTACCAGCCTTCAGAATCCAAGGGAATGTTGCCTGATCACCGGTTGTATCCTCGGCCATGGCAAAGACGGTGTGTGACTGGTTGGCCGGTTTCGCAGCAGGACAGATCGCCTGTAGTAATGGTAAGTAGTAAATGAATAGGAATCAATTCCATGCTATTGCCGACAATCCCTTCTCCCGGCTCACACTGGTTTTGTGGGAAACCATGAGCCGGTTCGCCGCTCCTTGGCAGGATTCCGTGCTATTACATGCTGCTTCCTACGGCAGCTTCATATTACGTCCAAATTGATGAGCGCAGACAGGACGACATCGTACTACCACTACCACTACCACTACCACTACCACGACACGCTCGCTACATGCCACAAACACAAGCACAACCGCTCAGGTGAGGTGGGCAATTCGAATTCGGCACGCATCGCATGCGGGGCGCGGCAGATGCGCCGGCCTCCGGGCCGCGCCGGCCCCGTCAGTCCGTCACCAGCGGAGGGGGGGCTTCCATGCGAGCGACACGTACGGGGTAGAGGAGCCGCGTCGGGGCACGGCTCTTGAGGGATCAGGGGGGCCTCGGCGTCGTAGGACAACAAATAATCTGCACGCGGCAACGTGGGTACAAGTTGCACAGATAAAGCCGGTACGGTACCCCCGGTTTCTCTCTCTTGCGTGGCCTCGGCTTTGGCTTGGCCTGGCTTGCCGACCTAAAATATTGTTGGCGGGCGCCTGTAGAGCAACAGAGCCGGCGAGCCAGCCAGTGGAACTGTGGAAGTGTGCGAGGGCCTGGACCTGGATGGTTGCATGAGCGAAGCAGCTAGCATGGCATGGCAACAACCGACGGCCACTTGCATAATTGTATTGCGTACGAGTTTTGGCCGGAGTAGCCGAGTATGTAGCCTGAGAGTGTGCACCGTATATACGGGTAATCTACCCCGGGTAGAGGCAAGCGCTGCAGGTTTCGGACGGACGGAGAGTCGGAGAGGCGAGAGCGGAAACATCTGCACTGCATGCACGCCATGTTTTTCTCGGCTTACATTCCTTCACCTTCAAGTACGCCAGCTACACAGGAGGAAGTACCGTCGTACTCGACTCACTGTACAGTAGTCAGTAGAGGTAGTCAGTCAATAGCTACAGTACCTGTTTTGGTTCTAGATCATGACTCCCTGGGTGGCTAGTAGTAACAGATTGTAACTGTTTCGCTAGGTACGGTGAGAGATAGAAGGCGAGAGGCACAGAAGGCAGAAAGACAATGGCACAGTCTAGCGTAGCTAACTTGCGCAGCTTTTGTTGCATGCCGCGCCATGGAAACCCTGAATCGATACTGCCTTTTGACGGGAACCTCAGCCCCGCTTTACCTGCTGTCCAAACAGCCAGGCAGAGCCCAGCGCTTTTGTCTCGCTCTCTCGCCACGGAAGTCAAGCACACCCCCACACCCGGGCACGCCCCCCACCCCACCGCCGCGTTCCAGGAAGTTTCCCACTGCGTCGAAGCACGCAGGGCAACGAGAGGAAAGGTGCCCGCCCCGCCCGACCCCTCGTGAGGCCCGGCGGTCCGTTGCCGTGGCAGGGTGTGGCGCACACCGACCGCTGCACTGCACACTGGGCCACAGCCACAGGCGGCACCACCGCAGCAGCAGCAGGAGGAGGACCAGGGCTGGGCCAGCCAGGTTCGGGGGAGGATAGAACAGGCGCGCCGAACAGGACACGGCGGGCGCGTACAAAACGGCCAGAGGGGCCGCGCGACTTTGGAGACCCGATCGATCGGGTCCTCGGCGGCAGAGCCAGCCGACCCAGCCAGCCGCGCTGACGCGCAAACGGCTGGCCGTGTGGTGGTGCGTGTGGAAACGATCGCTTAGCTTTTACTGTCTCTTCAAGTGGCATTTGTTGTGGCAAGGCTGCGACGCCGCGGCCGCGTGTTCTCCTTTGCTCCGGCCGCCGGGTGGCCACACCCACATGCAGCCAGGGACCAGCTGGCCAGGTCTGCGGCGTGTCCCTCCTGCGACCCGTCCCGCTGCGTCGTCGGCCGGTCGGTTTGGGTGGTGAGATGACAGATGAGAAAGCGAGAAAGACACACAGGGGCTAGCGTCATCTGTGCTGTGGGCTTTGATTATTCAGGTGCTTGTGTGTGTGTGTGTGGGAGTACCAAATTGGGTGTTAATTAAACTAATCACCCCCTGCTAGCGCCCTGCATGTGGAGTAGGTGCCGCCGGTCTTGTGTGGTGGGGCTTTTATAGCAAGTCAACGCTGAGTTTTATGCACTTGTTTTATCAGCTTGTGTTTATGTTTATCGGACTAACACTGACCTGACCAGCAAAGGCTCGGATCTCGGCGTCTAGTGTTAGGTCGTTTTCCACGGGTCTTTTTTCCTTTCCTCCTCCCAGTTGCGGATCCAGCTTGGAGATGGATCGTGGACGTTTTGCACGCTACACCTCGTGGTTTTAGTTTTCTCCGCCCATTCTTTGTTTTGTTTTTCTGGGAAAAAGAGATGGAGGTGGTGGGCGACTAACCAGGCACACTGTACGAATCCTCTGGCGTATGACCTTGTGTGAAGACAAAAAAAAAACTCCTGAATACACATTTCGTAACTTTGTATACTCCCTTTGTCCCATTATAAGTGCACTTGTTGGATTTGAAGTGCAAATTAGTAATGATAGGAAATGACATTACTGCTCTCAATTTAAAAGATAATAGTCAGATTGGGCTGCAGCTACAGTAGGGAAGCAACCAAAACGAGCAGTGGGGAAGAAGGTAGAACGTTTCAGGTTTTTCAAGCGGAGGATGGCCAACCAATTGGTGGTTCATATTTTTTTTTAACAAATGGGCTCACGTAGTCACATGTACAGCCGTACAGGTGCACAGCAGATCGAAATGTTGGACGGATAAGCACCCATTGCTATTTAGCGTTTATTGTGGGATTTTTTTGAATGTTACATTGGTACTGAAACCGGGACGGAGGGAGTATGAAGCTGGTGTTTGGTTATTTCGTGTTTACCTGGCTGTATTGGATATTTGCAAGTGGTGCGTACTTATGGTCTAGAAGGTGGTGGATTCATTTTTTGCGATGTACAGCTCATACGCATTTGCTTCGAGCAAGGGTTGATCGACCACCACAGACAAAGTCAGCAAGTCTTCTAGTAGTACCAGTGCGTGCCACTGGATGAAACGGCGAAGATCTTTATCGTTAATGTACCCGATCGATTGCACTGGAAATTGACTGGAAAGTTCGGTCCGGGACCTATCGAGGCTGATTTTTCTACGGATGTTGAAATGAAGTAATTAACGTGCTGCAGGACTGAAGACTTGTCATTTTGTTTTGTTTGCCTGATTTCTTTCTTTTGCGTCCCCCATTTTGTTCAGGCTGGCCGTAGATAGTCAAATTAAATGCACGGTTAAAAAATCCCTTAATCCTAGCTCTTCGATCTCGTATGTGTTGATTTTTTAGACCAAAGGCAAATCATTTATTAAAAGCTTAACAAGCATGATTTGGTAGTCGGTCCACCGCTGGGTTGCCAGCTTTACAAAAATCAGAGGGTCTTCATGTACCCAGATCTAGAAACAGAAGACAGAACTCTACTCCACCTTCTTCAAACTCTCCTCTACCCGAAGCATAGAAGACACCTCCGTGATAGAAACCCGCCCAACAGCGATAGTTACTGAAATACATACAAGACCACCAGAACATATAGAAAGATAACACGACAACTTCTCATGCAAGATCAGAGCATGCACCAGCCAGCTTAACTTGCTGATCATCTCATCCACTTTCTCCAGGTTTTTGTCTCTAACAAGGGGCTTCCACTGCGTAAGGAGCGACACCATCTCGTGAGCCATCACCACTAGCGAAGCGACAACTTTGTTGTTGAACACCATGTTGTTCCTCATTTTCCACAGTACCCACATGGCTCCTGCAAATACAAAGAGAAAAGGTTGTCTAATTTTATTTCTCATGTCTCTCATTATCTCTTCAGTTAAGTTCAAACAGGATCGGAATCTCCCCCAAAGTTAAGGTTTCTTTGATAAAAGTCCGAAGAAAGATTGCTATTGAGCATTGAAAAATTATACGATCGGTCGTTTGCATTGTTCCGGCCAGACCAGTCATATGTGTTGATTGAGAGAGATTAAGGTGGAAATTAGTCCAATCCACATATACCGGATGTAAATCCCAGTGCCGCCAAGGGGTGCAAAGAAAATGTGCGATTACGTCAACATATCCAGGGCTAAACTGCAAAGACCACCTCGATGGTTAGCTTACCACGGAAGCAAACCACTACCAGTCTACTACCACTGTTGTGAAATCGACAAGTTGGGCAGCATGGGCGGCCCTGTTGCCATTAGTCTGTAGCTTTCCGGATCAAGAAGCAACGCAAACGCAACGCAACGCAACGCGGAGGGAGAAGATATTCATCTGCCCAGCTCCGATCCTAACCCCGATCGCCGATTAGTTAATCCCGCTGCTTGTGTGGCTGGTGCTCTTGGGGAGTACGCCGCAGGAAGTAGTAGGCGTCACCAGGTCACAAACAACAGCACGCCCACACCACATGCGCCACGATCTTTTCAGCTGGGATGCGACGGAGGGTGTGGACGGATAAGCACGCGGCGGTTGCTAGCTTTTCTATGCTGCGTGGATGGACGCCTGCTCGCGACGCCATTGGCGAGGGCTAGACACCGGTCAAACCTCCCACATGATGCCTAATCGCGGATTATTATATATATGTACGTTTATAACTTTATGTGTTGTAATTATCAAGTGGTGCTCAGGGTTGGGCGCATCAAAAGAAAGCTGCCTGTTGGTCAAGTGGTTAGGTTCCATCACGTACTTGCGTGTAGGGCTGTAAACGAGCCGAGCTCGAGCGCCCTCATCGCCTCAGCTTGTAAGAGTATCGAGCCGAGCCTCAAAACCATCCGAGCTTAGAGTTAGGCTCAAGCTTGGCTCGTTTATGATTCGAGCTGATCTCGAGTCGAGATTATATGTTGAGTCAACCACGAGCAATTCACGAGTTTTGAGATTTATACCATTCATAAACATAGTTCAACCATGTCTATATAGTAATTGGATTAGAATCATTGCATTACTTGTGGATGTTGAGATTTGCACACTACAATTAGACAAGAAAATTAGAGTATATATATGTATACACCTCATAGACCATGACCAATCGTAGTGCATGAGCTTACTCGAGCTTTTCGATCTCGAGCTCGAAAAGCTCACAAGTTTTAAGTTAGACTTGAGCTTGGCTCGTTTAGAAATCTGAGCCGATTTCGAAACAAGTCTGAGACGAGCTGAACACGATCGATTCAAGCTTTTTTTTTTTGACAGCCCTACTTGCGTGGGAGTAGTAGTTTATTATGGATGGCTCATGGCTGCACTCTCAGTTCAGTACCGCTCTCTCTCTCGCTGTCGCTCTCTCAAATATCCGTGTCTGTCCGTTGAGCGCAGTTTGTTTGACTATCTTTACCCAAGCCCGGCCGGGAGGAAAAACGAACCAAATCAAACTTGGTTTCATTAATCTACTATACATGTTGTCTCCACGATCGAGTTGTGATCCACTATTTCTGTCGACTGTATCTTATCCGGATGTGTGAAATGTGACTACGACCGGGCGTGCATCAAAAGCAGTCAGGATTCACGATGGATGTGTGGTTTGATAATGGGAATACGGAAAGCTACGTACTTAACTATGTGTATGTAGCAGTACGCACGTACTTTCTACTGGTTCTTGACAACTTTAGCCAATTTGGGTGCAGTGCATAGTCCCTTTGTTTTAACAAAGGTGCAGTACATAGTTGACAAACCCCGTCCATTCTCCCGCTCCGATCCATCAGTTCAGAAGTGCGAGTTCGACTTCTTTGACCAACGACCTTAGGATACATTTATTAGATAGATGAAGACGAAAAAGAAACATTAGCGAAGTAATCAAACATGGTGTCAATGGTCCTGTTCAATTTGTCCTACTCGAGATGGCAGTGAGAAACCTCTAGGAGGTGTTTGGTTTAAGAAATAGGATGATCCGTCACCCTCTTATTTCTCACGTTTTTGTTTGATTTGAAAAATAGAACAAGTTGATCCATCACATCCCTTTTTTCAGGTAATAATCATAAACGAGGTACTTCCTCAAACCAAACACTTTCTTTTTGTCGGTGTGTTGCTGTATGCTGATGGAAAAAGCTCTTGGTGCGTGATGACATCAAACTGGTAACAATAATAACGGTGACATAAATATTATGCCGATTAGCCAAACCACACATGTAAAATGCTCATGCCTTTAAATAGACAAAAAGATGCACAAATAGGACATGCAATGTTGGGGTTACCAACATGGTATAATGCACCACCAAGGTAGACCAATCAAAGTTTTTTTTCGAGAATACGCAGGAGAGCTGCATATCATTGTGTTAAGAATATGAAATGTAGTTACAAGTTACAACACGAGCTAGCTAAGTACACGCACACGGTTTTAAGCGCACTTGACACTTATATGGCTAACTATTACAACCCAAGAACAGATTCTAGGCAGCTAGACCGGACCACCTAGCAGACCTAGTGTCCTTTCTGCCGGCCATCCCAGAGCAGCCATATGCTTGGCTCCGGCCTCAACCCACAGTGGACCTTCCTTGACGATGATGTCCACTAGTTGACTCTCGTTGATGCTAGGTCAGCTGTCAAAAGTCCTAGCGTTGCTCTCCTTCCAGATGGTCTAGGTGATCAACATGACGCGAAGTCCAGGACCTTCTGCAGTGTACAGAAGGATTCTGGATCGTAGCAAGAAATTAGAATGCCGCCGCTAGCCCTGATCGACGGCAAGTAAGCAAAGCTCGCGAACCGAGTTCCGAGCATTTCATTGATTAAGAAAGGTGAGATTACAGATAGTTTAGTTTCCTGAATGCAGACGATGGAAGCATTACAGCGATTCACGATCTCGTGGAGATTGTCGTGGCGACTTTGCGCATTCAACCCGCGAGCGTTCCACACCAAGACATTATAGTTTTGCTGATCCATGGAACGAGAATAACCCGGTGAGCTGCTCGGCTATTAGCAAACGTTGATTGCGCCCCTGCCTGCACGGCCGCGGCCATCAGGTCAGCATCGGAGAGGACCTAAGCCGCAGGGAAGATGTCACGGATTGCTTGAAGTAGGTAGCGTCCAGGGTCCCCGGAACACCGACGCGAGCTGAGGGTGGGGCTGTCCTAGTAGCGATCCGCCCACCTGGCAGAGACCCAGCTTCTGCATGACGAGGACCCTTCTTGGAGGCGCGCACGGTGGAATTCAGCAGTTGTTTAGCCAACCTTCCACTGCGCCGCAGTTTCGTGGCTGGCGTCGATGGGGTCACCGCCGTGTTTCCGCTTCCCCTGGATGGCAAGGAGGCCAGTGACACCTGTAGTGCCTGGCTCACACTAGTGAGGAAGTTTGCAATGGCTGTCTTGGCTTCCTCCAAGCTGAGGTTGGGCTGCAATCTGGCCCATTTCCTTGCCTCGCTATGTTCGTTGGGCCTCCTCGGAGCCTTTGGGCCTTGTGGGAGCGCCATGGCTAGCCCATCCAAGATCTGTCCCGGCTTGGGCTCAGCCGTCGGCTCGTGACCTGGCTCGGCTCCATGTGAGCCGATCGCAGGATCCTCAGCCGGGTCAAAGTTGAGCACAACGGGCGTTGGCAAGGCGGCTTGGACCAAGGACGGAGCTGCAGCACTGTGCGGCCGGCATCTGTAGGTCTTGCACGTGGTCGGTGGCGTCTTCGACGGTGGCTCGTCTGTGCCCTGTGTTGGCGGCCGAATCAACTTTGGGAAGGGAGCCCCAAATTTGAACAGCATGGGATCAGTAGTGGCCGCCGCATGCGCCGAGATCCCCGCAATCTTTAAGGACGTGCAAAACATCAGACTCAGCCTGTATGAGCCTGGTCCAAGGTCAGCAGAAGAGGCGTATGGCCCTCACCGACATGCTCCCTCCACGCATGGCGCCATCCCGAAGATGACCAAGAAGCTCTTTGGGGCGAAGCGCCGCACCAAAAAGTTGTCGTCGCGGGATTCGGGGAGGTCTTGAATGGCGCGACGTATGGCCTCGATGGAGATGGGCTAACGTCCACCGTGCACCGATGCTAAGAGGGCAAAGCACAGCTTCTCCTCCTTAGCGTCCATCTCAGCCAACCGCGAGAGGTAGCAGACCTCATGGTCCGGATGGAGCAGAGGATGTCCCACAGGCAAGTCGTCGTCAAGCTCCATCCTTTCCAGGTCCCTGGACTTGGACGACTCGGCAGGTTCTGAGACGGCAGCGGCAGAGGTGGTGGGGGAGCCCTCCTCAGCCACCACTGTTGTGTCCCTCCACATGGACGCTCGGCGTGCTCGCCGGCTGACTATTGACATGGCAGGCGGCAGCGGTGGCTGCTAGTGGAGGTGCCCGACGTGCATCGGATGTGGGTGGCGAACCTCAGAGTGGCGCGCGTCCGGTGGTGGGTAAGGTGTGGGATCGCGAGCAGCACGACCAGTAGGCGTTGGCGGGGAGTCATAGTACCACGAACGGACCAGACGGTGTGCCCTACTATTGCTGGAGGAGGCGGAGATTGCCGGACTTCGCGGTCGCTTGCAGTCCTCAGCTAGGTGCTAGAAACCCCGTCATCGGAAACACCTTGTAGGGACTTTGCAGCTGGCCACCATGTGCGTGAATGACAGATTGTTGACGGCACCGCTGTGCAGACCGACGGCTCCGCACCTCTGTGAAGCCATCAACATCCCGAGGTGGCGGGCTAGGCTCCCACTGAGGATGAACGACCACAAAGCATAGGCAGCGGCCGGCGGCGGAGTTGCGGATGGGGTTTTTTATGCGTAGGGGAAGGTCATGAATAAACCGCATCTGGCCGCAGCGCTGTTGCCGATGGTGGCCAGCGAGCGTCGTCCCACGGGCCAAGCTGGTCGTGGACCGAGCCGCAGGCGTGCGCGGTGGTGGGCCTGGTGCAGGGCGCCGCCAAGGTCGAAGAGGCCGCGGCCGAGGTAGGGGCGGTCACCCTCACTGGCACCGACTATAGCAGGATGTCGCGGTAGGAGGGAGAGCTGTCGCCGCCGTCTTCTTCTTCGTCATCGTCGGATGGGGGAGAATCGTCCCACCATCGGAGTCGCTTCCCCCGGCCGCTGGAGTTCCCGCTAGGGTAAAACGGCACCACGTCTGGAGAAAGTGGGGTAGGCGAAGATGGGTCTCGGATGGGGAAGGAAGAGGGGAGGGTGGACGCTGGCGCCAGAGTGGTGGACGGTAGAGGGCTGGGGGTGGACGCCGGAGCCGGGGTGGCAGCCGGTGAGGGGCAGTCGAGAGGACCAGGCTCTAGTGGAAAATTGGACTTTAGTCCCGGTTGGAGAGATGCATAGATCTCAAAAATCCAATCGGGACTAAGGTCCCATCTTTAGTTCGGGTCATTCACCCGGGACTAAAGCCTACCTTTTGTCCCAGTTGGTATTACCGATCGGGATAAAATACTTCAAAAAATAAAAATAAAAACTACAGGCTACCCTGTCGTGCCTGCTCGCGCCGCCGCCCCTACAGCTCCACCTTGACCACCACCATATCGAGCTCCAACTCCGTAGAGACAATCAAATTCGCACATGACCATCACACAAGGAAGAACACAAAACCAATCAGTTCTCACAAGACCTGAGTCACAACACATGAGTTTGATTTGACTCAAGGATTCACACAGTACATGAGCTCAATTTGATTCACAACACGCGGAGGATTCATCAGCACAATCACAAATGAATCCTTCACCAACAAATTATGCACTACTGATCACTCACAAACAAACATGTTGGGTCGCCTGCGCCGCGCCGGACACACCGGCCACCCCCACCGCCAAGTCCGAAGTGGGCCCCCAGAGTTGCCCTGGCCGCACCCGTCGCTAGGGTCGAAATTGGCCGTGCCCCATCGGGTCGTGCGCCGCAGGGAGCCGCGCCCCCGCTGGCCGGACTGCACGCCGCGGGGAGCCGTGCCCCCACTGGAGGTCGGGCCGCGCCAGCCGCTGGGCTAGCCGCCGAGCCCCCATAGGAGGCCGGGCCGTGCCCCCACATGAGGCCGCTGCGCTCCTGCCGTCAGGTCGCGCGTCGCGGGGAGCCGCGCCCCCGCTAGGCGGACTGCACGCCGCGGGGGGCCGCGCCGATCGCTGGGTCCCACAGGAGGCTGCACACCGCTCCTATCGCTCCGGCCGCTAGGCCCCCACGAGTGCCCCCTGCCGCTTCGCCTTGAAGAAAGGGAGAAGAGGAGGAGAGAAGATAAGGAAGAAAGGAAGAAAGGCTGCTGCCTACGCCTAGAGATAAGGGAGAAAGGGAGAGGAGGAGAGACGATTAGGTGGACAGAGATGAGTCCGCCGGGGGAATTAAAAAAAGAGAGGATATAGTCCCAGTTGTTGGTTTCTACTGGGGCTAAAGATCATCCTTTATTACCGGTTGGAACTACCAACTGGGATTAAATGCCCCACCAGGTTCCCTAGTTGTTTCTAATCATTACAACCGGAACTAAAGAGTCTTTTTAGTCCCGGTTCCTCTGTCGGAGATGGTTTTTGGATAGTCCCAGGTCTAAATACGATTGAGACTTTTGTAGCTCCGAATGAAAGATCGTCGGCCTGTTCGCTTCAGCTTATTCAGCCGGCTTATCAGCCACCAAACAGTGTTTTCCTCTCACAAAAAATCAGCCGTTTCAGCTTTTCAGCCGGCTTATAAGCTGAAGCGAACAGGCCCCGTTTCTATGCCAGTGAGCAGAAGGGGATGGGGAGGGAGCCATCGCTCTCCGCGGCCTTCGCTCCCAATCCTCGTGTGACGGATGGAGACCAATCAAATTAAACCAGCAAGTCCTTGAGTACCGTCCCTTCAGAGTCACACAAAGATAGATCATGGGGTAGATTAATCACTCCAATTCGCAGCATGTATATGCAAATATAAGACTATCCAATTTCGAGGTCTTGCTGCCATGATTCTGTCAGTCGAATACAGCTCGGCACAAACATGTGATCAGAGTCAAAACTATTTGGCGCCACTCTAGCTCTGCATCCCTTCAAACACTCCAAAGCCTCCCCAACAAATCTTCTCAGCAGCTCCACGCATGTGCACGTTGCCGATCGCCTACACCTTTGCGCTCTTTGGGCTCCGCGCTTTGACAAAAACGCATCCCAACAGCTGTCACGAAGCCGTAGTCCTGTTCAGCAACATAGATTATGACCAACTCGTACGTTGATTCTTTTCTGATCTCCCTCCTGTGCCTGACGATCCTGCTGCCGGTCCTTGGTTTCTCTTGCAAGTTGGCAGCCCCAGTTGTTGTACAGCAGCGAGCATAAACCCAGGAATCCTATGCAAGCATTAAGCAAATGATGGATCTTGTTGCCCCAAAAGGCTGAACACATGTTCATACACCTGTCGAGGAAAGAGGGAAGGAAAGGACAGTGCACCAGCTAATCAGAATATATCTGTCCTCCTTCCAGGTTTTCAGATTTAGAGAAAAGGAGACGGCCCAGCAAGAAATCTGAGAATCGACAGTGCAACGGTAGCACACCTGGATATACATTGGGTTGTTGAAACATCAGCATTTCAGGCCCTTTTTTCTGATTTGGTCAGACCTCACAAGGACACTATCATTGAAATTTCTTATGGCGTTTGTGCCAGGGGCTGATGTTTTGTGCAGTCCGTGGTCAGAAACTATTCAAATGTGCTGAAAATTCTCAACGCCAAATAAGTCACCTATCATTTAGGCTCCGTTTGTTTTTTAGGAGCTCCTAAAATCCTTGTCACATCGAATGTTTCTATACTAATTAGGAGTATTAAATATAGACTAATTATAAAATTAATTGCACAGATGGAGGCTAATTTGCGAGATGAATCTATTAAGCCTAATTAGTCCGTGATTTGACAATGTGGTGCTACAGTAAATATGTGCTAATGATGGATTCATTAGGCTTAATAGATTCGTCTCGGAAATTAGCCTCCATCTGTGTAATTAGTTTTATAATTAGCTTATGTTTGGTCCTCCTAATTAGCCTCTGAATATTCAATGTGATATAATTTTTTGTATTCAACACCCCCTTCATCTGATTGGGTTGAAAAGCCCTGCAATGGACCATCTTCTGCTCTGTCTCCATGATTGATCCCTGCAACCTTCGCTGAAAAGTTTGGGCAGCTGCAGCTGCAGCAGCATGGCTTTATCAGTAGTCAAGACAAATATGATGCTGCCAGAAAGCAACGTTTGCACTACTATCTACTACTATGAAGTCGACCATCTCTGTTGTCTAACACAGTAGTTTATGACAAGAAAGGCGATAACTATGATAAAAAAGAACAAGAAAAGCGATTACAGGTCGGGTCACATGTCGGCGTGTCAGGCTCGCTATCAATTCACATGTCGGTGTGTCAGCTCGCAGGCTTTTGTCCAGTATCAGATAAACTAGGCCAGGACAGGACCAATTTGGTCATGTTGTGCATGTGCCTGAAATGGATCCATTCAGATCTGACCACCGTCGAGGAACATGATGCTGTGACGATGGTTCCAAGTTCCAACAAACCCCATTGCGTCGAATGAATTCCTTGATAGTGCTCATCATCTGAATCACATGGCAGCCGGATCACAACGACAGAGTAATTAATTACACCTGAGATCACAACGACAGAGTAGTTAATTACACCAGAGAACATTGTTAGATAGCAATCATCATACAGGAACCCTCTGAAGCCACCAGGATCCAACCACCACTTGAGGTTGATGCTTATGCTAAAGTGAATGGAGCATCATTTTAAGATTCATCATCCAAAGGAATGTTAAGCTCATGCTTCTTTATGATCTATGGTGCATCGACATCCAAGCAAATACATGTTCCAAAAGGTGAGCGATTTGATTGTGTTCATATGACAGAAGCATATCCCGTCTCCAATCCCCACATGAGACGTGTGCTCTATATATTCAGTGGTCTGGAAGTTACATCAGAAACAGAGAACAAAATGATGCTATTCTAAGCACTATAATACAAACACTCTAATTGATGTTAGTATTCCGTCATTGTTCTCTCTGGCCAGCTTCCATGGAATCCAATACTTGGCTCGTGCTCCTCATTTCCACTGCATCAGGACCGTGAAAGGAACCATTTTGAAGGGAGTTACGGCGGCTCATGGATGTGGGTTGCACTTGATTCTCACCGCCGGGTTCAAGCATGTGCCGGAAATATGCGTGAGGCCACAATCCTGCCCATTGAACAAGGCTTAAGTTAACTTTTAACAATCAATCCTGACAAATATATGCAGATGACACTTGCAGTTTCCTAATACAGAAAAAAAAACACATAATATTCTAGTATCCTGATATCACCGTTTTTTCCAAAATGTTAATGTTTTACCCACTCTATCAAGGGTTCAATTCTTATAAGTTGTAAGCATTCTCAGTATGAAAATAATGCGTGATCGATACAAGTTTCCGACAAAGTTTGAGAAGGGTATCCTTGGTTGATCATGGATTCATGGCAGCAAACAGCACGTATTAGATTAAGCACTAGAGGGCATGAAAAGTTGAAAACTTCGTTTGAGCTATCTTTTTCTTTGAATGGCTGATTATTTTCACACTTATTATTGGAGTATCCCTGTGCACGGTATTCTTAGTCCTAGTTTAGTGAATTTTTTGTTCTTGGTCCTTCACCTAAACCTTTCTTCTCTCCTTGCCAAGTTGCAATCACAGTACTGCCACGCAGAGGACTAGCAATGGCAGGATTAAAAACCAAAACAATTGTCGAAGACCAAGGCTGCAGCCATCATTGAGAGAGGACTGATGGCGGCTACATCAGGGCCACATCCGCATGACACTGCACGGTGTCCTATTTCCCAAGCAGGCGTGAAACATGATGGCCACACATGACTGCACCATGTCCTATTTTGCTATTTCCATGCACGATCCTTGCCAACATATCTATCTGTTGGTACTTGGTACTGGTCCTCTTCCCACACAGCCTGCCACAGCCAGAGGCCCTCTTATTGAAAGCAGTGCTGCCGTAGCACCATTGTCAGTCTCTCTATATTCATGACGCTGCCAAAGCAGGAACATGCTAGATGGTAGATGCTACACACAACTGTCCAAGGCTGGAAGAGATAAGAACATGAAGGGGAGAATAAAAGGTCCTAGGTGCAAGTTTTTTTTTCTGCTGGTGAACTAATTTTATGAAAGTTGTAACTGCAAAGTGTTTTGTTTGTAAATAGCAAAATTCTTCCTTTCATAAGCGTTGGGTGATGATTTAAGTAAAGAACATACTTGTCACCACTCACTAAATGTATGGTACCTTGGAAATCCCACATAAACCCTACATTTTTATCTTTCAAGTTCAAGCTTCATTCAACATTTTTTTTCAATCTGAGAAACAAATTCAAGTTTTTCTGAAGTTGAGATCAGAATAGACACCAACAACCAAGTGCTTAATTTAATCTGAGATCAGCAAAGATGAACAGAATGTTGGAAGCACAATTTATTGAAGATAGAGTTAGAAGCATACCATTTTTATCAGATGGTAGTGGAAAAAACTGCAGGTAGCAAATGGAAGCAACTGTCAGCCCTGCACAGTTTTAACAATAAGTAAATCTTTCAAAAATCGTATGTACAAATAATTTCCATTTATTTGCGGTTAGTGTTAAGGAAAAAGGGAGAGGTGTTACTCAAGACCTACCAAGCAATCCACCAGTGCATACATCTTGCCAATGATGCCAATAGTCATCAACTCGAGAAACTGCCACTAAGGCTGCAAGAAGCAGAGGGGAAAGGACAATGCACAGTTTTGCAACATGTCCTCTACGATCGAAGACTTTGATTTTACCAGCTAGATACCATGAAAGAAATCCAAGGCCAGCAAAAGACCCTAAAATAAGCATAAATCCGTTAGTAATCCACCAACAATAATAGCTGGAATGAAAAGCTCATATATTCTAGACTCGAAAGAGAGAAATAGTTTGTGCTACAAAATACTAACTGAACCTCCATGAGATTGTGTACTAGTAAGGACTAGGAGGTAAATATGAACCAAGAAACAGATCAAGGCAGTTTGGCTTAAGGGAACAAAATGGAGCAGCATTACTACCAGCAACGGATGATAGATGCCATAGTATTTCTAGAACAGCCAAAGTAGTAAAGTGCATAGGTAGAACAGGCAAGCTTTGACAAATAAATTGCCAATTTGTTAAAATATGCAGAATATCCTTATACGACTAATTATCAGTACTATACTATACATTTTACATTATCAAGGTAATTCACACTACCATTTGCTGTAACAATCTTTTGTGTCAGGCTGCAGAGGCAATCATAAATGAACACAACTTACGATTCATATCCTCTATGAGTCAATGGAAGAGTGAAAGCAGCAGTAATTTTGGCATAAAGGGCTAAAAGGATCACACGGACAGATAGAAATGTAAAGAACATCATTGTATTTGTAACTTGACATTTGACAACATGATAAAAAAAGATAGTGTAAAAGAATGTATGAAATGTCGTATCCCGTGCTATAAGCTGATTAAGAAATATCCAACATTAGCCACAACAAAGACTAAAGCCTAGAAAAAGAGGGATGAATTGTATTCATTAAACTGCGAAAGGGCCTGTAGTTCAATGGTTGCAGTGCTCTAGTAGCACCCCAAGGTCCTAGGCTCGACTACCCCGTGGAGGACCGCTTAAAAAGATACCCTCAACCCTCAGGGGTAGTTGTAGTGGTCCCCACCAAGGTTGTGGTAAGCTCACATTACAGTGCGGCCATATAGGGGTTCAGGGGTTTTCTTGGCCGGTATGGCTGGCGTCTTCTCTGCTTATGAAAACCGGCGGGGTGGTGTTCCCCCATCGGCCGATTTTTTTATTCATTAACTACCAAGAAGGGAACGAGTGCGCCAAAAAATAAATGCCATGTCCTTCTATTTGTAAGAATAATGCCACTTACATGAAGTATGACCACTTGGAAAGCTCTTATGACCTTCTTTGATAACACTTGCCTTACCATGGCATATGGCGCCTGTAG